>NC_034014.1:6328364-6691061 GCF_000346465.2 Prunus persica
CTCCCCTACCAGCCCCCAAAATATAAAGGGGGAGGTGGGTGGAAGGGTTTTCAAAAAAAAAAAAATAAATTATATATTTAAAATGATTTAACTGAAAATTGGATGAAATGTTGAGGGTTTAGACAATAGGGGGAAATTGGCCCAAAAAAAAGTTCATATCCTTAATTTTATAAATAAATAAAAAAGGATATGGGGTGAATCCAAAGCTAGGTAAAAGTTTAGAGGGCAAATCACCAGTTAATCCTTTGTAGTAATGTATATTTTATTCTTAGTTCACACATAAAAGACAATGTTGCTTGCAAATATATGTTTAGTCAAGTTAGTTAGAGTGGATATACTTCCCTTGTACAATTAAAATATTATTAACTATTGACAAGGAAAAATATAATAGACTTGTAGGTGTCAGGTAGTTAGTACTAGTTAGTAGGCTTATTTACTGTAATGCTCCCTGAAACTTCGGCCAAATCTCACTTTACGCCCCAAAGTTTCAGTGGCACACTTAACCCCCTTGACCGTGATTTTATGTTCCACTTTATCTCCTACCGTTATCTCAATTAATAACTTGTCTGTTTTGATGACGTAGAAGTGCTATTTTTGTCTTTTTTAATTAAAAATATATATAGATATATAATTAATAAATAAAAAAATTTCTTCTCTATGCTTTAAAAATAAAATAATATATATATATATATTTTAAAAAGGGTACACATATCAAGATTGTTGTAAATTAACAAAACAAATGAAAAACTAAAGATTAAAAGATTAAAAAAGAATACAACAGAACTATAAATTAAAATAAAATAAAAACATTACGAAAACAGTGTAGCCCCACCCTTTGTCTAGCAACCACCATCTTCCTTACAGCACCACCCACACCCCAACCACAACCCACTAACCCATCCACCAAACCATCACCAAGCCAACCACAACCCACTTGCAACTGGAGGGTGGCTTTCAAATTTTGATTGTGTATCTGATTCAAGAGTTCAATGTGAAGAGCATTGATGCTGCTCAGATTTCAAACATCGTTAGTGGTTCTTCCAATTTATTCCCAGTCATTTGAGCAATCACAGCTGACTCTTTCTTTTGCTCATTTTCCGTTATCTCCATTTCTTCCTGCATTTCGTTGCTGGTAACAAAAGACCCTATATATATATATATATATATATATATATATATTGCAATCTTGGGGGCAGCAATATTCCTAATTAATAATCATCTCTTGGCTTGCTTGGCTTGGCTTGACTTGTTTGGCTTGGTTTGTTGGGCATTGTTCTATTAGTGTTAACCGAGACATTTGGGGCATGTTTGTTACACCGTGCAAGCTTAGACTAGCTTGGCTAAAGTTTTATCCAATGTTTGTTTCACCATGTTCTAATTTTAAATGGGATTAACTAATATTGGGCCCACCAAAAACACATCCTTAGGTGTTCTTAGCTAAACCCGTCTGGAGAGGAGGGACTAACAGTCCCGACGACCCAAGCAACTAGCAACCATACCCAATCGCCCCACAACCAACAACCAACCAAGCAGCAGCCCCAACCATCCGCCACGACCACCGGCCACGACCACAAGCCACAGCCACCAGCCACAGCCACCCAAGAAGGAGATGACAGAATAGAACAGGAAGAGAAGAGAATAGAAAATTTTCTAAAAACAAAACAGAGAAGAGGAGAGAAATTGGAGAAGAAGAGATGAGAGAAATTTTTTGAAAAAAAAATAGAGAAGAAGAAAGAAAATGAAGGAGAAGAGGAAAGAAAATGGAGGAGAGGAGGAGAGAAAATTTTAGGGAAAAAAAAAAGATGGGAGAAATTTTTTGAAAAGAAAAGAAAAGTAGATGAAAGAAGAGGAGAGAAAATGGAGAAGAAGAAGATAAAAGAGATGTAGAGGGGAGAAGAAGAAAGAGATGCAGAGAGGTTCGTCCAAAATGAAAAAAAATGAGCAGAGAGGAAGAAAGAGATGGAGAGAGAAGAAAAATCAAAAAAATATTAAAAAATCTTACTTTTCAAAAAAAAAAAAAAAAAGTCCTAGTCCAATCAAACATACACCAAATGCTGTACAAGTGTTATCCAACTTATGTCCGGCCAAGCCAATCCAAGACAGTACCAATACTTAATTCAGTCCATAACAATCCCCCGTACCAAACAACCCCTTGACTCGTTGAAGCCCTCAACCTTGTGAGAAGGGACCAGAGCTATGCCAACCCACCTCCAAGCTACAGCATGCAATCTTGTACACAGCTATATCCCTAGCAACAATTGGGGTGGGAGGCACAAGATACACCATGGCAACAATGGGAGCAAATCACAGCCATCGTCTATGTTGAGCACAATGTGAGTTGGAGATTAAGGTTTGGCATGTGCGTGCCAACCTAAGAGCATCTCCACCTCAAAGGGCTAAGGTTAAGACAAGGGCAAGGCAAGGGCTCCTACTATTCATGTGAATAGTGGCTGCTACTATTCATTATACTTTATTTCATATTTTTGTATACTTTAAACCATTAATTTTGATAATTTTTTGTAATGAATTTTCAGATAAGATTTTTGGTTGCCACGTGTCCATCATTTTTCAGAAAAGATTTTCGGATGAGAATCTCAGTTGCCACGTGTCTTGTTCCAGATAAAATTTTCGGATATTCATTAAAAAAATTATAATATCAGATTTCAAATAAGATTTTCACCCTCTAAAATTGTGTCACGTGTCCCATGTCAGATAAGATTTTCATATACTTTTAAAAAATTATAATCTCATATTTCAGATAAGATTTTCAGATATTTTAAAAAAAATTATAATATCAAATTTCAAATCAGATTTTCGCCCTCTAAAATTATGTCACGTGTCCCATGTCAGATAAGATTTTCAGATATTTTTAAAAAATTATAATCTCAGATTTCAGATAAGATTTTCACTCTCTAAAATTGTGCCACATGTCATCTCTATCTTCTGAATCCTTCTATAAAACTACACCATCAACTCATACCTCTCACATCATCTCTTATTTATTCCTTCATTTCTCAGATTTTACAAAACATATTCTACTCTCAATGTCAAACTTGAGGAGGGTGTTGAAGAGGCAATAGAAAGAAGAGGAAGAAATCCGGCACAGACGTGCTGATGAAGATCAGGAGGCTGATAAAGAAGAGGAAGAAATGCTCGCAGCAGCGGTGTGTATGCTTAATCAATAAAGGCAACACCACCGTCGTCGTGCCCCAAATGTGGACAAAGGTAGGGAGTCTCGAGGTAAGAATCTCTCGGAAGATTACTTTATCCCAAATTTGTTATATCATGTTGCTAAGTTTCAAGAGAGATATAAAATGCAGCCACATTTGTTCCAAAAAATCATGCATGATATTTGTAATTACGATACATACTTCATTCAAAAGTATGATGTTGTTGGAGTTTTGGGTCTTCTCCCCGAGCAAAAACTTACAGCTGCTTTGCGAATGCTTGCTTATGGGGCATCTGCAGAGCAGGTGAATGAGATTGCAAGGATGGGAAAATCAACTATCCTAGAGTGCTTGGTAAGATTCTGTGATGCAGTGAAAAATTTGTACACGAGAGAGTACCTTCGCAAACCCACGCCGAGGGACCTACAAAGGCTTCTACAAAAAGCTGAGGCTCGAGGTTTCCTAGGAATGATTGGAAGCATCGATTGCATGCACTGACAGTGGAAGAATTGTCCTACTGCTTGGCAAGGAGAGTACGGGAATTGGAAGGGCCAAAAAAATATAATTTTGGTGGCCGTAGCTTCATTCGACTGTTTGGTTTGGCATGCCTTCTTCAAGGTTGCTTGATCTCAGAATGACCTCAATGTCCTTGGTCAATCCCCGGTGTTCGACCAGGTATTGCGAGGTCATTCTCCCCAGATCACGTACCAAATCAACAATACCGTATACTCTAGTGCGTACTACTTTGCCGATGGAATTTATCCTAGGTGGATGACATTCGTGAAAACAATTCCTAATCCCCAATCCGATAAGGAAACAAGCTTTGCTGGCTTTTAAGAAGGTTACAGGAAAGAAGTGGAAAGGTGTTTCGGTATCTTGCAAGCTCGTTTGACAATTATTAGGAGTGCTGCTCGGATGCTAGATGAGGAGGTGCTGCGGAGCATTATGATGACTTGCATCATCCTTCACAATATGATTGTGGAGGATGAGTATGATTATGATGCTCTAGAGGTGTTTGAACCTGATCCCATGAACACGGCATTGACAAGAATATATGAAAGGTCGATGGGATCAAATGGACAACCAATGAAGCCTGAACCATTACTTTGGGATGGTCGATACAACAACCCCATGATTGATCGTTATCAAGAAATGCAATCTTCATATGTTCACGAGAGACGTCAACTTGACTTGATCAAGCACTTGTGAGAGATGAAAGGCAATCACAGTGGATGAAGTCAAGATTAATGCTTTGTTTGGAATTATGCTTTATTTTTAATTATGCTTTATTTTGTGTGTGGTGTTTTTTGGAATTATGCTTTTTTTATTTATTATACTTTTAAGTATGGTTTGTTTTGTGTATTGTCTGCAATAAATTACGGTTTATTTTTAATTAATATTTGTTTTGAAGCGCAAATATTTTTAATAAATAGTCATATTATTTAATACTTTCTTTATTGTAAAAAGGAAACAATGCAACAAATTAATACATATGGCAAATCTTTCAATACAACCTAATGGTTTTGATCATTTAACCAATCCGTATTGCTAGGTCCCTCATCATGGAAAAGTTTTCTTCTCATCACATCCCTTCGTCTTAGCTTTCAATAGGCCTTTGTTTCAGGAGACATATGGCTCGTATCCATGATCATGATTTTCATCTCTCTATCCTCCGTGTCTTTTTTTTGTGCCTGCTGCTGTTTGAATTGCAAATGCTTCCTGTCGTGCCAATCCACTTCGTCTCTTTTCAAGTCTCTCTCAATTCTTAGTGCCCTGCTCTTAGCTATTTGCTCCAATAATTGTACACATTCATTGTTCGAAGTGCTCTCTGTCTTGGCCTTTGTCGCCTTTCTTCCAATAGGTCTCGGCGGACGTGGGAGTGGTGACTCCGTTTCCATTGGGGAGTCCAATGGTGAATCGGTTGATGGCGAATCGTGGAGCGGCGTCTCATTCAACACAGCCGCTGGACCTGTGGGAATAATTTTGAATCTCGAACAATCCTTCACAACTTCCCAACATTGAAAATGCAAGAAACTTTTTTTACCTTGCCCTATGGCACCGAACCAAACTTGTGCTTGTATGATCTATTAAAAATAAATAATTGAAAATGCAAGAAAATAAAAAGATTATGCAAGAAAACATAAACAATTTGGAAATGCAAGAAAATATAGACAAATTGGAAATGCAAAATATATATATATATATATTATGCAAGAAAAAGAAATAGAATATGCAATAAAAAAAGTTACATTAAATTGATTAAAATGGCAATTATAAATATTTTACCTCATCGGATAGATTTTGACCGCTTCGAATGTTCTCCCTTACTTTTGTCAAGGCATGTCTCCATTTTCCTAACTTTTTATTCAGAATTTTTCATCTACTAGACAAGGCCATTTCGGTCCAAATGAAACCCGATCTTTGACAAAATTCTCCATGAATTTTGCTCCACATATGAGAGAACTTCATCTCATTGCCCGTGACAGGGCAATGACTAACGTTCACCCAAGATTGACACAACGCAATATCTTTCTGAGTTGTCCACGCGCCTCCGGCTTCGACAGAAGATGTCATTTTATTTTTTTATACAAATGGAAAGTAGTAGAAAAATGTGAGTAGAGAGTAAAAAATATTGGAAGGAGAAGAGTTTGTATGAAGAATTGGTGTGGAAAGTGAATAATGTGAGTGGAGAGTAAAAAATATTGGAATGAGAAGAAATTGTATGAAGATTTGGTGTGGAAAGTGAATAAAATTGTTAGGTATTTATAGGGAAAAAAATCCAAAATTTTTTGGTTTTTTTTTTAAAAAAAAAATTTGGAATTTTTTTCGCAATTTTTTAGCCAAAAAAACGAGGACCGTCCGATTTCTGGAAAAAAAAAACGATCGGAGCGTCCAGGTTGCGACACAGGGTGTTTTCCTGTTGAATTCTGTCAGCGATAACGTCATCGAGCGGAAGTCAAATTGTTTTACCTCAACGGTAAAAAAAAAATTCGAATTTTGCTCGCTAACGTCAGCGCCCTCGGGTTGAAGCCCATGCAAGATCTGCCCTTGAACTTGCCAGAACTGGTGGGACCCAAGACTTGCTCGGGCTGCTTCTTCTGCCCTGGAGGGCCAAAACTGAGCAAACGGACCTCTTGCCATGGCAAAAGGGCCCGCGCTGGAGATACTCTAATTGGACTGGTCATTTTCTTGTGCGGGGCCCGTTTCTATCGTTTTGATAAACCACAAGGGAGCCCATTTGTGGGTTTGGCTCGTGTGGTTGTTGCTTCAGCACGGAAAAGGAATCCCACTCGTCCGATGGAAGCAAAGATTATTACTATGGGCATGGTGGAGTGACGGATGACTTGGTGGGTTTTGCAACACCTAGCTCCAGCTTCAGGTACAAGCATTACTTTACATTTCTAATCTTTTTTTATAGCTAACAACTTAAGATTTTAGGGTCACTGTGTCAAACATAGTATCAATGACGCTTCGATTTCTCCTTTTCTTGTATGCCTTATCGTTATTAACCAATTTCTTAACAGTTTAAGTTTTTAAGATCCAGTGATCATCTAACCTCTAAGCCATTTAGATTTCCTTTTGATATGTTTTTTTGTTCACTAAGCTGATGTGTTAGATTAGATTATGATATGTTGACCCTTGTATTAGGTATATCATTAGGATTAGGTATACTAGTGCATCTAAGTTAAGACAAAAATTAAAATCTAATCTATGATCAGAGTTTAAAAACAGGTTACCAATTAATGGTTGACATGCTAGAGCAGGCAGTGGTCTTGATGATCACCAATGCAAATTGATTGGTCAGGAGGAGGAGCTAGCACTAGAGATTTTGAGATATGGTGCAGTCAAAATGTTAGTGCTGTGGAGAGCAAAGGAAGCACGTTTTGTTTTAAATTTCTATTTCCATTTTATTAGTGGGTGACAGGAGGGGCGTGCATTTTGGTATGATAGAGATGACCACTTGGGTAGATATGTGCTCAAACCAGGTGCAACAGTTGCTAGAAACTTCATGTAAAGCAAATGCACTTAATTATTAGTGAGAGAAAAACAACATGCACCAAATGCTTTACAAAGTCTCATTATTTGCGTGGACTTTGTTGCCTAGTTCTCATCTCTTGGGGCCATATGATCTCTACTCTACTCCTCCCTCATCATCAAAAGAAAATGATTTTTCTAATTTTTAATCTAGTGGTGTCTCTCTTCCTAATGTCGGAAGAGGTCTTAGTTCGAATTCCCTTCTGCATCAATTAAATAATCTCATTTTCTCTGTTTCAGCCTTATTTTTGTACCAAAAAGATTTAAAAAAAACTTCATAAAAGATAGTTTCCTTGCCTTTTTTCTCTTTTTTTTTTCCTTTCTACCCTTTTGCTATATTACAATTTTTGCTTCTGCTACAAGCTTTTGATATGCTTGAAAAGCCTTTGGACCAGCAGAATCTAATGATACATGCCTTCTTTATATTGCTTCACAGAGAATTGAAGGAGACATTAAGCCAGGTGGTTCAATTGGAAAACCACGGAGACTATGCACAGTGCAACAAGTAGAAGATTTCTAGACCCTCTTAAGAATTTTGCCATTATGGTCAGCAAGTATTTTCTTAGGTACCCCAATAGCAGTCCAGTACAACTTAACCATCTTGCAGGCTCTCACCATGGACCGTCAGATTGGACCTCATTTTAAAATCCTAGCAGGGTCTATTTTAGTCATTGTCCTAATCTCCACTGCCATCTCGCTCTCCCTCATCGACAGGTTCTTGTGTCCCATATGGCAGAAGTTAACTGGTCAGCTCCCAACATCCCTCCAATGCATAGGATTAGGCCACGTGTTAAACATTCTCGGCATGGCTGTTTCAGCACTAGTGGAGTCGAAACGGCTTGAGATAGCAAAAACCCACCACCTCCAAGACCAGCCTGGTGCTATTGTCCCCATGTTGGCCCTAGGGCTCTTCCCACAGTTAGTTTTGGTAGGCATTGGAGAGGCATTTCATTTTCCAGGACAAGTTGCATTGTACTATCAAGAATTTCCGATGTCAATCCGAAGCACATCTACTGCCATGATTGCGTTGATCGTTAGGATTTCATTTTATTTAGGCACAGGTGTGATTAATCTGATTCAAAGGGTTACAAGATGGCTGCCAGACAATATAAACAATGGGAAGCTAGAAAATGTGTGTTGGATGTTGGTTGTGGTGGGGGTGCTAAATTTTGGTTACTATTTAGTGTGTGCTAGCTTGTACAAGTATCAAAATGTAAAGGGTGGAGATGGCAATTCTGGTCCTGATAGCAAGAAGTGCAGATGGCTTAGTTTGGTATTGATGTGCTATTAAAAAAAAAATTGATTCTGCTGTTCTGTGAGAATAAACAACTGTGAAGTGAAGCAGTTAAGTGTTTGATAATCTATATTTGTAAGTGTTTTGAGTATGAAAAGCAGTGTAAAATAAAAAAGGTATAATTTAAGTTAACAAATAAATAAATTAATGTGCAAATATGTTTAAAATTTTTTAAAAAA
Source organism: Prunus persica (assembly GCF_000346465.2). Taxonomy (NCBI): domain Eukaryota; kingdom Viridiplantae; phylum Streptophyta; class Magnoliopsida; order Rosales; family Rosaceae; genus Prunus; species Prunus persica. Next base: position 6,337,040 of record NC_034014.1, read on the forward strand.
CAACTCAAAAGCAATTGCTTTCAGTCGACACCCCCTTCCTTTTTTCTTTTTCTTTTTTTCTCATTTTTCTTTGTTTCTTAATTCAAACCACCCCCCCCCCCCTCCATTTTTTTCTTCCTCTTCTCCTCATTTTGCTTTTCTTCTTCCTTCCTAGATAAACAAATCTTAAAGAACAAAAAAAATTAAAAACAACTTTCCCATCCAGCTCCAGCAACGTAAGCCACTGCAACATCTCTCTCTCTCTCTCTCTCTCTCTCTCTCTCTCTCTCTCTCTCTCTCTCTCTCTCTCTCTCTCTCTCTCTCTCCTCCACCCAACCCAAAAATCCTGCCATAAACACAGCCACATCCCTGAATCTGAACAATTTTATTTTCACTGTTAGTATGAAATGGTGTTGGCATTTCCTAGAACTTAATATTGGTTTGGAAGTGTCAATTAGCTGTAAGGTTGAAGCAAAATTGATGTCTCTGATTTCCAAAAACTACGGGATTGAAACAGCTCAGCAATTCCCGAATTCCAAAATTATGACTTAACACGTATAAGCCATTTGATTTGAAGGGTAAGACATGTCATTTTTCATGCATTCTTGCTTGGAACGTTTTTTTTAAAGTCTGACATGATTTTATTTCATTGATTTTTAAATCAATTAAAATCCCTTTAAAGGTGCATCTTATTTAAGCGTGTTTGTTTCAAATTGATTTGCTTTCCTTTTTTCTTCATGTCCTATCAAGCCTCTTCTTTTGGGCCAAGTCTTGAGTTCTTGCAAATCAAGTAACTATCAGATACTCTATTACACATTCATTGTGATATTCTTGAAACTTGCTTCAATAATATCAAGGGTCTTTAAAGAGTAATATTGTGGCAAAAACCTTCTTGCTTTGGCTCATACTTATTTGGTGATTTTGGTTTTGACTAGGAAACATATCTTTGGTTATTTGGTTCGCCTTCAATGAAATTGCTTGTGTTTTGGACTTGGACTTTTCTTCCTAGAGAAGAAAAAGTTATATAAAATAAGGCTTGATGTTTTTCTTTTTGGACAGCTTTTCAACAATAGTTTTTTGTGCTTAAACATTTAAGAGAGTTGCGTTTTTATCTGAGATAAATCATCAAGTGTTCCATGTTTACTTGGTGATTTATCAAACACTTTAATCATTCATATTGCATTCATTTGCATTGTTCGATGACGCATACGGTTGAGAGCACCAAGATCGTTGAGGTGGTTTTTCTCCGGTGAGCTTGAATCGCTCGTGACCAATATCGGATTCAACATAAGGGGAGTTGGAAGATTTTCGGCGAGCTTGAAGCAATCGTGACCAATATTGCATTCAACATAAGGAGTGTCAAAAAATCATCCCGTGACAGAAGTTGAGTTACGAAGAAGTTAGTAAACATTATCTAGAATGTGTCTAGGATAAGTATGTTAGCAAACATTATCTAGAATGTGTCTAGGATAAGTATGTGAGTACTACTTGTAATCACCGTTCTTTAGTAGATTTGTTTTGGACTGAGGAGTCCCATGGATTTTCCCTAAAGGTGGGGTTTTGCCACATAAAATAATTCTCTGTGCATTTCTTTATTTTAGGTTCATCACGTTTCAAGATTGATAAGCCATATCAATCCTGCCACCGAAACTTATTTTTTGTTTATTGATTAAAATTTTAAATTGGGCTATTCACCTCCCCTCTAGGCATTCTTAGCCATCCTACGGATAATTTCATTAACTTCAACACAAAAAATTCAATTTCTTAGATCTGCATCTCAACGGGGAGGTTATGGTGAGGTGGGTGAGTTTGTGGTGTTGGTGGGGCTGGGTGGGTGTCTGATTCCGAACGTGTGAGGGAGTTTCAATTCTGTTCGTGAAAAATGATAAGGGTAAATCGCGTCATTTTTTAAAACAAATGAGGACAATATGGGTATATTGAAATATTCATTAAAACCTCCGCATGCTTCCATCCACAATAGCTTTTAAAAGCACCCCTCCAGCTGCTTCTGAAATCTACCGCCAATGACCCCTAATTTTGAAAGCACCACAACCCCAAACTAAGCCTAAGTTATATCAATAAACTATACTATGCCAAGTATGAGACATTATATATGCCAAGTCTATGAAATAATGTGTTTCTCAGGGAATTCTATTGCTTTGAAATAGAAACTACAAGCAGAGAAAATGAACTTGATCACGATAAATAATATCCACTAAAAGAAGGCCTTAAATGAAATTAAGGAGTACCCCTCATATCAAACAATAAAACACTCACAAATCAAATCATACCTTGCTAGTCTATGTATTGCTCGTATTTATTTTCTTAAAAGAGATTCCTATAGACATTTACAATACAGGAGAATGCTAGCTATACATTCTCTATCAAAAGTTACTTTCAAGTAATATGAAACACCATCACGTGATAACTAGTCCACATATCATACCAAAAATATAAAATGGAATGCAAGAGACCTAGTTGCAATACACGATATTTTAAGAAATGCATATGGAATTAAGAAGTTGTATTGGAAGAAGTAACGCTTGTCATGCCTTAGTTGAAACGTTGACGTTGACGTATGCAAATTTGTGGGCAAACTTGTAAGAAATTAAGTAGCTCATTTCTTTGCAATATATGATTTATCTTGTTTGAACTTTTTTCTGTAAATTTTGGAGGAAGGGTCACTCCCACATGAGATCATTTCGTTAGGCAGGGCATCCTTCTTTAATTAATTTGCAATATGCGTATTTCAGACTTCATCAAAAAAGTATATCTAATTGGACTGCCATCTTCTTGTCTTTATCCTGACATCGCGTGTAAAATCATTCATTCTTCCCCCTTCTTTTCTGGAAATGGCAACCCAATTAAAGTTTTGTTATTGTTGTCACTGTGGCTTTTGCCTCTTTTTCTAGTAGTGATTTTTATAAATAGCTAGGGAACCTAAAATAATTAAAAATCGACAAGGGCATAAGATAATTGAATGTGGGGTACATTTGGGAGATATTCAAACCTGTACAAGAGTTGGTGATGATTTATTGATTCTTGCTTTGCATACCACATTTTTTACCACACCAATATAATAAGGTTCGTCTTTATTAAAAAAATGGTACACAATGAAATATAACTAGTATTTTCGTTAACTTATTACGTGAATACTGGTAATTTAAATGAAAAAAGTTTTGTTAAGTACCAAAACTTTTTTAATGAAATACATATAATAATAACGTCATGAAGGACTGTTAATTTAACAAACAGAAATTCAGGACACCAAAAATATAATAGCAAATATACTGCAAACGTGTTTTGTGGGTTGTGTAGAATTGAAGGATACTCAAATATATATTAACCCGTGCAACGGGTTCATGTTAAATATCACACTACAAGTTGTAAGCACATCAGCAACTTTGAGCTGGCCTAAATAGTTGACCCTCCAACATGGATGAGTCCCTTTCCCACAATGATGAAGCCCATGCATCATCATCGCATTCCGGTAGCAGGCGCGGTGGTTGGATCACTTTCCCATTCATTACCGGTCTCTCTCTTTCTCTCCATCTCTTTCATTTTATTAGTTTCCTAACTCACAATAGTGTTAGTGTAGTGATTGTCGAACATAGTATCAGAGTTATGATTATGAACTTCCATATTGCGCAGGGGCTTTGGTAGGCCTGACACTTACAGCCGGAGGATGGCTCTCAAATTTGATTGTATTTCTGATTGAAGAATTCAATGTAAAGAGCATTGATGCTGCTCAGATTGCAAATGTGGTTAACGGTTCTTCAAGTTTTTTCCCAATCATCGGAGCAATCGTAGCTGACTCTCTCTTCGGCTCATTCTCCGTTATCTCAATTTCCTCCTGCATTTCCTTGCTGGTAATAAAATAGTCAATCTCTTAGTACATGCTTGTTCCATCTGTGCCTGTTCTTTTGCTGCTGATTTATGTGAACACATGAATAAAACTTTTGATATGTACTTGATTTTTAGTTGCTATATTCATTTTTATTTGGCAATTGCTAGCTAAGTAGTTGGGTGGAAATGCTTAATTTAGGGGCTTAAATTGAGGGACAAGTTATATATTCACATTTAATGGTTGAATTTAACAATATAACATCGTCTGGTCAATCTGATCTTAGATTGATCACGTACAGATGAATTATCTAACAATATAACATATCAGATATCAGCATAACCTTTTAACTTGTTAAACTTCCTGCATAAACTTGGATTCAAATATTTTGTAGGGCATAATTGTCTTAGCATTAACCGCGACACTGAATTCGTTAAGGCCTCAACCTTGTCTTGTGGGATCAGAGTTATGCCAACCCACTTCAACATTACAAGATGCAGTATTGTATACTGGTATAGCTCTAGCTTCTATTGGCTTGGGCGGTACCCGCTATACCCTAGCAACAATGGGAGCAAACCAGTTTGACAAGCCTAAGAATCAAGCGAGTTTCTTCAACTGGTACTTCTTTACTCTATACTCTGCTACAATTGTAGCCCTAACAGTTATTGTCTATATTGAGGACAACGCTGGATGGAGATGGGGGTTTGGCCTATGTGTCCTTACCAACATAATTGGCTTGGCCGTTTTCTTATCTGGAACTCGGTTTTATAACATAGATAAGCCACAAGGAAGTCCATTTGTTGGTTTAGCTAGGGTTGCTGTTGCCGCTTTTCGAAAAAGAAAACTCCAACTCTCCTCCTTAAGCAAGGATTATTACGATAGACATGATGGAGTGAAAGAAGGCATAGTGACTGGAACACTTAGCACCAGTTTCAGGTACAAACTTTACAGGGTTAATTACTTATATCAAAAAGCTATGCTATCTTACCAAACTTTTGTTGTCAGATAAATGCTTATGTTGTCAGAGAGTGAATCTTGGCTATCTTAGATTCATAGTTTGGCGCGAGACAACAATTTTCTTTTTCTTTTTTTTAAACTAGTCAATGTTGTATAATATAGAGATCACGTAGAAATATGAGATCGATTTAATTTTGGACTATAGAAATACAAACGTGATGTCCTCTCTTTGCATACAGATTCCTAAACCGTGCAGCACAGAAAATTGAAGGAGACATCAGATCAGATGGTTCCATTGCAAAACCATGGAGACTAAGCACAATGCAACAGGTCGAAGATTTCAAAACAATTATACGAATTTTGCCATTATGGTCAACAAGCATATTCTTATGTATACCATTAGGAGTCCAGTCCAGCATGATAGTCCTGCAAGCTCTAAGCATGGACCGTCACATCGGGCCTCATTTCAAAATGCCATCTGGCTCCGTTATAGTCATTGTCCTACTTTCCACAGCCATCTCTCTCACCCTTATTGATAGGTTCTTATGTCCTGTGTGGCAGAAGCTGACTGGTCGATCTCCAACGCCCCTCCAACGTATAGGATTAGGCCACGTGTTAAATGTTCTTAGCATGGCTCTTTCAGCACTAGTAGAGTCAAAAAGGCTCAAATTAGCCAAAGCGAACCACCTCCAACCTGTTGTACCAATGCTGGCCTTGTGGCTTTTCCCGCAGTTGGTTTTGGCAGGAATTGGAGAGGCATTTCATTTTCCAGGACAAGTTGCATTGTACTATCAAGAATTTCCAGTGTCTCTCCGAAGCACATCGACGGCGATGATCTCGTTGGTCATTGGGATTGCATTTTATTTAAGCACAGGTGTAATTAATTTGGTTCAGAGGGTTACAGGGTGGTTACCAAATGATATAAATAATGGGAAGCTAGACAATGTGTATTGGATGTTAGTTGTTGTTGGGGTGCTCAATTTTGGTTATTATCTAGTGTGTGCTAAGTTGTACAAGTATCAAAATGTTAAGGGTGCAGATGTTAATTCTGGCTCTGCTGATAATGAAAAGTGATGTTGTCAGTACAATATTATGTATTTCTACTATTGTTGATGAAAAAGATCCGTATGTATTAACTGTTGAAAGGATTATCTCACATCAGAAAATGAAAGCCTTACTTACCTTAATAGTTTAAATGATCTTGAGTTTTTCCATTTATTGTCAATTAATTTTGGGTTACATGATTAAATTATTTTATTAACATTGAAATTGATGTGTGGAGAATATTATTTTTCTTTTTCGTTGTCTTAAATTTCAAACTCTGCCACAATGCAGAAAAGAAAATTGCACGAAAAACAGAGTTTGATCTTCATCCCCTTGAACCGGAAAATAATAGAAATTAATATATATATATATAAGAGCACTTCCACTCATGGTGTCATGGTGCCATAGCAAAGGACAAGGGCACGAAAGGACTGACACTATTCTCGTGAATAGTGACTACCCTACCCTTTTTTATTTTGTTTTCCCACCCACTGTCATGGCAAGTAAAAGCAAGCATTATTCACATAAAATATGAGGAGAGGAATTTGTATGGAGTTTTGGTTTGGGAAGTGAAGAACATAGCTAGGTATTTATTTTGGTATTTTTCCTTCTTTTTTGTGTATTTAAATTGGTCGCTGATGTCAACATGAGATCAGCAAATTCAGGCAGCAACTCAAGCAATTCTTGCCTTTGGGCTGACCTGGATAAATGGGGCCCATCTTTGCCCAGGCTACCTTTCATTGTTGGGGGCTTGTTACATGCCTAGGCTCCCTTTTCCCCGGCAAAATAAGCACTGGTGGAAGTGCTCTAATAGAAGGATTATTGGAGTAAAATTCTTATTATTAGCTCCATCTTTTAGATTATACGCACAAAGTCAAACGATTATCTGAAGAAAGGAAAAAAAAAAAAAAAAAAGCTAATTATCATGCAATTAGTATGTAAAAACAAACGTGCCATAACATATAATACGATGATATTTACTATAAAAAAAAATAAAAGGACATATACAACCAACCCTGGTCCCTGCCTTTGTTGCCTATAAAATGGGTTGGGTGTTCTGACCAAAAACTTGATGTGGTCTGTACAACTAACTAATTTTGACCATGGATGTGTGATCAATTGTTACATAGTAACTATTTTTACTTTTATTTTTCCGAACTATAGCCCATAGCCCATCCAATCTTGTGGTTGGCTTCCTGCCTGCCTGCCTGCCTGCCTACTTGTTTTGTCTTGGAAAGAAGCGTCTCACGATAACATCTTTCCCATGAATTGAGAATTTGGCTTTGCCGCTGTCGTCTACGCCAACAAGAATTTTTGTGATATCTGAGGAAGATTTAACAACAGCACGAGCAAACAGTGGCTGCGAATTTCCCTCCTCTGCTCCCATACATATTGCTTCTATACACTCTCCAAATTTCCTACAGATAATATACATGACATTTAATTCAAATCTTGTCGAAGCTGATAATAAAATAATAATAATAGAGAATAACAAAATTATACGAAAAAAGAGAGTAGAGAAGCACCTTGTAAAGAAGCCTCTGAGTTCTTCTTCTGAAACAGGATGGCCCCTTGAGAAGGTCAAGAACAAAGTTCTTTCATTCCTTTCAGCATTAGGCTGGTGCCGATCAGGTCTTTCATCACATGCTTCTTGGGCTGGCAACGAAGGTTGAGCCTCAACAACATTAGGATCAACGCACAAATTAAGTGAATTTTGAAACCCTTGTTGCACTATTAGACCATTCATCAAATGCAACAAGGGTTGCTGGGAAACAATAGGTTGTGGAATGAAAGCCAAATATGGATATATTGGAACTATATCACTAAAAGCTCTCTCCAACACTTCGTTCACAAATTCCTCCATGATTTTCTTGGTGTTTTCCTTGTTGTTAAACACAGAACTTAGTGAAACTTTTACGGGAACAAGAAGACGCAGTTTCGGAAACTGGCTATCGATGTCCTCGAACGGAGGATGAACGCAATCTGAATACAAACGTTTCAATAACTCAAAAGATTCGTTTGCCAAGTCATTGAAGAATGGATCGTGCAAAAGTAAGGTATTCATCATAAATTTCTGGCCAATACTTTGTCTTTCAAGCGTGTGCCAAAGGGCTACGATATACTTGGATAGGATAGGGTCAAAACCTAACCCCATCAAGAGTCGATAATATATGTTGCGATCGATTGTATGGAAAAGCTTAAGGTCTTCAAGGGCTCTGTCAGAAGATTTCATGGTGATTTAAGTGGCAGTACTTCTTGGAGTGGTTGGAGGGGGAGAGAGCGAGAGAGAGAGAGAGAGAGAGAGGCTTTGGATTTTGAAAAGGGTTGGCTAGGGTTTTAAAAAGGGGTGAATATCGGTCCTGGGGTTCATTGACAAGCAAGGCACCTTGTTTTATAACAACTCTAAATCAATACCAAAAAGGAACTCTAATTTTTTAACCAGTAAAATTCTCCCTCACGATCAAGGAAACTTGATTTCTCTTTTTTAATTAAACCCCAATTAAGTTTTTATTGTTTTATTCTAATTAGGCAAGTTCCAAAATTTTGTTGCTGAAGCAATTTTATTGGCGCTTGAAGTTCCAGAGATTTGATGTTTTTGTGATGCTGCTGAAGCAATGGGCCCAGTTGATAGGTGAGTATTATGATTGCTTGTTCTGGGTTTTGCACGTTTCGCTATATTTAGGTTTCCTTATTTCAATGTACTTCTTTCTTCTAATGAAATTAGGTTTCCTTATGTCAATTGGAAAAAAATAATTTAATAAAATAGTTTTCTATTTTGGTTTAAATAGAACAACTCTTTAAATAAAGCCAAAAGAATAGTGGTATACTGAAACTCAAGGGCAATGGAAACACATGAGCAATTGCGTAGCAATTCATTGATTTTATAGGAGGGGGAGAGTTACAATTCCTTGCATATAAGGATCCAAAACAAATGAAGAAAGAATATGTAGCAATTGTGGTGCCATGAAAGCATTAACTTTCTTCATTTATTTTTGGGTAATGGAGGACGCGGAAACAAAGCACACGGGGTATTGAGTCAATTTCAAATTCATGGGGTTAAATGAGATTTTTAGTTAAGCACACGGGGCATATTAATAAACAAGCCTTTTTTTTTTTTTAATCCTTATATGCAATTGTTGCCGCAATTAGTGTGTTACGAAAGCAATTTGGCAGGGGATCCAAAAGCAATTCGTGTTTTATAAGTTATAGTGTGCATGCACTAAAAAGCTTTGCAGGACAACTATTACCTCTCCGGCTGCTTCAAGCGCAGCTAACCATTCATACGAGAATGGAATGACATGATGGAAGCTTTATTTTTTAAGTAAATTTAGGTTTTAGCCATAAAAAAATTTTCATTTTTGGAAAAAGTTAAAGTTTTTTCAAAAAAGACAGAAAAATCTCTCGACTTTCAAATCAAAGACATGCAAATGTAAAGGATTTGTTTCCTATCACTTCCAGACTTCTTACTGCAATCAGAGTCGGGAAAATTGAATCACTTACAAAACTTTTGTACCATCTAAAACAATCCATAAATCATGTGAACCAAATAGCTTAAAACACACAAGGACACCACATGCAATTGCACACACATACAAGTAGATAAAATTGATCTAGGCTTTTTGGTACATACAGCTCTTTTGTTGCCTCATTATCTTCTGTGGGGTGCAAGGTATCTTCCAACTCATGCTGCAGTTCACGGTTAAGAGTATGACTCTCTTCTAAGATATTAATTTCAGATTCCTCTGCCAAAGTTTTTCTGCTCATCAATACATTAACTTCAATATCCTGCAGAATTCTTCCACTTGCAGAATTCAATTAATTAGGTGGGATCTTAAAAATAGTATTCTATCATGGGTCAAATATACATATATATGCCAAAAGTTTATCTACCTCAGTAAGATATCTTCCAATTCTCTCAACATTCTGTCAGGTGTATAAAATTTCTCCAACTAATCGTAAATACAATCTGCTACAGGTGCCAATTAAGAAAGAGGAAATACCAATTGGACTTCCTAGTCTAGTTCCTTCTAGATTCTTCTAGAGTAATCCTATTTCTAATCTAGTTCTACAAGAACGACACTTGTGCATCGTGGATAGACAGAGAGTTAGAGAGGCTCAATCCACACCACTTTTCCAAAACAAAGAAACAATTGGAGAAAAAGCCTATCAGATAATCAGACGTAATTCCCGAAATTCCAGCTTAATTAAAATTAAAATTACATAAATTTTAAAATTACAAAAATAGATGATTTGATAAACCTTTTCTTGACCCAGTTTCGGCAGCTTCGGAACTTCCTCCACCAATTAAGCTTTGGTCCGTTGAATCTCCACATTCAACCGCCACAGCCCGATTACTCACCCATCTCGGCTTTCTGCATATTTCAGCACACAATTAAACACCAGGCACTCAAATCTTTCCGTTTCCCCTTTCTCTCCGTTGCTACATTTTCTCGGCAACCAAACAGAAACAATGGAATGAGGAACAGAAGCGATTCGTATAAACCTGAAGAGCAGCTTAGATTTTGTCGTCGACGCCAGCGTAGAGATGAGCGAAGGCATCGTCGCCGAAAGGGTTGAGGTCGCGCTGCTTCTCAAAGTCGTACTTGTCGTATTTCTCCTTTCGTCACAGAATGAGAAGAAAATATGGCTGCTTTTGAGAGAGAGTCGCTCTCGTCTCGTTCAGGCACACACACACACACACACACACACACACACTCTCTCTCTCTCTCTCTCTCTCTCTGCTTTTGTCCTATTTCTCGACTGGGGCTGGGCCTATTAGTTTCCAAACGAAATAAGGAAAACTAGTCTCCAACGGCTATTCTTTGTCTCCAAGTAACTGCTGGATTATAAATATAGTCGCTGCTATCAACACAGTTGATCAAAAATAAGCAAACAAACACTTGAACAAGAACCAAGGTCTTTTCTCTACCTCTCTCTCGTGGCTAATTCCGGCATGACGCAGCTGCTCGGCTTCAGGTTCGACCCCACGGACCAAGAAATTATCGGCTTCTTTCTCTACAAGGTGGTGGTGGCGAACAACCCTCTGACTTTGATGCCGCCATACAACAAGGTTATCTACAAGTGCAACCTCTTCGGCAACAAACGAGAACCCTCAGAAATTTGGAGAGATTACGGAGGGGATCAACTTGACGATCAAGACTTGTACTTCGTTTCCGAGCTCCAGAGAAACGGTTTGCGCACCCAACGCAAGACTGGCAGCTGCGGTACTTGGAGTGAAACCGAAACCTACCAAGATGTTAAAGATGAGGTGGATGAGATTATAGGTAGAAAACGGAAATTCCGGTACGAGAACGGCAATACTTCGGAGGACCACGCCGGCTGGCTTTTGGATGAATATAGCCTTTTCGAAAAGGGCTGCAAGAATCGCACAAGTCGTAATTGCTATGATTTTGACGTTGTGATTTGTCGGCTGAGAAGGAAGTGCAATATGAACAAGTCCGGGAAAAAGAGGAAGTGCTCATCTCGAGATCAATCAAACAAGAAGATGAAAAGAGATCAATCTACGAAGGAGACGAAGACTGAAAATTCAGTGGGGCCGCAAATTATGAATGATGAGAGCAATCAGTTGATGATCAACGACATTACCACTTGTGATCAAGATTATTTGATCGACACCAATCATAAAAGTTTCAACATTGATGAACTCTTCGTAGAACTAGACCGCGAACCGCCATTGTTACACTCGCAGCAACTACCTCAGATTGTTGAAAGCCAAGAAAAGCCTTTGCCAACTTCTTGCCTCTGTGTTAATCAATTTGATGGAGCACTGGAAGCAGCCGCCAGCAATCTGAGTAATTTTGAGTATAATAGCGAACTAGCAAGATCAACGTGGCAACATAATATGAATGCCGATGATCATCAAGATCCGAATTTAATCTTCACCGTCGATGAATTATTGGCAGAAGATGCAGAACCTTTGTCAACTTATGCGCTTGATGATGTTTATAATGTGGTCAGCCAACCATTAGACCAAAACAGTTGTTGGTCCAAATCCTTTATGGATCAGACTTACAATTCCTATATATACTCATCAATAGAGGAGGAGATCATAGCTGACAATTAGATATATTGTACAAGTGTAACTGGCTGTAACAAAATTTTGACTGCTCGTTGTAATTTCCATTCTTAGTACATGACATTGTTTCTTTATCTCATTGAATTTCTGCATGCAAATTCCTTAACACCAATACAAAACTAATTACTATCTATTAGTTAAGCAAGTAATAATAGGTGAACCGTTGTGCAATGACAGTACAAACTTTGCACTATGTTAAACCAAAGTGGTAAAAAAGAAGCGAAAATAATAATAATAAGAATTGCTTGATTTTTTTTGTATGTTTCATGGCAAGATAATGTGACAATTATCTGTAAAAGTAGAAGAAAAGGAGGAGGAAAGAAGAATGGTGTCACACAGTTAGTGATTAGGCAGACTCCTCTTAATTAGGTCATTGAGAACTAGGAGGGACGTTGTTGGTATGTTTTGTACAATCAAATGGTCCGATTACTTGATTAGTTTTTCGTTTCACCTGAAATTCAACAATGGAAACACATGAGCTCATAGCAAAATAGATAATGCAACTAATAAAATTACATACTAAGCCAAAAACATATAAAAAGAAAGCCCATCTACCACTAAGGAAAAGGTGGCAGAATTCATTTTGTGTAGAAAAAAATTCAGATATGGTGTAGTTTCTCTCTCTCTGTGTGGGGGGTCCAAGTCTATGTATGGAAATGCAAACAACAAATAGATGATTGTCCAGTAAGCAAAACCATACCGGGGACCATGGACCTATTTGAGGTTCAGATTTGTTCGGGGGTGAATTTTGTACAGCACCACTTTTCTTTGTCAAAATTTCCTGCACCAAAACTTGGTATAAGATATTTTGAAAAGAAAAACTTAGTATAAGATTACAATATCAAATAAATTAAGGCTGTCTTCCTATAAAATGTGTCTTTGTTTAAACCCAGAACCGCATTTCATTGATTTTAAAGAAGTGGGACAGTAGCATTACGTACATAAGGGTGCAAAACAAATGAAGAAAGCATATTTAAGAATTGCAGTGCCATATCACAATTCATTGATTTTAAAGGAGTGGAGAGTAACAATTAATTGCATAAGAGGATCCAAAAGAAATGAAGAGAGAATATGTAGCCATTGTAGTGCCATGAGACATTTGGTAAATAAAAACAAAAAGTTTCAAAATGCTGGCATGAATTGCAAAAATGCAGTTTGTGTGTTATAAGTTATAGTGTGCATGCACTAAAAAGCTTTGCAGGACAACTATTACCTCTCCGGCTGCTTCAAGTGCAGCTAACCATTCATCCGAGAATGGAACAGCATCGGGTGGAAGCTTTATTACAGGGGCATCTTGTTTCCTATCACTTCCAGACTTCTTACTGCAATCAGAGACAGGAAAATTAAATCTCTCACAGAACTTTTGTACCATCTAAAACAGTCCATAAATTATGTGAACCAAATGGCTCAAAAGACAAAAGGCATTTTGTCACACATGCCATTGCGCACACATACAAGTAGATAAAATTGATCTAGGCTTTTTGGTACATACATCTCTTTTGTTGCCTCATTATCTTCTGTGGGATGCAAGGTATCTTCTAACTCATGCTGCAGTTCACTGCTAAGAGTATGATTCTCTTCTAAGATATTAATTTCAGATTCCTCTGCCAAAGTTTTTCTGCTCAATACATTAACTTCAATTTCCTGCAGAATTCTTCCACTTGATGATCTCGGATCAGAGATGACAGATGAGCATAACTCCCCTTCGCAAGAACTATATGCCAAAGTTGACACAGAGTTTTCTTCATTGGTTGTTTTTGCAGATACATCAGACTCCACAGGACCAGCTTGATTGCTTAGCTTATTGTCATGACTGGACTTCGTACAACTTTGAAGATTTTCTGATGATGGTTCAATCTTGAAAGAGCTGGTCACTGCAACTTCCATTTGTAAGTAGTCAGCCTTTTCCTCCAAATCAGGTCTGCCATCATGCATTGCTGCTGCTACTTTTGAACTCTTTGATTCAATTCCACAAGCATCACAGTCATCTAAACCAACCTCATGAACAGTTTCCTCAAATACCTTGCAGGAAGCGTTGTTTGCAAGCAAGGTTCCATTCAAACAAGATCCTGGATTAATGTCCTGGTACTCTCGTATGACACCAATATCTGAACTGAGATTGATCTTATCACTCTGCTCTACTGAAGTGTATTGCTGGCAATAGCTTTTGTCATCTTCAGTCTGTAACTGAGGGACACCATAGCAACTTTCAACAGGTAAGTTGCAATCTTTGGTCCCAAAATCCTTGGGCTCAATTACGTCTTTTATCGCAGATCCACCCTCAACTTGCACTTTCACATTTAGCTTGGATGTGAAATCTCCCACACTATCCAATTTCAAAGAACAGTCTTGACAATGAAGCTGAAAGTCATTCATTGACTGTGAGTCCAGGTTGTAACTCTCAACCACTGTTTCGTTGTTTTCAGATACTGATGCAGTATGATCCACATTCTGGGACTCCACTATTTCTGCAACATTAGAACTGAAATCTAGCATACCATGTGGTATTAGAGAAACGGTTCTGGAAACTTCTGATTCACTTCTGCAGGTACCAGTTCCTTCTGGTACTTTTGAATCAACAAATTGAAGAAAAAATTTCTGCTGGGATTCTTCTGGGAAAATACTGAATCCATCCAACACACAATCATTTAAGTGCAATTTATTTTCCTGGGAAACCTGTTCTCCAACATAGCAGGAATTTGGAAGGTCTGGCTGTTCAGGTTTTTCATTTCCACAATCAGTTCTCACCAGTTGACAATTTTCTGGAGCTGAAGTGCTCATGTCAACATCAATCATTTCATCTATTAACCTTCCACAATTTTCTGGAGCTGAAGTGCTCAGGTCAGCATCATTCATTTCATCCATAAACCTTCCCCCTAAAGCCAGCATTTGTGCATCTTCCACATGTGGGTCAGACAGAGCATCAGACCTTTTCAATTCAGATGCACTAGAATTTTGGACCTTTGGACTGACATCTGCAACCTTCACAGAACTGTAGCTCTGGATTTCTTCAGAAACTTGACATTCCTTGGTGAAACTACACGTGTTTTCCCATATCATATGATCCTCATCAGAAATTTGGTTGCCTTCACAGGTCATAGGTCTAAACAGCTCAGCTTCTGCCCCATGCAGTTCATTGACATTATGATCCCTGCTTGACTGATCATCGTATGCTATCAAGATACCACCAGAAGAACTTGCCTCTTCAGATTTGGACTTTAAAAGGACACCACAATTCTTTTGTGGCAAGTCATGGGATTTGTCTTCAAGAAGTTGATGGATAGTTATTTTATTTTCGCCAGAAAAACAGGGAAATTTCACTGCAGAACTAAGATGGGGTGTAACATGGGGTTTATCCATATCTTTACTTTTTGGAGTAAGTACAAAAGCAGCCTTCACGCTATTGTCATCTTTATCCAATTGTTCACAGGATCCCCCCTGTAAAAGAGATTTATCAACATTCCTCTGAAATTCTACCTCTCCCATAGATTGTTGTTCTTCATGAACAGGAATGCTATTGAACTTTCGCTGATTCTCTGTCATATCATAACTATTTGAGCTAGATTGTACCTTCAGTTCCACCTTCTGCATATCTGTGACTTGTGAGAATGGTTCCACCTTGTCCTTTGTGGCAGAGTTAATTGTAGATGAAACTGAGCAACATGAACTTGAGCATTGGACATTAATATTTCCAATTAGAGAAAGGGTTCTGTCTGATTCACTTCTGCAGGCACCAGTTCCTTCTGGTTCTTTTGAATCAACACATTGAAGAACATTTTTCTGCTGGGATTCTTCAGGGAAAATACTGAATCCATCCAACACACAATCATTTAAGTGCAATTTATTTTCCTGGAAAACCTGTTCTCCAACATAGCAGGAATTTGGAAGGTCTAGCTGTTCAGGTTTTTCATTTCCACAATCAGTTATCACCAGTTGACAATTTTCTGGAGCTGAAGTGCTCAGGTCAACATCATTCATTTCATCTATCATCCTTCCACCTAAAGCCAGCATTTGTGCATCTTCCACATGTGGGTTCCTACTCTTTGAGTTAAATCTACTACCATCATCTTTTGCTTGGTTTTTAAATCTAGAGTCAGACAAAGGATCAGACCTTTTCAATTCAGATGCACTAGAATTTTGGACCTTTGGACTGACACCTGCAACCTTCACAGAACTATAGCTCTGGATATCTTCAGAAACTTGACATTCCTTGGTAAAACTACCCGTGTTTTCCCAGATCATTTGATCCTCATCAGAAATTTGGTTGCCTTCACTGGTCATAGGTTTAAACAGATCAGCTTCTGCCCCATGCAGTTCATTGACATTATGATCACTGCTTGACTGATCATCGTATGATATTAAGACACTACCAGAAGAACTTGCCTCTTCATATTTGAACCTTAAAAGGACACCACAATTCTTTTGTGGCAAGTCATGGGATTTGTCTTCAAGAAGTTGATGGACAGTTATGTCATTTTCGCCAGAAAAACAGGGAAATTTCACTGCAGAACTAAGATGGGGTGTAACATGGGGTTTCTCCATATCAAAGGCAGCCTTCACGCTATTGTCATCTTTAACCAATTGTTCACAGGATCCCCCCTGTAAAAGAAACTTATCATCGTTCCTCTGAAATTCTACCTCTCCCATAGATTGTTGGTCTTCATGAACAGGAATGCTATTGAACTTTGGCTGATTCTCTGTCATATCATAACTACTTGAGCTAGATTGTACCTTCAGTTCCACCTTCTGCATATTTGTTACTTGCGCGAATGGTTCCACCTTGTCCTTTGTGGCAGAGTTAATTGTAGATGAAACTGAGCAACCTGAACTTGAGCATTGGACATTAACATTTCCAATTACCGTCCGATCATTGATCACATTTTGTTTTTTCCCAAGGGAAGAGGGCGGCCTCAATTCATGAATTGGATCTACAGAACCAACTTGCCTCAAATTAGGAATAATGCATGGCTGAGAGCTTGTCTTCAAAGGACTAGGCAAAGAAGAAGCTTTTGGCTGCAAACAATTTATCAAAAATACAGCAAAGGAAAATCAGACATATTGAGTTGAGAAAATATCATCTCTTTTATGCAGCTGCAGAACAGTTGTTTGAAAAATACCTGATGAAAGAAACTCAGTGATGGTGATGGCATCCGTAAACCTGATGGCTTTGATGTTGGGAGCTGAGTACGTGACAAGTTCACACCAGTATGAGGAAGAGGAACTGCAGGTTTTCTGGATCTGTCATCACAGCCATATGTTGCATGACCGATAGAAGGAAGTGCTTGTTTTGAAATCGCCTCTGGAGCTGCAGTTTTCCGGGATCTGTCATTACGGCCATATGATGCATGACCAGTAGAAGGAAGCGCTTGTTTTGAGATCATCTGCGGAACTGCAGTTTTTTTGGATCTGTCATCATGGCCATATGATGCATGACCAGTAGAAGGAAGTGTCTGTTTTGAGATCACCTCGAAGCCATTATTTGCTTCAATAGTAGGTGGACATGGTATTTTGGTTGGTGAACCCTTCACGAAGCTGGCCTGCAAAATAATGGAAATTCACAACACAGGAAGCACATACATCTTTATTAATACCAGATTGTTGACGCAGTACAAAGGAAATGTCTATAATCACACGTATTATTAGTAGTTAATTTACAAAGACTATTACTTAAGCTTCAAGCTCTCACCACATTTCTTCTGGCTTGCCGAACAGAACTTTTAGAAGTTAAAGATTTTCCAGTAGCAACTTTTGCATTATTTGGCCCAGTTTTTTTGTTGTTCAATTTCCCTGCTGCATGTGAGAGAAGTAGTTAACAGAAAATAAACAAATAATTTCCATTTGATTCAAATGTGAAAATCTTATTTCTTTATCTATATCTATATATATAAAGCAAACTATATATATAAAGCAAAAGGCAAAGAATGGTAAAACATTCAAAATACCAGAAAATGCCCTTGGTTAATGCAAACATTAAAAATTGAAATTATTAATTAAATGAGGATAATATGGTAAATTCACACTTTTTCATATTAAAAAAATTAAAATGAAAAGAAAAATCAGATAATGGATCCTAAATTTATGGAACACAACTACCATTATCTTTTTTAATTCTAAAATTAATTTTAAAAAATAAATCTCACTAATAAATGCAGTCAATATCTAAATATTTACCAGGGTGAGCAATCTGATTCCTCTTTAAATCATTTGCACCAACCATCACATTCTTGGAAGTCCTAGACAGCAGACAGGGATCAGGTTTTCGAACCGGTAATGTAGAAATTCTTGGTTCTTTAATCGGTGATTTCATTGTATTCACATTCGCAGGCCTTTTCAGAGTTCACATAAGTCAAGGCAAACTCTCCCAAAAACTCATTAACATAAAAAAAGACTCACCAAAACTCCGACATACAGAAAAATTAATCAAAAGGATATGAAGAGGAGGCCAAAGGTCGAGGGCAACCACTGCGTTTTGAGCCACTTCTATTGATATCACGGGCTGAAAGCACCTTCCGCTTGGCCTAAAAATCAGAAACATGACTCCAATTGAACAATCTTCAACTTAAAGAAAACTTTGCCATCCTATAAGAGATTTGACAACTAACCGCAGAACCTGGCGCAGCATTATCTTTAGCTGATGAATCACGCTTTGGTAATAAACTGCCACCAACAGTCCTATCTTTACTTGAAGGACTTTCCGGGAATACCTTGAATAAGTTTTCTTCAATCACCTCTAGATCTTCTGAATCAGCAATGCTATTTGTGTCTTCGTGGATAACTGACAGCAACCCATTAGAATTTGCACTTCCACTAATCAGGGATAACTCTTCGGAATTCAATACACCTGACAAAAGTACCAAAATGAAAATGGGAAAGAAAACAATAAACCCAGCTTTAATTTTCTTTTCTATATGAAAAAAATTAGAACAATCCAGAAACAAAATAGAACCTTCGTCAGTAAAGAAGGCTCGATCCCAAGCTAGGCTTTTACGCAAATTGTATCCTCCCCCCTTCTTCCTCTTCATTTGCTGCGGCTGGAGGCTGAGTTTTTGTTCTTCTATTTTGTTTGCATTACTACCATTATTCTCTTTATCTATACTATCTCTACATGACGGAGAGCTTGGTTTTTGGGTTTTCTCATTCACCACTGCAATATAATTCACAGAGTTTTCATTGTATGCCATGCAATGTAGGTCCAATTATGTTCATATACATATAAAAATGTAAATATAAATCACTAAGAAGACGAATTGTACACTACAGAGCACAATTAGAGGTCAATCTGAGTCAACATTATTCAAATGAAGAGAAAAACGAAACCCTAGAGGGCCAAAACGGAGAGCAAAATGTGAAGCATAGACTCAGTGAGAGAGTAAGAGAAAACCCTAACCCACTGGCTTGGATCTGCAGGGTTGGAGAGGCGAGCAAAAGAAAATGTCGTCGTCGCTGGTGCTTTTGCTTCTGTTACTGCTCGAAACGTTATCGTCCTGGATCAATTGAAGAAGCGAATCGTCTTCTTCAGCGATTTCAATGAGAGGGACGTCGGATTCCATCTCCGTCTCTCTCTCTCTCTCAAAGTTTCTAGAAAGATCGAATGGGAAATGGGCGTAGTGCAGAAGTCTGCAAATTGTTTGTTTGTTTGTTTGTGGATCTTAAAATTTTTGAATGGATCGACGAGCGGCAAAGGATGGATGGGGACGGAGACAAATGGACAGCGACCACGTGACTGCTGAGTCAAATTACGAATGATTCCCTTGTGGTCGAAGGGTTAAAGCTAAAGGGATGGAGGATTGTTTTGACTTTGATGATTAATGTAATGAAGTTAGCGGATTTGGTTTGATCGTTACTTGACGCGAGCACGAATATGATGTGTTTATACCATATCTGACCAAGCAACTAGAAGCAACTCTAGGCAAAGCAAAGAGTCCCACATTAGAATATTGCAAGAAGTGAAGACTCCTCCTCAGCTATAAAAGGAGACAACTCTCCACTTAGAAGGGGAGATCGATGGGCTGGGCTTTATCTTTAGTCATGGGCTTCTCCTTTCTTCCCTTTATATTTGGGTTCAATCCCATGTACAAATGTAAACACATACATTATTATAGTAAGAATATACTTCTCCGTGGACGTAGCCCAGTCATTAAGGGTGAACCACGTATATCTTGTCTTCTGTATATTTATCGCTTGCCCAAATCCTCACACACTTGGTGAAGGTCCTCACCTTCACCCATCATCCATCACACATCATCACTAAGTTGGGCTCAAAAGTGCCGAACCATTTTTGAGCGTTAACATGATGGAATTTGTTAAACACGAATTATAAATGAGTCGATTCATTATCAACCTTAATTGCCTGATCTTCGAGATGGGGATTTGAGCAGCATGAGATCAACTTGAATTGCTCAAGCAAATAGTGTAAAACAACATAATCTCAGATCTGTGGTCTTAAATTTGAACCTTTATAGCACATTGGTAATTATATGTGTGAAAAACCTCATTCCCTTATATTTTAGACCATCGCTTTCATTCAAATTCTTTGATTCCAAACATGTCCCCTAAAGTTAAGCGCGGTAATTACCGCCTACATATCATTGCAAAGACGATGCTGAAATACTTGAAAAATGGAAGTTAACTCGAGTATCTTTCGGAATAAAATTCATAAAGAAATTTGCTACAAATTAGAACTGTCAAGGGGAAGAATTTCCAACATATCATTAAGCTCTTAAAGTTGAAGAACATTGTACGAATATTATGCTATTTTTCAGGCACAATAAGCATATTTGAGCTTGGAATTATCTAACTTATTTATCCTTACAAAAATGAATTTCTTTGAATTTGTGATTCAAAACTTATACACGTCACAATTGTAAAGAATCCAGGACCAATTCCCAGCAAAATCAGCACTTAATGTGCATGTGTGTGAGCTAAATAAACTAAAATCCCAGAAACGCTACACGGTATGATGATTCCCCAGCTCCTCTTTACAAACGGTGAATCTAATTCCCCTCTCCCCTCTCATTCCGATTAGATATAAATGAAATACAAACAACGTAAATACACCTATGAAGGGAACCAACCATGACTCGTATGGAACCTTTTTTTTATACCAATGATACACCAAAAGAATATGAGCCAGGACTTTACATTTCTACGTCAAAATCGAGCATCTACCTCCTCTATGCCACCCGAAATGGGGCTCTCTGAATTCCATTTCAGGCTGGAGCTAGAACTCTGCCATTCTTGGTGCTTAGCTTACATATCTTTTCCTTCCAAAGAACAAGAAAACTGGTGTACAAGTGGACTAATCCTCATCCTCGGTTATGGAGGCGAAGGAAAAAGGTTTGAACTTATAGCCATCTCCATAGTAGAATTTATTTTGATATTCCACCCAATGAAGACGCAGGGCGTGAAGAAAAGCACTGAGCGTCTCCATCATGAGTAGTATGAACGCCGTTGCAAACGCAAAAACTGCTAACCCAATTAACCGGATAACAAAGTTGTCGTACCTGTTATAATTATTTTCAAAACCTTATTATTACTGATTGAAGAATACATGCACCATCATATGCAGCAAGAAAAACTAGCAGTCAGATGCACATGCATGTCATGATAGAGAATTAAAGGTTGGAACTCACCCCCAGGCAAGGAGAAGTACTTTCTCATAGAAAACGGTTGACAATTCTGAGTGAGCCAAGCTGTAATTGCAGTAACAGATATTAAAGAAAAGGGCTACCACATAGATGAAAGAAAACCACGGAATAAGCAAATATATATATATACACACACACACACACATACAGGTAAACTACAAAATATGTAAACAATATAGGTATACCTCAGAGCCCATAGTCGTAGATATGATGCAGTATTTGAAACTGCACCAAGAACAAACTCTATGGAGTGTATCATCTGGTGTACAAATACCTCACTGAAATTAAACTCCTCATGATGTTGCCTCGCAGAATCAGGCTCCACATCAAGGTCCATCTCTGAGGTGCCAAGCATCCCATACGCACGACCTTGAAACCTCTGGAAAATAACATCAGGAAAACATAGTTATCATATCTTCTCAAGCTCCTTATATCTCCCCTCAAATACCTTTAAGTGAGTCAAAGACAAGTACATAAGTAAACTAAGTCCACCAATTGAGGATACTAATCAGTAGTAATCACATTTTAAACAACATTTACAAAACAGAAATGTCAAAGAAAATTTTGGTTTTAAGTTTATTCCTTTGCTGGTTTTCTTAAAAATCCAAAACTGAAGCCTAAGCAAGTTACACCACAGTACCTCCGTATGAAGCTTCTTCAAAATAAAAGGTTTTGGAAAGAGCATCCATGGAACTGCGATTAGAGCCAAAAGCAACAAAATGATCTGCAGAAACAGAGCCCTGTTAACCATAACATAAATCGAGAACATAAGCAATTATATATACGAAGTAACAATAAAGAGAAGATTAGAACTTGTGCCTGAAGTGGTCTTTGGCCCCAGAACAATTCATTTTCACCAAGATCATCAGTCGGACTTAAGAACATGTAAATCATTACATGATAGAGGTCTGCCTGAGAACCGGTGCACCACTTGATGACAATAAGAAGTGAAAGATATCCAAAAAGGCTGTTAAGAAAGATCACCTGCGGCACAAACTGGTACCTAACAACAAGATGCAGAACAAGTCAAACGCTTGTGCACTTCATTTGAAAGTAATACAACAATGGGAAAAGTGAAAAAACCGGAGACCCACCTTATATCAATCGAGCTGCTGAAAAACCGTGCATTGAAGTAACTAAGTAGAATTCCTAAGTTCATTTGCGCCACACCCAACAAAATCGACATTTTCATTTTGAGAGAATTCAAGAAAGGCAGCTCTGAACGACTTCCACGCCAACTGGGATCCACACCAAATGGGTATGGATCTCGGTACTTGATTAAACCAATAGTGTACGCCTCACTGCTCAAAAGAAGACAAATTTATGATAAGTAGTTAGTTTTCTGCTGAGGAAAGTCATAAGTTCAGCCAGCATAAACAATGGGAAGATTTTTAAGAGTTATAAAATAGAGGTGATTGAGAAACCGCCAGACAATAGAGCGCCATAAATGCCTAGTGAAGGACAGCTATGATTAGCAGATCAAAGTAAGTTCCAACAACAGCGATACACATGGCTTGATAGATATCGTATCTTCTCAAGCTCCGTGCACCACAGACCAGACAGATGCTCGAAAGTAACACACCACCAAAGTCATCAATCAAGGTGGGGAGAATCCCCATGGATTGAATGAGGGACAACCCTAGCGGCAGCGGGCCATAGGAATGAACTCTAAAGGAGGCAATGAAACCACCAAACCATCCAGAATGATGATGATGAAAAATAACTTTCAGATTAATAAACAATTATTAAACTTTTAATAGGAAGATTCTGTGAATCTTATAAATATTAGATTATTCGAAAAAATATTTAAAAAACTTACAAGGATTGATCTCTAATTAAGCAGAGGTATGATAAAAGCCGTGCAACAGCAGACTAGTAGTGGGGTTTAAGCACATAGATACCAGAACTCTCAATCTCTAAAACAAGAAGTCAGAGTGGTATATTGTCGAACATAAACTCATTCTAAACAACCCAGCTGAAGGTGACCTCAATACAAGATACAACACATTAAGGCAAAATTAGAGATTGAAGATTTAAAATAGAGAGCCTACCTGCAAGCGGTATCTCTACATTTGTAAGCAGACCCACCAAATATGTGAAAAGGAACAGAGAAGAACTCATTGTAAATCAACCCACAGTAGATTGAAAATAGGGACATCAAAAGAAGTACATATCGCCCACCAAATAGCATCTCCATAAAGCTCCCAAGTTTCTGGTAGGAAGTAATATAAAGTTTCTCATTAAGACAAATGGAAAAAACACAATTCTCTTTCACGTGTTAAATGCATGTTATGTTCTTTCTAAACACCAGAATCATAACAAATATTTGTTAAAAACGAAAACTGAAAGAGAACTATCCTACTTATTGCTCCATTATGAAAGAAATTATTGCTACTGTTGCTGTTATAAGTATTATTATTTGATACTGTCATCATTACCACAGTAAGACCGCATCATTCCTCCATAAACAAACCATGAGATTGTGAATCTAGCTCAGGATATTATGTTGGTGCTAGCTAAATCTTTGCTGCAGGATTGGTTATATTATGAATCCTTGGATAACAAAAACTGCAGTCTCTATTATATTAAATCTTGCTGAATAGCATAGACACAGTAACAACGACAGCCAGAAAAAAAGTTCAGGGTCAGTGGTACTAGCGGACAATATTGGTTATGGCTGCAACATATCTTTTGACAACTTCTGGAGAGAGCAAAAGATACTTTTAATTGCAGCTGATCGAGTCAATGCCTATGAACTGGGAAATGGTACATGTTACCGAGCAGCTTGAAGAAGTTTTGACTTAACTAAAGCAATATAATTCATTAGTGATCAAGAATAACGTCTCCTGATTATACATCCTCTTAAATTTAAATGCTAGAAGTTCACACAAAGGGCGTACCTGAGCACTGAGCTTACTTTCACGAGCTATAAGAATTAATGCTCCCAGCAACAAGCAAATTCCATGACCCCAGTCCCCAAACATCACCGCAAAAAGAAATGGAAAAGTAATACAAGTGTAAACAGCAGGATTGGCTTCTTGATATCTTGCAACACTGCCAAATGATAGTATAGCTCGTCACCTAAACAACTTATTATGTTGATTCACTTATCATTTTCCCTTTGTAATGAAAAATGCTAACAGAAATACTACTTAAAAGGAGAATTGTTGCCTCATACTTTGCAACTGGCTCTCGCTCTTAATTTTTCTTTTTCTTTTTTCTTTTATCAATTATTAAGATTTAATCCAGTAGTTAGAACGCTGAACTTTCTAGAATTTCAGCTAATTTTTCAAACCAAGTTGAAAAGTTTAATTCCCTTATTTTAGGTGCGGACAAAGGAAATACAGAATATTCCTCATTATTTAGTTGTAAAGTAACAACTTGCAGCAAATGCAAGCCTCCCATCCCATTCCTCGACAAACTCCTAACACATCCAAGCTCCACCCTTAAGCAGGTTGGACATGTAAAGCACATGATTTCTGATATTTAATTTGCTTGTTAATTGAAAGACAAAAAATCTATGTAGTAAATCACTTGTGCCAGCATGCATTGGCTTTCCTTCCTAATGTATCAACGTGTACAAACAGAATGTAATTTCTAATCCAAAATATTCATTATTTCTAAGAACATTTGCCCACTGTTCACTCATAAATTCACCATGATTTCACAAGGAAAATGATGCACCAATTTAAAGACAATTTCCTTTCATTAACAGAAGAAATGATAAAGTGTCTAAATATCATATTTTGACTAACCCATATGCATCAACAATTTCCTGAAACGCACTCGTGAAGCGGTTGGTTCTGAAATATGTAGGAGGTGATTCTATTGCATCTGTCACATGAAATATTATTCCCACTTGCGAATTGCTATCAAATGTAGCACGTTGCAGTGCCTCCTGAATCTGTTCAACCATAAAATTACTACGCAAATATAACACAAGTTCGCAAAAGTCATCTACAATCAAAAAGTATTCAAGTAACAACATAGTAACATACCCTTGACAAAGCTAAAAATTAGATATAGGTACTCACTAGCATTTTTTTTAAGCGAGTCCAATGGTATCTTTTCGATCTTGCCTTATTTTATGGCTTTTTGGAAATATCAGTAATGCCCTTTAAGTATTGAATATAATAACTTGTACATTTACGTAAATTCTAAAATTCACATATTTCATTCCACTTTACGTAAAAGTTGTATTTTGGAACAAAACCGTAAATATCTATCAAAGACAACTCATGATAACTATAACATTATGTATTACGAATGAACTGATGTACCTGTAAGACAGATACATTATTAAAATGAATGATTGAATCAAAAGTGAACTATAGGGGGGCATAGGCTAATCTATCTGTGGTACATGCATTTTCTAGAGGTGAAAAAAGGCCTTATGTTGCGTTAGGATAAGGGATCTGTATTACGGTTACATAAATTATTTTTTCAACCACAACCTTAGGTTCTTCACGGGCCTTGTTTCATAGATATTGACGAACTTGGCAAAAAATACAAATTCTATGCAAGACTTGGACATTTATAGACGCATTGTCGATTTTTTACATAAAAATGTACAATCAACTCATAAAATTATGCAGACACGTCATTAATGAGAGACCTAACCCAAAAGAAACATTGGACTTGTGATACTGCAATATAACTATTGATGAACATAGTGACAGAGGTTACCTTAGTTTTTGCAAATATAGGACACCAGCCCTCTCCAACAAGACATTTTTTTGTAACATCAAAGTTAAGCATGTTCAACGTATCATATACAGCTTTCTCCCTTCTCACCTGGTAAAGAGTAGAAAACACGACATAGTTGTTTGTCACTATCAGGATAAAGCTAAACCACTCCAATTCACACAAACTCTTAGTCATATATTAGATCAATATTTTTTGTCGCTCAAGCCAAAGAAATAACAATTAACAAGAGGCAAGCAGGACCAACATCTTACCATGTTCATCCATTTCCCTAGGTGAAACCCAACAGAAGTAAGGGCCTTATTTCTGTGACGGATCCCTGCATCCAAGGTTGCTTCCAATTCAGCAAGACGTGATGAAACCTGCAACCCAAAACCTGAACTTTCAAAACGATAGAACAGAGTATTTGTTGATACTATCATCAAGACCTGCAAATATATGCTATCACATGATAAAACAAATTAAAGGGAGTAGTTGAAGATAATTATGCTATCAAGCTCACATCAGATATACACAAACTTTAAAGCAGAACAAAGTTTTGTAAAGATGTTTGAATAAAAACAAGGATTCCATCTTTAAGCTTGAAACTTCATTCCAATTAAAGAATAAATGAACTGCCAACTATCTCAACTGAATGCTTACTTCTCTAGTTATTTGTCTCTGCTTAGTTATATCTTCGGGAACAGGATAGCAATTTGCACCAAATGCCTCACAAATTTTCAAAATCTTTGTTTTTGCCTGCAGCCCTGAGAAGAACACTACAAACACTGTTTTCTCAACCTGCACAACTTTCAGGAATTAGTAAAAGAAGCGAATAATCATTCTCATCCTATACATAACAAAGCTAAAAGAAACCGCACCAAAAACAGGAAGAAAAAAAAAACAATTTTTATAATACTGAGGCAGAAGAAAACCATTTCAGTAGATAAAGGATCCATGATCTGTTCATCTGCTGATGCTTGATTAAAAAGCATATTGCCCCTTGTAGCACGAAACAACATCCTCTCGAACCTGAGAGCTTTGGATTTACAAATAATTCCACTAACAAAACTCAAACCAGATTGGTCTGATGGCCCAGGTCTGATATCCTGTAAAATGCATAATCAATTACAAATGAAATCATAGCAAAAGGTTTTGCACCAAGAAGACATTAGATTTAGAAAAGCATAATTAACAAGTACCTGCTCAAGTAATGAAACTGAATCACCATAGTCATCATTTGAGTAAACATTCTCATCTAGTTCTCTCTCCTCTGGAACCGCACGGCTATTACTTGAAACAAGAAAGCCACTTGCCTGAGATTGCCGACATGAAAATATATAATGAGGCACAGGAAAGAGCATTTGAAACTATAATTAAGGTGTACTAAAGGAAAGAGCAGTAGATAGGAGGCTGCTAATACATCAGTAAAGGCTAGTTACCTTTTGCAATACTATCTTGAATTCCAGGAGTTCATTATATGAATGTTGAAGTCTATCACTATTAGAGTTCATTTC
Source organism: Prunus persica (assembly GCF_000346465.2). Taxonomy (NCBI): domain Eukaryota; kingdom Viridiplantae; phylum Streptophyta; class Magnoliopsida; order Rosales; family Rosaceae; genus Prunus; species Prunus persica. The sequence goes on from NC_034014.1 coordinate 6,364,808, forward strand.
AATTAGCTCATGCTCATGCTCGGCAAGTTGTATCTGGAATAGATACATACAATTCAAATTTTCAGTTTACAGAATTAAATGCTCTCTAAATAAGGGCGCAATTGGTTAGTGCCATTTTGGACTACAAGTTTCAGGTTCACACTACTGCTGCCATTATAAAAATCGTAGCCAAAGGAGGGAGAGATAATGGGTAACAGTAAATGCACCTCTAATTCCTCCAACTCAACATCTAGTTGCAAAACAGGATGTACAGATGAAAGTAGACCAGCTTTACTGATTTGATCTCTGAAGAACCGCAGCTTTCTTGACATCTCTGCACATCGCTTTACCTGTGGAAATCCTCACAATGATATAACAACTAAACTTAAGTATGATTGGCTACTGCGATCAACATCACTATCAACTATCTACTATAATCAATAACTTTTCAATAATCTCAATCTCAACCTTCAAATCTCATCAGTTTAATAATTTATAGAGATTACCTGAACAGGGTTCAATTTGCACAGATTCCAGGTAGATAAAAAGACTACCATAGAATACTATTTCTAGTTAAAGATCCATAGCTTTTTTTTCCTCTGGTAAATAACAAGGAAAGTGGGGCATGCACAATCAAGGTTTAATGTTGGAGAATGTTCCTTTTAATTAAGCAAGTAAAGCTGGCAGACATGTCAGACACAATACACAAGGAAGTGGAAAACCAGGCATTGAATATGCAACGATATAGGGAAAATTATACTTATGCCCCTTCAACTTTGGAATCTATCCCACTTAAACTTTGGAATCTATCCCACTTACCCCCTGAAAAGAACAATTGACTCAATTTCCCGTATAAATTTGTTGCACCATGGTTCTTCCATGCAACTCCATCCAAGATTCTGTCAGACTACCCTTGTATTAGACTTCCACATTTTTTAAAGAATTTTGGCTGAAGTTGCGCAAAAGACCCATATTGGAACAAATTCATAATACAGGGGGGAATGTGAGCCAATCCTTTTCTTATGGAGCAAATCCAGACACCACAAAATTGAGGGGCATAGATTTAGTTTTTCCAGTATATAAGAATATGCACACTAAAAAGTGAAAGCATGAAGTCTCTAAAACACCAGCAATTCAAGAAATGAAACATTGAAATATCATATTAGCAAAATATTCCATCGAGAAAGATAGATGTCCAAAACATTCAGATTGCAACTGTAGTTCTAATAAAATCTGAGTAGATACCTGATTAACAAATGTTCGTTGGAAAGGACTTTTATCAGCATTTAACTGCAAAAAAAAAATACAAAAATAATATGATCATGAGTATATCTGAACGAAAACTAAAAAGACTATATTGCATATTCATTTAAAGAAATTATATATGAGAGGAGACCAGAAAAGAAAGAACAAAGAATTTCAACGCTTTTCATAAGATGTCTCATATACAATACAAATTCAGGTGTTTCACCAATAAATACAGAGTGTTGCAGAAAATGTGAACTCAACATATTCTGATGGAAATATGCACTCTCTGATGCTAACACAAGAAAGAGTGAATAGCCATCACTCAAGGGCATTAAAAGTACTACTTTATAAACAACACTCAAAAGGGTTTGGCATTGTTTAATGATTTATAGTTACAGAAATTGTTTAAACCCAACTAGATATGGAAATTTTGAGCACACTTCTCTGCTTTGGTTTCTAAAGAACTTAGAAGTTGTCTTTTTCTATTATCCTATTAGATTGCAAGCTGCTGTGGATTGAATATATTGGTTTCAACACTTCAAAACATAGTCAAATTAGACAAATTTCTCTCACTATTTCTTTCAAGCCTTGAAATAGTTAGATGCTACAGGTCCAGTACATACTCAGTTTAAAGAGAACTATAAAAAATTTAAAAAAAAAATTCCTCAAACCACTTTTAGACAATGCATTATTTCAAGCTTTCAGTTTTAGGATTTAGCTTATTCTTTTCCTGCCAACTGCCATTAGAATCAGAAACCCCACCACCACACTAATCAAAATGGAGAATTGATTTCTTGGAATTACTAAGATAGATTTTGACAATTTATAATTTGAAGTCTTTCAATAGGTAGGTGCTACAGCAAGCCCAGTACATCTTTAAAGAAAACAAAAATTCTCTAACGACTTATGAGTTACGATTATTAGCATAACAGACTTTATGATAGTAACCATGGACAGACTCACTTTTACTATATCATTTTGAAAAATATAATTAGTAGTACAACAAATTGTTCAGAATCATCCACAAAATTAATTGCATAATGGGTAATGCAAATAACTCTACTTGCGTGATCAATAAAGAAAAACTGGGTACAGGAAGATTATAAGTGAAGATAGTTTCACAAATACATGCGGATGTGCAGGGCACCACCTACTTGGACAGCATAAAACCGTTGTCAGAACTGGGCTTGTCAAAACAAATCAGTTCCAAAAACTCAGTCAAGCTTGGAAAATGGAATGTGTGAATCTCACAGAATACCAAAGGATAGCCCAAGTATCCTAGACCTAGGGAAGCATCGTATTAAAAAGCCCAAAAGCATTTCAGGCAAAGCCACAGAGGTCCCAATACTTCACAGACCCAAAAGTACGGTTTTTTTTCCATCAAATGAAGTTAGCAAACCTGATCTAAGTGATAATAGGATATAAGCATTATGGAAAGACAACTCAAATGGATTATATAACTGAAACTTAAAATTCAAATACCTTAATTGAGAGGAAGATGTTATTTATCTAATTGTGAAGTAGATTAATCTGGTATAGAGACTTAAAAATTTATTCACAAGTGCGAGAACTTAAAATTAGTACGTAATTATTCAAATTAATGAAAACATGCGGTTGTATATCTTGCACAATGAGGGTAAGGCATCCTTTACCTTTAGGATACTTGACCTATAACTTAGCACATGATACTGAACATTTCTCAACCTACCCAGGCAAAATACCATTAGGAATGCAGGAGGATTTTTCTTGTTAATATCAGGCAAAATAGGCCTCCATGCAAACCCCTCCTAACTGGGAATATATGCAATATAACCAGATCTAAAGTACTCTCAAATACAATGTGCGTGTGATCCAAGTAAAATATGCTCCTGACCAATTAACCGAACAATCAAGGAACCATAATGATAAATCTCAGTTCCCCGATCGTGCCCCAAAAAAAATCCAAACTTTCGCAAGAAAACTAAACAAATCAAAAACTTTCAGAAGTAAATTTCTCAATTGCTGACTGTTATCTACTCAACTACTTAATTTAAACAAACTGAAGCAAAACTCTCATTTATCCTAAATCAATCAATCAAACCTCTCACTTCAGATCACTAGAGACACAGAGAGATGCCAAATCTAACATAATTCACGAAGACCGAGTCGTCGGATCTGAGTTCTCGAAAACTTACGTCTCGGAATTGGAGGAGGCCGAGTTCGCCGAGATAAGAAATGGCGCGGTGGGCAGACTCGACGGGGATGATGAGCTGGACGAAGGTCATCTTCTCGGAGCGCATCAGATCCATGGCTGGTAAGTTGTCGATGAACTTCTCCATTTTCTCGGCAACCCAACAGAAACTGATTTTTTTTTCTTTTTCTCTTTCTTCGCCTCTGGATCTGAAACTCTCTTTCAGATCTGAAACTGAAAACTGCCTCTCTCTCCCTCTCTCTCTCGCTTTCTCTCTCTACGTGAGTGTGTGTGGTCTTAGTGCGTTATTCCGAGGTTTTCATTTTCGGGTTTTTGCTTTTCTTCTTGCCAACTGCCACTAGAATCGGAGAATTCGCATCACTTTCCAGGCCCGACGCCAAGTGATGTTGGAAATAATATTAGGTTTTTTTTATTTTTTGGGTCAACTAAAAAGAATTTCAAGGTTGGCGTAGAGCCAAAGGTGGTTAAGTGAAGTCCTAGTCCACGTTAATTAACATGTATTAGGTTCCAATTAAATCCATGTTGTGTCCAAATGAAGAATTTATGTTTGAAAATTTCTCTTAAATAAGAGGATTTTTGGCCAACTTTAAAATTTAACCATAATAGCTCAGTAGAAAAAGGTCTTGAATTGCAAACAAGTGTTCCCATGTTTGAATCTGATGACGCTTGGTAACGCTTAAGGGAATTCTATATCAGCCCCAATACCCACTAAATTTTGAATATGAAAAATTAGTTTGCTCTAACATAAAATGACTATTGAGTTCAAAGAATTTTTAAATGTAAAAATTATTTTTTGACTACATTCCAAGGGCCCATATTTGATAACTCACACCCATCATCTTCTTCAAACTCTCATATTCACCCTCATTCCACTCATTATATGCAAAAAAATCACACATATTGACAAAAACTAGTTATTGTTTACAAAATATAGTGTCACATCTTTTTTTTAATACAAGAGATAGTCTAAACTATAAGGGGAATGAAGTTTTATATACACTATCAAGGTATCATAGAGATTCAAGCCTGAAACCATTAATCTGTAAATTAATGTTTTTTTTTATTATGCTAGATCCCGTTGACCAAAAATGATATCACTTTTAAGTTCATACATAGCGTGTAAAGTAATAGTCAAATATTAATGTTGTTTCCATCTTGAATTGTAATATCATCGAAGATTGCGCATGCTTAGTAAAAGACATCACGTTGATTGTTTGTTGCATAAGACATGTGGTTTGTATTTGGATTCAATTAAAATTACTAGAAATCAAATTCCAACAATCAAAATATGAAAATTCAGTTTTAGTATAAGATACAATTTATATCAATATTGATACCTCATTTAGGCACAGCCCTATGGGTGGGCTCGGGCCAATCCCTTTCAAACTTAGATATGACCTGCCCCGGCCCAAAAAAAAAATTAAAAACTAAAAAAACAACTTGACAAGACCTGACCGAAGCCAAAAAATTTAGAGCCAGCTCGGCCCGATAAAGAACTCTAAATTCAAGGATGTAAAGAATGTGATAAAATATTTTGCTTTAAAGTAACTAAAAATCAAACAGTCCACACTTTATTTGAGTTTTATACATACAATTTAGACAGCATAAATAAAGTCCACGTCGATTTCCATATGTGTATATTAAACGTCATGATACCCATTTTGAGCCGTGCAATGAAATTCTCTAAGAAGGTTTGTAAAATAAGCAAGCGTTCTTGATATATATTGTCGTTGTTGTTAGTGTTGATACCGTCAATGTAAAGGGCATGTAAAGAAGGTGTAATCTAGATATTTATGTGCATTTAGTGTGAGTTGTGCTAAATAGAGTGTTTCCTTTCTAACTTCTACTTAGAACTCTTTAATTATTCAATAAGTTTTTACGTTTCATTTGAAAGCTTGATACTCCAAAACAAACATTATACACTTATTTTATCTGGTGTATAAACACAAAAGAGAATTGTAAAATGACTTTTATTTTTGTAAATTATTAATCCCATTTTACAATGTGAAAAGAAAACTTTTAAATTTTTTTTAAAAAAAAAAGAAAAAAAAAAAAGAAGTTGGTGCTCTTCTCTAAGCACTATGGGTAGTGGCTAGTTGACAACTTGGCATAGTGCTCCACTACGAGTGTCATGGCCAATTAACCACAATTTAGGAGTCTAAAAGAACTATGGTAGCCGTCCAACAATTATTTTTTGGTCGGAGATATATATAAGCAAGTGATTTGGACCTCATTGCAAGTCAAACTAAAATACAACACTACAATTGTAAAAATTGAAATTATAAGGACTGAAATGAAAAAGCGGTAAAAAAAATACGTGGGCTAAAAGTAACGAAGATTAATAAAGCAGCCCAATTTGTCTCTTATTAATAAAGCAGCCCAATTTGTCTCTTATAAAACCCCATTTGTCTCTCAACTCGTGTGACTGTCCGTACAAAGATTCAAGCGCGAGAGGGCTTCGTCTTCTCAATCTTAACCAAACGTCCTTGAAATCGCTCTGTAAGTTGCTCTACCTTCTTTCTTTTCAATCGTTTATAAATCTCTTGCCTTGTTCTTTGCATCAAAATCTTCATCAAACCCTGAGATATAAAATCTCTGATCTTAATAATATTTAAGCAATTGAAGAAAAAGAAACAAGAACCCTTAGGTTGTTTAAGCCAAACTGATAGTGAGGTCCGGAATTTCTCTTGCTTTAGTTGGGATTTTATTTTGGAGCCAAATAACGTTTAGTGAAAATTGTACTCGATGGAATGGGAAAATGAGCTGGGTTTTGTTCTTTGGGTGAATTTTTGGTGGTGGGTTGCGTTGATTTCTTATTGAAATGGTTATAGGGTTACCCATTTTTCAGTTCTAGGGCACACACTCACACAAGCAATTTTCTATTCTGCTATCTTGTGCTCTAGATTTCTTCAACCTTTTTCCAACCCGGAGAGCCGAAAGAACTGTATATTGAGTTCAAGATTTGATAGAATGAATTGTAGACCGCTTTCGTGTACTGTTGTTTTTCTGCTAAGTTGGTTGTTTGTGAATAAACCGGTTGTGTAAAAGGTTTATGCAATTGTAGTATATTGATGCCAAAGAGTGGTTGCAAAATCCAGCAAAGGTGAATGGTGTTCCTCCACTTGGTAAGAAAGAATGTTTGGTTTATGTTAATCCATATGGGAGGACTGGTATTTGGAAATGTTGTGCCACTATTTGTCACGGGGAAAAAACGTAGATATTCCGTTTAGGAATGCAAGGATATGTTGCTATGTTTGATGGCATTCTTATGCAAAGGGCAATGAATTTGTATATTTCGTTCTTTTGACTGTTGGTTGAATGCATTTCGTTCAAGAAGCTGAATTTGGGAAGATAATGTTTGTGATTTTGTCCTCCTTTTCATAAATTAAGTGTTTCAATTGGAAGATGAGTGTTCCTGTGTATAGTGGCGGCAAGGACAGTTGTTGTGATATATGAGAGATCAAAATCTGAGGGGTCCAAGGCCACTCCAGGCCTAGGAGTGGCTCTGCCACTAGTTGTGAGGTTAGAGTTGATGAGGGCCACATTTAGAGCTTGCACAGGATGGTCCTGGTGTGAGCAACTGCCTGACTATCACATTATTGTTACTTCAATGGCCTATTTCTATTGATTTCTTACATTTTTCATTATTATGTTTCTAAAGTATCGAATCCTTGCTTTCTATATGATGGCCTAACTCGGGTTTTTGAATTTTGTTTGATCAGGAGTACATAAACATTATCTACCAAATGGGAAAAACCAATCCTGATGAAAAGATTCTCAGCTACAATGATGTTGTACTCCGACGATCAGACTTGGATATCCTCAGTGGCCCATATTTTCTCAACGATCGAATCATTGAGTTCTATTTCAGTTATCTATCATCGTGTTCTGAGGAGATCCTGCTGGTTCCACCTTCGATTGCATTCTGTATAATGAATTACCCAGTTGGTCAAGGCCTAACAGAGTTCCTAGAACCTCTTCATTTGCCTGAGAAAAAACTGGTTGTCTTTCCCATCAATGACAATGATGATGTGAGTGAGGCTGGAGGCGGGTCTCACTGGAGCCTACTTGCATTTGAGAGAGACGCTAACAAATTTTTTCATCATGATAGCAATAGAGGGATGAATAGTATCCACGCCAAACGACTTTACAACGCTGTTGTTAGCTTTATGAGTGTCTCCAGTTCCGCAACTAAGCCCGTTTATCAAGAGTGTAACTCTTCACCGCAGCAAATGAACGGTTATGATTGTGGCCTGTATGTGTTGGCCATTGCAAGGGTTATATGCAGCTGGTATGGAGAGAAAGACGAAGATGGAGATAAAATGTGGTTCTCTGCTGTGCAGGGGCAGGTTACCCCATATGTTGTTGCCAGAATGCGAAACGAGATCCTCGGGCAGATCAGAGATCTCATGCCCATTAAGTGAGGTTTGCTTACAAAGTGAGAGAATGTAAAAGGGAACAAGAGAGTTACTGATGTTTTGGGAAGCCTGTAAACACAAAGTAGCTTATTAGATAGATCTGCTTGCTTGATACAAGACGATTGTAGAAATCCGTTCAGTTCCTTTATTTTATTTTTATATGAGATGCTTGTAGAATTCTTCTAGAACATGCCCACTTCCCTTGGTTCTTGGACCAGGAACATAAGCACACTGGCTAGTAGAAGCATTTGATGGCATTCTAGAGCTTCAGAAGTTCCATATTTATAATACTTGTTCTATGCAGGTTTTCCTATAATTTTTTGTGTTCTCCGAACATCTCTATGCTCCAACAAAAAGCTGAATTTTGCATGTTGAACAATTCTCTCTGCTCCTTGTAGGTGGCAGAATAGCATTGAATGAAGGATTTTAAACTGTATGTTTCAAATTTTCAAAAATAATCTAGACATTGAAACTAGAAATTTTAACAATGAAAGTCATATTGATGATAATCAATATATAATAATTATTTAAACTTGATAAACAAGTCCAATTTAAAATATATAAAAGCACTTGACAAACAAGGGGCAGAAAATCTGAGAAGATGACAGCAACAAGAATGCCGGCGAGATGACTAAATTTTCTCAAGAATAGAGGGGGGAAACCTAATAATTTTAAATATATCTAATAATTAAATGAAAAAAGTTGAGAGAAGACACTGCAAAATTGCATCCACGTGCAATGTCAACCAGCATCTATTAACAATACATTATCCAACTTCTGTACTTGCAGGGGCGCACAACAGGAAAGAGTAAAGTGAGCTTCAGAAATATTTGTGATGTAATTTGGTCAATTTTATTCTTGAAATTTGACAATGATAGAAGACGAAAGCTGCATCCACATTTCAAAGATACCTTCATAATCCATGCAACAGCAAGACTAATGATAAAAAGAAAAATAAAGTATCAGAAATCAAACGCTCACAGAAGAGAATTGAAACATCATAAAACATGCAAAAACATCTGCACCCTAAATTATGCTGTAAATTTTACATTATCACAACATTCTTAATATAGGTAATATTTTCTACATAATAAAGAAAATGATGGAAGGATCAAGTATAGAGAGTTGATATTAGGAAGAAAAAGATATACCTGTCACTTTCTTTTGCATAAACTTTGTCATAACTATTTATAAGGAAACTACATCAAGCTACATCGAGGTTTAGGAAAAGTACAGGAACTTTTTACTATTTCAAAAAATTACATATGCTTAGTGTCTTGTATCACGGGAGCTTTGTGTGATTTGTTAAAATAGGTTTCTGAAAAGAGAGCTCTCCGTAATTTACTCTTATTGGATTTAACTTTTGAAAAGATAGTAGCCCTTTTTATAGGTGAGTAGAACCTTCCACTTCATTAAAAAGAAAATTACTGAAATGGGAGGAAGTTTCTAATAATTGTAGGTCCCACCTTGAAATTATAAGTACGAAAAAAAATTGCAAGAGAGAACTTGTAATTAAAAATGCAAGAGAGAACTTGTAATTTTAATTTTGTTTTAATGGAATATATGTGACTTTGTGGTGCAACCAAACCTTGAAGGGTTCAAATTTATATGAAAGGATTCACAAGTTACTCTTACCACATTTGTAGGTCATTCATATCATGCTTCTATCCATCGGATAACTCCCTAGCACCCGCAAGAATGTGGCGAATTCCTGCCAAGGAAATTTAGGGTTGAGGAAAAATTTCAACTGAAGATACACACTACACCCTCCCCTCTCCCACTCCCCCCCCCCCCCCCCCAAAAAAAAAAACAAGCACACACACACGCACAACAAAACAAAAACCCAACAAAAAGAGAACCTTCAGATGCCTAAGGGCATTTTGTGCACTTTGATCAGCCATTGATGCTTCAAAATCCACATAAAAAAGATAGTCAAAGTATCTGCCATTATTATCATCAGATGCTCGCAGCGGTTGCTTCCGCAAGGGACGGCTTTCAATCTGGTTAACGAAACAAATTAAGAAATCAACGGTTGCACCAAGCAACTATAGGAAGCCTCATAAAAATAAAAAAAATAAAAAATCCAGGACCAACCTTTGTGAGATTGATTTGACGCAAAGCAAAAACAGCAAGCGCCTTAAAAAGGACCCCAGGGCCTTCCTCTAGTGAGAAAACTATACTCGTCTATAAATTCAATAACCATGTGATTAACCAAAAAAAAATCAATTTATAAAAGGAGGTCTACCTACAGTAAACTGGATACCAATGTATTCAAAACCAAAACTTGCTAATCCTGCAAGGGCTTAACCTTGAATGGTCTATCTGTGCCGGGAATAATAGGTTCTCTTGCAAGCATTAGAAACCGAGTCACATTGTCACAATCATCCTGTGTACATAGAAGCATATAAATTATCACTGGAGTGAAGTAGAAATCATGAGCACACCAAATATCCTTCGCAACAAACCTGAATATCCTGTGCAAGTATCGTCAGACCATAAATGTCTGCAGCTGCTGAGCTAGCAACAGCTCCTGTATCTTTTAGTTTGTGGAAAGCAACATGCTACAATTTATAGAGTACACAGTCAGCGACACCAATATGAAAGCCATGATAGTTACAATTAGGTGAAAGTAATAGACAATTTAATTAAGAAGATTGTAGTTTTATCTGTAGCCTCGAATAATGCAACCTACTTCAACCATACTGGACCAGAAGGCCCCCTGAGCTGAGAGTAATGAAAGTTGTTCCACTTAAAATAGGCAGGCCCCATGCGATGACTGTATTGAAGTGGCTCCACTTAAATAGACACCCAATTATAGTTTTTGGAGGGAAAGATAGAGAAGAAAAACTCCGAACACAAACACAAATACTATGCACAAATCCTGACTAGTGAGGTAACTTGGTATCAGGACTTAATGGACTAGAAAATCAGCTGCCCAACTACCTGATCAAGGGCGTACCTTTGCTGCACCAGCAGTATCATCCACTGCTTCTCGGACCAATCCCAACTTGGTTAACGTGTGCTCACACTGAGAAAGAGCCTGAAATATGACTAGTTATTGGGGGGAATCATGAGAAAATACTATACGGACAGAGAATCTGGGAGCACTGCTTTATATACCTGTGGATGGCTAAGAACCCTTTTCAGGTCTTCCACTTCAACACCATGATTAGCCAGTAAGCAATGCCGAACTGCAAGTTTCACTTCCCCTACTATATGCAACCTGTGCCTGAGTAAAAGGTCATAGTTTCTGTGGATGCTTCCACCTAATGAATTCTCAATTGGTAAGACTGCTCTGTCCACAAGCCAACGTTCAACAGCCTGCATTGAGTTGAATGGGGAAAGAATAAAACACTTACAGTTAAGCCCATATTTAAGAACATGATTTCCATTATTCGACAGTTTAGTAGTTTTCCTATTAGAGATGAAACTGATAACCATACTCCTTGTGGCATCAAATATGCACAAGTCAAAAACAACACGAAGGGGAAGAAATATGGAGCGTACAATACTTTCCTAAAAACTCCTTCCCTACTTTAACATATTAAGGTAAATTTGTCCATCATTTTGATTATACCAAAGACCCTTCTTTTATATAGAAAAGGCTTCTAACTCCAAATTTTTGCATAATCAGAAGTTAGAGTAATTCCAAGGGAAGGAGAACTAAATTTTCACTATTCCAAAATCATTCTATCAGTTACTTTACTTCTGACAAAATCAAGCCCCTAAAGGAAAAAACCTTTCACATGCAGCCTGACTTAGCAATGTCCAGTGGTTTAAAGTCCACGAAATCAAATGCAGTTTCCCTTAACAATTACTAACTGTGGAGCCTCATGATCATTTCATTTCCACATTCTATATGCATTGTAGGTGAATACTCATTCACAAATATTGAAAACCTAAAATGAAAGTTAGTCGCACAGTTTGATCCAACAATGAGAAAAATGATGACGATAAAAAAAAAAAGTAAGTATTCACTTCAAAAGCGGTATCAAATTGTTCACAAGGCACTGCTTCGCAGTTTGGATATGCTTTCTCCGCAGCTGATTCACTATATGCTCCACGAACCCCCTGAAATTTCAACATTCAACCATTTATAAACAATTGAATTAATTTCATTCAATACCAATCCTAAACTTAAATAATTTGAGGGAAAATTAGCATTAACCAAATTCATCACACACATGCATATGAAAATGATCAAATGAAAACCTCAGTTGAAGACCCTCAAGTTCCAGCCAGAAAATAAAGCGATGACTCTGGTTGAGTACATTAACCATTTAGAACAGATTTACAAAAGCCTTGTCTAAGGATATACTTCTCAGCTATTAGATCAAATCTAAAGAGCTAATATACACAACAGGTGAGACTTCAGCCGTCCTTATGAATGAGAAACAAGTCCTTATATAAGGACTGTCGTAGAGAATAGCATTACGCAGGCACACACGCATAATGATGCTTTCGTTTGAAACTGTGAATCAAAAATTGTATCATTCAGAGCCATAATTCAACTTTATCAAAAATCACAATTGTTGTAAAATTGCATGGTAAGAAAACTAGAATGTTTGTCCAAAGCCATTATTGGACTGCATATTCTCTTTATAGTTGTCGTGCATGCAATAATTTAAGTCAAATCAGATACCAATTAACATTTGACGTTTTCCTATCTATTTGAAAGCAACAACAAAAATTTATCAAACTATAAATATTATTCACATTCCAGATAGGGGAGCTCCTAATCTTTAATTATCATAAAACTGGCACGCATGATGGATACAAGAAGAATGTTCAATCAAGGGTTGGTTTCTAATAAAACCAACTCAGTAAAAAGTTAGTGAGAGGTATAAAGTCAAGCTACTTTTACACCAGGTGCACTTTGAACATAATCAATACATACACATCAAAGATATGTACAATATATGCATATACAGTCATGATATTCTACTCATCTATTAATAATGAAATCCATGCTTGTTAATTAAAAAGAAAACCCTTTATCAGAAATTGAATGTTAGTTGATCAATTAAAATTCCTCCTGCTAGAACACACACATATAAGTAACTAACTATAAAAAAATAAAATAAAAAATAAAAAAAAGGTAGCTACTTTCAGTCATAACAGTGGAAATATTTCAATTGAGTGCTATCTACTTGGCTTAGCTATTTATCACTCAGATTTTTTTTCTTTTTTTCTCTTTACCTGATATGCAACACGAAGGCGGGAGCCATCAGAGACCGAATTGGAGAGATGGGTCGACGACAAAGGTCCTGAGGCAAGCAAGACACGAAACCGAAAATGACACCCGATTTGTTACAGAGCAATCACAACAATGACAAGGGCGAAAAATGGTACTTGGGAGAGTATGCAAGTCTTTCGATACGACGTCGTAGGGGAAGTCCTCGAAGGCGCTGCTGTCCAATTCGAGAGCACCTCCAACCAGGTGGTTGTGGCCGTCGCCGCCGTTTCTGCTGCGATCGTTGTCGTCTGAGCGAAGATAGGCCAGGGCCAGGGCGATGCGACAGCGTTTGAAGCGAGGGTCGAAGTTTAAAGCTGTTTTGGGAAAGTGATCGGACTGCGAGGGTTTCGATACGAAGTTTAGTGGGAAAGGGGTTGTTGAGGATCGTGCAACAGAAGACGCCGCCATGGCGGGTTGAAAGAACTTCCAGACGGCGTCTGAGATATTTTCCGATATGCTCAAAAGACTATAAAATGTTTTGCTTATTCACTTTTAATTTTATTTAATTTTTTCCATTTAAAAATGGAAATTAGATTGGGTTGTAAGAAACGTGAACTCAGGCCTCAACAAAACTCAAAAACCTTCCCCAGCCCAAGTATCTTAGGGTCCCAAATTTTGATTGAGCCAATGAAAATGAAGCCCAAATCAAAAAAAATAAAAGTATCGATCGAGTGAATACGTGGACCTTGTTTACAAAATTTGGAATGACCTAAAAGTTGATAAATTGGTATGTGTGCTTGGTGAAATTATTATTATTATTATTATTTTTTTTTTTTAAATGGTGGTAAAGTTGCAACCACTCTAAGCCGGGACTGTTTACAGTAAAGCTCTCTTTAGAGGGTGTTTTTCACAAGCTGAGTTTCGAACGCTGGACCTCACAAAGTATCCAGCTAACATTCGCCCAACTTGCAGGAACCAGCCAGTATTTCTGCTAGACCAAACCCCTTGGGTTGCTTGCTGAAAATTTTCAATATTTATAGTCTTTTAGCTCTTTTTGTTTTTTTTTTTAAGTCAAACAAGAATTCATTAATCTCAACAAATCAAACAATAATGTTGATATTTAAAAGTGTGGCCTTGTTAAAACCTTCACGAATATTTAACTATAAGAGTCACAAAAGAGTCAAAAGCGAAATAGATTCCAACATTTTACAGCATCTAACTCGGTGTCAAGTATAGATGCTTGGAACCTATTTCAAGTGCCCTTGCTAATCTCTGACAATCACGGTTGTTATATCCACATTTTAATTAAAAAGAAAGCTTCTTTGCCAACATATTTTGGAAAGTATCTGCCCTTGAACATTCATGCTATCAAAGAGTTAGGCAAATCTATAATTCGCCAACCCTGTTTACAAAGTAGAACCTAATTAAAACTCACAAATCGTTGAAGCCAATAATCACTAAAATTTATGTTGGTATATCGATTTCCATAATTTCCAATGAATTCTCTTCTCATCATGATTTGAGGGACTAGAACAAAGAGGTGACTTCTTCAAATTACTGTTTTGGCATGAAGCAACTTTATAGACTCCAAAAAATCTATTGAAAATTGTTGTCTCTACAAACACAGCTTCATAATATTTTTAGAATTCACATGTATGATATCGTTGAAGGCTTATGTATTAGTTTCTTCCGATATCTCATATAAAAAAAATATTTTATTTTATAAATATTCATTTTATGTATATACATAAATATAATATTCAAATTGATAGTATCATGGAAATGAAACAATGGTGCAAATCCTTCCTTATCCTTGCCGGTAAATATAACGGTTTTTCAGTGTTATTCAATGTCATATAACTAGCGTTGAACAATATTATAAAAATTTAATTACTAAAAACCTTGTTAAATCTGACATTAAATCAAGTATGGCTTTGGTTTAATTGGAATTAAATATTATTATGTGATCTTGCATAATGGAAGCAGCCTTGTGGCTTCCTGGCTGCTGATGTGTCAAGATGAGAAAGCAAAGGCCCTTAATTAGTTGTTAATCTTGAGGATGACACATGGCCACTTGGTCTTGTTTTAGCATAAAAATAATGCCGACAAGGTATATTTATTAGTCAAATCGTGGATTAAAATAGTAATGAAATCTTGGTTGTTCTTCAAACGGGGAATGTTTTGTAGAAAAAACTGTTCCTTATGTCTTTTTAGGCTTTCACATTCTGTATGAAGTCATCTAAAGAACTATATTCAATCATGTGATAGACAATTTTAATACTCAAAATCTTTCTAAACAAAAATATAATCTACAATAAGTTTTGGAGATTTGTATCGCATCGATTTTCATTAACTTTTGTTTTTTAAGGGTTTTTGAAAATCAGAAACAATGCATGATAGAGCTATTTGCACTACTCCATGGTCGCCCACTGTTTTCTGTTGGGAAAACCAAAAAAACTCGTATGACCTAATGAAAACTTATTACATTATATATTTTGCGTTTGAATCCATTTTTAAAGTTAATTATTTCTGATAATATAATTTAACAGAATCAAAGAAAATCTCGAAGATTAAGTTCGAAATATGAGAAATTCAGTTTTTGTTTTTGTTTTTATGTGATAGAGGGAGTGGACCTTGAGCCTCTCAAGCAACATTGCATGAAATGTATGAACAAAATAAAAAATGTATACGTTACCAAAGCTCTCGTCATAAGTTAAATACAATTTGGACCGTAGTCGCTAAACATGTTTTTCCTAACTGACCCATTCCCACACTTGGCGACAAAACCCAATCCGTTACCAAACACCCACTCTCATGATCTCATCCCATCCGGCCCATGATGACGTGTACCTGTTCCCTTCTCGTGCCCCGCGTGACTCTCCCATCATTATTCCCACGTGCCCAATAACCAACTTACCTCATCTCTATTATAAAAATAGAAAATTGTAGGGTAGGGTAAGCCATTAGGCTAATGCAGGGAACTTTAAATTTGGGAAATAAAGAAACTGTATGGAAAGAAGTTATTTTCATTGAGTTGTTTACTAATTATATCTAAATTATAGTATATAAATTAAAATTGTTTGTACAGATTTTAAGTGAGTGTTATTACAGATTTTAATATGAAATTTATATATTTTTCTTATTCGTTATGTGTTAGAAAACACCAGGAAGTCGGCTTGGCGAAAAAAGAAAAACACTAGGAAGTCGACAATTAGAATCATTCACATTCTTTTCATAGGGAGATTTCTCCATAAATATTTTATATTAAGAATTGGTTACATATTTCTTATCTTGATTGTTAGATTACATTCATAATATGTTTGTAGTCTTTTAAATATAATCCAACAGCTGAGATTAAAAATATATAATCAATTATTAACTTAAATATTTATTAGAGAATGCATATTCGTTACTGATAAATAAATATGCTATTAAAGTAATTTATCATTTATAAATTTCTTTGTATAATGAAAATATAAATAATATAATCAAATTAAAAAATACCAAAAATAATAAAATAATTGAGGAGAATTATCCTTTGCTTGAGAAGAGAGGACAAGGGTGAGGGTCCACCGGTAAAGCCCACTAAGGCGGCCCAGTAGGACTTGACAGGTGAGGGTGTAGGGACTGTTTGTGGTGCTGCGGTGTACTTTCCTCGTAAACTGAAATATTCGTCTCGTAGCCGCATAGGTGGTGCCACGTGTCCGAGCAAGAGCGACAGGGGCATTATCCGGTGGAGCCCGCACTACACCGACCATATCACTCACAGCTGTCCCTACGTGTTTCTTTGCTTCTCCAAGTCGGCTCTTCCTATTCCCGCTTCTGGAATTTCTAACAACCAGCCTCAACTTTGTTCACACTTCAACTTCAACTTCAACTTCAACTTCAATTCTTTTTTCTTTTTTTAATTTCTGATTTTTTTTTTTAATGTGAGTTTTTCTTTTTCTTTTCTTTATAAACAAATATACATTTAAACTTAAAACCTTAGCAAAAAAAAGGTTTCATTTTTTAATGTATAATTCTTCATAAATAAATAAATAACAAAAATAAATTAGGAAAAACTAGGAAAGTACAATGCCTCACTATTCATTATATGGCAAGCCACATTCACTGCAGCATTGCTTTGTAGGAAACATGAGAAAATGCGTGCTGCCCAATTGAGAAATTCAATAGTGAAAATTCGATACGAGCGAAAATAGTGATTCTCTAAAATATCTTAGAATTTCGTCCATAAAAATATGTGTGAAAAATCACGTTCAATGAACCAAGTTAATCAATTACATAAAGCAATAACTTTAGCAGTGAGAATATTATTAGGAATAATTGTAAAGCTTATTGTTTTAATCACAGTCAGATCAAAGAACCGAATCATCAAATTAATAAATTCACTTTATTTATAACAAATCACAAAGAAAATTTCTCAGAAACCATGTTGAATTAAGGCACACCTTCACATCACGCCCATAGAGTTTGATGGTTCAAAAGATGCATACATTTGACCATCAAAGTCTATGGGTGGTGTGATGTGAATGTATGATATTAAGTTATAAACCGAACCCCAAAAGTCCAGATTCTTTTCTTCACAGAAGATGCATCCGCTATCACTATTCACTATCACTATCATATATATGTCCCTGCCTGGCACAGTTTCCCATCCCACTTTACCTCTTTTTCTCATTTTTGCCCCCTCAGTATTTTCTTTGACCGATCCATTTGACCAGTCAACTCACTTGACTGATCAATCCCGATGCTTTCATCCCCATCTGGCCCCACATCTCATCCCTGGCCCACCACCACAATGTTTTGTAATTGCACCTCAAAGTTGCTGTGCTTGCTTGTGAATTGCATTATTCAACTATTTTCATCATCAAAATTTATTGTTTTATATTTTTTTATACAAGCGATATTAGATTAGAGGTGAATTCAAATCCAATAACAGAATAAATCATAATTCGAACGCAAGATCTCGGATATATTTTAACTGCTCTTACATTCGTTTCTTCTTGAAATGGGTTCTTGGAGACGAAGCCAAAACTTCATATTCTTCGGATCCAAAGGATGCGATATGATGGTGGTCTCAATCATTGTTTGTTTATTATTTTCTTGGTTTCTGACAGGTGATAACATGCAAAATACTTGAAAATCTTGGTTGGTACATTGTGTTTCCCGCTAGCTACTCCAAGAATCTTGGTCCGAATATGGCAAATTTGAACACATGTAAAGATGGATGAATATCAACCGTTGGATCTTCACTTGATTGGCTGATCTATCGACCATCATAAGTGGGTTGCATGTGGATAACAAAAGAATGATGTCGTCAATTTGATTATTATAACAAATAAGCCAATTAGTGAGCTAATAATTCTCATTAAGGAATGATAGCTCTAGATAAAACTTTAATGACAGAGCAAGAAAGCTGCTGTGTGTTCAAGTGTGAATGATTAAGATCAAGACCTTAGAACCGACAAAAACCATTTCATTTTCTAAGTGGCATATCCAAACATGCCCTAGTCATGTTTAAGATTTTGTTTTTATTTTTTATTTTTTTATTTTGGGTTTTATAATGATCCAATAAAAAAACCACATTGATCAGAGTCTTGGCATTGCTTTCAAAAAAACAGGCAAGGTTTCTCTTTACTGGGAAATGGAAAGAAAACTCAAATTGTGCTTTATGATGAGCATGTCATTGTTAGTGGGTGATCATATTCTAAGCACAAGTCCACACAAATCTAAGAGGTGATATTTTGCAGAGAAAACGAACCTTCATCAAGACAAGGAAATGGTAATTACATATAGTTTAATTTTTTTGGGCAGAGCAGAAAAGAGAAGATTTGGTTGAAGCATTGAGCTGATATATGATATGATCTGGGCTCGATATTGCACTTTTGCAGGTTGTTGTTAATTTAAGGTGTCCAAGGTGCATGGTTCAAGACAAATGTTATCTTATTAGACAATTTTATATGTTATATTTTAAGATTTATTAGCCTGGATTATAAATCAAGTCGATCTGATTAACCGATAAATATTTTTCATGACATAACAATCGACATATCCTTTAGATTGGATAAGTTGAGAGTGTTGATAAGACTTCATTTGCTAAAAAAAGAGCCACATATAATATAGACGTCATCGTCTCATATTATAACATGTAAATTAGTTAAATAACACCACGTTTTGATCATCAAGAAAAAAAAAATCGAACAAAAATCAATTACCTTTCCCTTCTTCCTTAAGATTCCAGTCAATGCACATAATGACATTAGCTGTATCCTGTCTATGAACTCAATGAATCTATAGACTGTTGTAAAACTAGATTGCACTCACATTAAGGTAGACTCCCTCATTGGCTTACAATTAGACCAAAGAAAAACAAGTATATTTTGAGTACATAATCGATGAAGAAAACGTACATGTGCTAACCAGCCGTAAAACCAGTACAGAGTGGTACAAAATAATGGTGGTTGGCATGCTTTTAGGTTTGATTAGGACTTGTCAGAAAATGTTCTCTCAATCTTCTCAATATTAGATGGACCACAACCTAAGCTAAGCTATTCTCTAAACAAAAAGAAAAAGAAAAAGAGAAAGAAAAATCAAGATCCTCTCTCTCTCTCTCTCTCTCTCTCTCTCATACACACACACACACAATCAGCTGCAGTTGCCTGTCCCAGCCATCATCATACAGTCCACATCATAAGAACCTTCAACCAGACAATCACAGTAACAACAACAACAACAAAACAACAAGACAAACTATTGCATAGAATTGAAAATAATCAAATAAAAGACATGTTTTTGTTCTGTGGGCCCCCGCCATCCACCACTAGAATCCAAAAACACCTACCTCCTCCTTTCTTCTCTTCTCTTCTCTTCTCTTATTAAGGTTAGACCAAATCACTGTTTTATTTTGTATTTAAAATTTTGTTTTATCATTTTTTGTTCTTCTTCATGTTTTTGGAACACGAGGATTGTGCTGCAGTCTGTCTGCATAAAAGGGTTTAGGTGAGGAATTGGGTTGAGCGGTGGGAGTGAGAGGGAGAGAGGTGAGGTGTGGTTAATAACAAGTAGATGTAGAAGTGGTGGTGGTGGTGGTGGGGACCACACTAATGTGGGGTTGTGGGGCCCACAAATAGTTGAATCCACGCCAGAGTGGGACCCCACACATAAGAATGGGGCTAGTAGAGGGAGGTGGTGGGGACTGGCTGATGTTGCTGCTGGTTGGCTCTCTCTCTCTCTTTCTCTCTCTCTCTCTCTCATTATATATGAAACCGTTGCAGAGAACAGAGATACGAAGAAGAGACTCGAATTTTCTCAACACACACACTTTCTCTGCGTGCAAGCTAGCTCATCTAAATCCCTCATTGATCAAAACCCATCATCATCATCATTACCCCATCTCTCTCTCTGTGTTGTGTTTTTGGGCTTGCTTTGCTTTATATACCTCACTGTGCATGTGACATACTCTGCCTATACCCAAAACTCCCTCTTTACTCTTCATACCCTTTCAGTCTCTCTCTCTCTCTCTCATACACAAACTAAACATTTCTTTCAAATTAAGGAGAGGTGTTTGATTGATTGCATGAACTATATGGATCCTTCAAGTGGACAACAACACCAGGTAGGAATCAATAAGAATTGGGCAATTTTTCTTTTTCTTTTCTCTCTTTTATTTTATTTTTTGTTTCTGTGTTTTGTATTTTCAATAATATTAGCATGGTCCATAAGTTCTTCATAAAATTTTTATCTACCTGAGTACTGGTTGGTAGCTGATTCTTTGTTCTTGGGTCCCAATTCTTCAAGAAGAAGAAGAAAAATATTGACCTGAATTGAAGCATAGAGTATTCACTTGCCATAAGAAGAATTCATCTCTGAGTTGTGTTTTTTGTTATTTATGCATAAATGATGGTTTCTTCTTCTTCTTTTGTCCTTGAGTGGGTACAAATTACAATAACGCGGTTTATATTCTAAGAAAATTATTAAATTCATGGGGTTTTGTTTCTGTTTTCTACAGTCCATTTTCTTGGCACTGAATTTTCACACTTGGCCAGAAGAACGAAGTTATTTCTTTTTGGTTTTTGTTATGGGGTCTAATTTTCCAAGAAAATAATAATCCCCTTTCTTCTTCTCTAATTTACTCTTCGTTTTTTTTTATATATTTAAAATCCCCCTCTTGTGTCAAGAAAACTTCAAAAACAGGCAAACATGAAATCATGTTGCTATCATCTTACTTTGAACCTAAACTAGAATTCACTTGGGTTTAAAAATGTGATCTAGATTCGCAGTCTAAAACCGTTACGGCTCATTATAAAAAGCTGTCGAGGTACATGTGTGATTGTAATTAGTAACATATGTAAGTTAAAAGCTAAGATTAGAATATATCCAGCACTACTATTCCATTTCTTGACATACCTAGATTTTTGTCTGATTTTGTGTTTCTAATATTTTCAACTTTTGTTGACCAATTCAGGAAATGTCAGCTCATTCACTGGACATGCTGGTCTGCTCAAAAACCCAACAGCAGCAGCAGCAGCAAGACAGGAAGCCAAGGCCTCAACCAGAGCAGGCTCTCAAGTGCCCAAGATGTGACTCCACAAACACCAAGTTCTGCTACTACAACAACTACAGCCTCTCTCAGCCAAGGTACTTCTGCAAGGCCTGCAGAAGGTACTGGACCAAGGGGGGTACTCTGAGAAATGTTCCAGTGGGTGGTGGGTGCAGGAAGAACAAGAGATCCTCCTCCTCATCAAAGAGATCACAAGACCAACAACCCCTCACACCCAATTCCAATAACCCTCTCCCTTCCCTTGGATATGACTCAAATGACCTCACCCTTGCATTTGCTAGGCTCCAAAGACAGTCATGTGGGCAGTTGGGTTTTGATGACCAAGACCACCTTTCTATTTTGGGAAACCCCAACAACACCACTTCCCATGGTGATCATTCTATTCTTGGAAACCATGGCCTTAACATGAACACTACTTCAGCTGCTGCAGCACCTGGGTTTTTTGATGCACTCAGGACTGGGTTTCTTGAAACCCATAATGGTAATTTCCAGAACATGTATTATGGGTTTGGAAATGGGAGCAACAGCAGCAGTTTGGGTGAGGTTGAAAATGGGGCATGTGGAGAAATGGGGCTCCACACATTTGAGGAAATGACCAACTCAACCACCACAGCAGTCACGGTGACAACAATGAAGCAAGAGCTTTGCAATGCAAGAGATCCTCAAAGTGAGAGCAACAGGGTTTTGTGGGGCTTCCCATGGCAGCTCAATGGAGATGCAAACAATAATATGGTTAGTAATGAGTGTGATTCAGGAAGAGTAGAGAGCTGGAATGGTCTTGCTCCATCTTGGCATGGGCTTCTCCACAGTCCCCTAGTGTAAAACCCTTAATGAATTCAGCAGTGTTTAGTGTGATGATCAGCAAGAAAAACAAAAGCTAAGAAAGCATAGGTTTTTAATAGGTTTTTTTTTCTTTCTTCTTCTTTAATTTGTTCACTTATCAGACTTAAAATGTCAGTTTTAGTGCTTTTAAGTTTTGCATTAAGATGTTATATCATATGGATATGATTCACTTGAATCATCATCATCATCTCCATTTTCATTTTACTTAGTTTTGGTTTCCTTTTTTATTGGTTCATAAAACTAATGAAATCCCCAAGATTTGTTTGCTAACCAAGTCAAGAAACTTGCAGAGGTTGCCAAAGAATCATATGTACATTTCCATATAAAAAATAAAAAGATTGACAGAGAGAAGAGAGAGAGAGTGAGAGTGATGTTTCATGGTTTGTGCAGTCTGAACTCTCTGACTGTTTGAAAAGCAAAGTTGTTGGAGAGAGAGAGAGAGAGAGAGAGAGAGAGAGAGAGAGAGAGCTTTGGATTTCGAATGAGTGGTATTTTCAACATATTCTGCTATGATTACATCTTATTTTCAGGTAGATATTCTTGGAATATTTTAATTGGGATTATTAAATTACCTAGGAATAATTATATATTTGATAGGGTTCTCTTCTCTCCTCCCCAAGCATAAAAATTTCAGTGAAGCATGACTCCATGAGGCACCAATTTCCTGGTGGATTTCATTCTGTTAATATTATTAGCAGACCAAATCCAAGTTAGGATTTGGGCGTGAGATAATAGTCAGCAGAATCAGCAGCTTCTGTTTGAAAATCTCTGTTTAGGGCAGCTGTACCTGGTTTTCATATTTTATTACTGGTCTGCCAAATTGACTGCCATTTGAATTTGAGTGGGACGACAAGATTTTCAGAATAGAAAATGAAAACATGCAAATTCCAACTTCAGAATTTTTTATATGATATGGTATGTTTGGTTTTGATGAGATTTTCATGTCATTCTGAAGATGACAGTTCTCATTAACGACAATGGGTCGTTATTCACTCACCAAACATGCCCTACAAAATTTGTCCAATTTGCATAATTATATCATATCAGGCTCTCCTCCAGCTGTTATATTAATTGGTACGGCATGTTATTAGTCAAGATAACGAAATCTCCTAGTACTACCAAATCACCTAAACATCCTTGCTTTTCTAAAGTGAAAATCTTCTCCCCCCCAACAAAATTTAAATTTTATACGAATTTTCAACTCAAATGGTATGGATCATTTTAGTTACGCTCCAAAAGAGATATTTCTAGTTTTTTTCAGAAGTTTTCATTAAAGCGATTTCTCTTCTTAATGGTAGAAGTGGTCACATGTTCAGAGTTTTCAACAAAAGTTTAAACTTTTGCTCATCGAAACAATAATATATATATAATATATTTTTTTTAACTTCCAAAAACTAAGAACTAAGACAATTAGAAACGTGTCAGGCATGGCTGTTAAGATAAACGTTGCCTTGGTGACCATCCCTGTTAAGAGTTACATTGTAAGTGGCATCTCATGCATACCTATATGAAATGGTAGTTTAGATTGTAGGGGAAATGGCATTGATGATCAGGTTCGATGCTGTTTTATGTTATTAGATGTACTAATTTTGATATAAAAATATAAATATGTTTATATATATATATAGTCCTAATATGTGCATTTAATTATATATTTTAATAAACTTATATATATGCAGACATTGACTTAATCAAGTTAACTAGAACGGATGTGTTCCATACTATGCACCCGAGTTCCAATTCCTTGTATAAAATAAAAAAAAAATTTAAGCTTGTATATATGTAGGTCTACCTCGACTCCATAACGGGGTTGTTTTGAGTTTTGGCTATAATAATATATTTTTGGATCGGGTTCACAAAAGAGGCTTAAGAGCCAAAAAGAGGGAAAGAGAGGGGCCTTTCAAAGGCAAAAGAAATGGGGCTTTCACTTGTAAGCTTCCATATCAGGCTTGGGCTTGGCCCAATTTGGGCTAACCACAGAAACAGAGCAGATTGTGAATAGGATGGAGAAAACAAAGGAGGTGAGTGAGTGCTGTGCCAAATATGTAAGGTACAAGAATTTCTGTAGTGAGGGGGTTATACACGATCCATTGCTAGTGGAGTGGAAAGAACAAAGAGCTTGACAATGAATAGAACCACCCACCTTGTTAAACCCATGTCCATATTATCATCACTGCTAAACCAGTTAGTAGAGTGTGTATTTAGTTAGTCAACAAGGAGGTTAAACAACATATTAGGATAAGCTTCCACTTACGCAACATCACCGTAAACAACTTTTATTCGAGTAAGGGAGTTGTTATTGACACTCTATAAAAGTCATTCTCGTTTCTTGAAGTTCATTTTCTCTCTTGCATTTATACATGAGATGAATGGATGATGACCATTTTAAAGTGCCAATAACAAGAAGTAATACGATTTTCAAGTAAGAAACCATCTCATGTTGAGAGTTGCTCGTTCCTCATGAGCATTGGTTAATTGGGCATAGAAGAAATTGCTTGGGATTTGGAATTTGTTAATAGATTTGCAGGCAAGGTTGAAGGTATCAACATGGTATTGGTAAAATGGACAATAATCATATGAGAAAATTACTTACTTGTTTAGAGAATTCAAGCGATGAGAAAGCTCTAAAAAGCTTGACACTTTAAGGGGTAGAAGAAGCACCAGTATAGAAACCAGCAAAGGGGATCGTTCCGTAGTGACATAACAAACCAAAATTTTGATACGAGATCATGCAGGCAGAAACTTCACGTCTCTAAACATTGCAAACTACTAAAAGATTTGATACTGCACTACATAGAAGCTAGGCCAAAAACCAAAGCACACAGTTCCACACAAAAAAGCATTTACGGACGAAAAGGCCAAGTCAAAAATGAGCATGGGAGTGATCGAGAAAACATAATCAGAGAAAAGGGACATATTTAGCCACAAAATTTTCATTAAAACATAAGCATCTGATTATAGAAAGAAGAGAACAACTGACAATGGAGGCATAAAATGCTGACAAAATCTCTAAATCAAAACGTTTAAGTAGCACAACAGATAAAACATTTTATAGGAAATTTAAGATCTTGGCTTCTCCTTCTTCTCCTTGAAGAGGGCCAAAAGTGACACGCCTGAGACCTTCACAACCTTGAACCTAACTCCGGGAATATCACCAACAGCATGTCCCTTACGACCAAATCCAGCAATCAGAACCTCATCCTGCATGTGGCCACAATAATCAGTACAGCCAAAACCAATAAACTAAAAGACTTATTTTTTCAAACATGAAAGCCAAGGGCTGGCAGCATTTATTCTCTACTATACTCACATTCTCTTCAATGTAGTTCAAGCAACCATCATTTGGCACAAAGGCAGCAATCTTCTTTCCATTTTTAATAAGCTGAACTCGAGCACACTTTCTAATGGCAGAGTTAGGCTGCTTGGCTTCAATACCACTGCACAATTCAACACCAAGAAAATGTAAGAACTATTGTCTAAGAATTCGGACCTCAAAGGATTGGTTGAAAAAGTGAAGGATAAGGGATCAAGCTGAATTTCCATACATTTTCTCAAGAACAATGCCTTTTGCGTGGGAAGATCCAGCAAATGGTTTCTTCCACTCATTTCCAAGATGAGATTTCTTGTAAGACTTGTCAGCCCACCTTTGCCTTCTGCGGTGGTCCTTCAGCTTGCGAGCTGCTCCCATACCACGTGTCTTCCTGCGAAAAGTTGCTACAAGTGTTGAGTCAATTATTTCTAGAAGGATTTAAAATCTGTACTGACATTGATTGGTTTTAATAAAACTTGTATCAACAACACAGCCAATAAAATAGTCACTTCACATGACTAAGTATGGAGTCTGATTTTTTCAATTGCATCAAATAACTAATACAAGAAGATAAACTAGGTAAAAACCCAGCTAATCAATATAAAATTTCCCAAAACTATTCCAGTTTTGTGCTTATTTTTGGTCAGTCAAGTTTAGTCAGATGGTATTTAACAAAAACGCCTTCTACAACTTAAGTTCAGCTTATTTCAATTGTATTTTGGTTACAGAACCAACTCAACATAAGGGTAGAAATATTTTCTTCTTATGTCAAGAAAACATTTCCCGGAAAAATGGTCACAAAACGAAACCTTTTCCTTTCAAACTGGAGAAACTTGAGCAATCGAAACCATAATGAAACGAGTCAAATGCATTGATTTCTTTCTTAAAAAAACCAAACCGGTCACTGAAAAACTAACATATTCACTCGGTTCTTAGATCCAAAAACGCGTGCAATAATTTGCAGAAAATAATATATTATTTCAGTCCTAAGCTTCATTATAAACTATTTGATTCAACTAATATTGCTGAGATTTTGAGTAGATTCTATTCAATGAATTCTATCGAGAAACTAGTTTCAGAGAAAACAAACAGAAAGTGAAAGCTGAATTGAATGGATGGAGGAACGGGAAGCTTACCCCATGGTGACCGACGAAGAGACTCGACGACTAGCAGAAAGAGCTTCGGAGCCGCAAGAACAAGAAGAGCTCTAGGTCACCAACAGCAATGAGAAACCCTAGGGGCTTATCACTCTCACTTAAATATAGGTCTTCGTTTTGGGCTTAGATATAAAACAAATAATGGGCCTCAGCTGCCTTAAATGAAAGGCCCACTAAACTTCAATTTACACATAGGCCTACTATCTTTGAATGTGGAGGTTTTTCCAGAGTCCAATCCATTTATTTTCTTTATATATACTAGCTTCTCTGCACACGCTTCCGCGCATGCGAGAGGTTTTTTTTTTTAAAAATTTAAATTTATTTTAAAATTAAAAAAGATAATGAATATTTGTGTTCCATAAAAATAGGACCCATTATCTGAATTTTCTTTTATTTTAAATTTTTTTAATACGAAAAATTGTGAATTTACCATATTATCCTCATTTAATTAATAATTTCAATTCTTAATGTTTGCATTAACCAAGGGCATTTTCTGGTATTTTGAATGTTTCACCATTCTCTGCCTTTTGCTTTATATATATAGATACAGCTCCGATCTCTTGGACTACAGGGGTCCAAGAGATTGTGGTCACCCATCATTGGATGTAACATCCAACGGTTCAAAAAAGTTTCTTAAAATGAGTGCAAGAGTGAGTGAACCGTTGAATTTACATCCAACGGTGAGTGACCATAAATCTCTTGGATCCTTGTAGTTCAAAAGATCGGGACTGATATGATCTCAGATAGACGGGTAAATGAAAAAAAAGTTTGCCCCAGATCCAAATTAATTAAAGAAATTTTGAGTCAAATTTTTGTGCCAAAGTGAGTTACACGGCGAAAATGATACGACCTACTAATACAATTAAGTATTTGTTGTAAAAGTTTGAAGGTGGAGCCCACAGAGGAAGTTTCCTTGCATCTTCCAGGAACTTTCCCTTCCCTGTATTTATCAATTCAGGAAGTTTCCTTGCATCTTCCAGGAACCTTCCCTTCCCTGTATTTTGCCTAAACATTAGCCTATAAATAGGCATACCAATTGTAAAGGGGAGTGTGACCAACGGAGAAAAGAAAGAAAGGGGAGAAGAGAAAAGAGAGGAGAAAAGAAGAAAGGAAAAAGAGAAGAGGAAAGAAGAGGAAAAAGAGGAGGAAAGATAGAAGAGGAAAGAGAGAGAAAATTCAGTGAGCCTCACATATTGTAAACTCTAAAGTTGTAGCCCTATTATTTTATATAGTGAAAAAGTTACTGCTGCTACTCTCCGAGGACGTAGGCATAGCCGAACCTCGTAAATGTTGTGTCTCATCTACTTTACGTGCAGCTCAATATTCATACATATTCCAGGTTATTTTTATAACACGTTATCAGCACGAGAAGCTCTCAGGTATAATTTTTGTGCTGCACTATTATCTATACTACTAACCACTAACAAAAATGGACCCTTGGTAATACTAAACCTATTATCAGTGGGAGACCGTTACTAATACTAACTTTTTCTTATTTTATTAGGTGGTGGTTTTAACCCCACATTTATTTACTGTATGGTGTAGGTTTATTACCCATACATGCCACCTTTACTTTATCGTCTACGCCTTTGCTTTTATTTAAATGTATGGAGCAGAATTAGTGCCCATACAAGCACAATTTACTTTACCGCACATTTAATTTATTTAAAGTATGGTGCGGGATTAACGTTCATACAGCAAGCAATTTAATTTATGAATTTAATTTACCGCACATTTATATTTATTTAAAAGGGTGGTGCGGGTTTATCGTCCACGCCTTTATTTTTATTTAAATGTATGGAGCAGAATTAATGCCCATACAAGCACCTTAACTTTATGAATTTAATTTACCGCACATTTACATTTATTTAAAGTGTGGTGCGGGTTTATCGTCCATACCAGTAATTTATTTATCAGCAATTTATTTTATGGATTAATTGTGCTGTATGATGAGTTTTTCCAGTATTCAGATCAGGACCAGAAGTTCCTTGATCCTCATCATACAATTACATCAGGACTTGAAGATCCTTGATGATGATATGAGAGCTGGCAGTCTCTCCGGTACTGTATTTGTAAACATGTGATTGGACTTAAAGGTCCTTGATCCCTGACATGTAAATAAGGACCTAGAGTTCCTTAATGATGTAACAGTACCGTATTGGTTCATAGTGCCGTACACATTGATGATAACTGTACTGGCAGATGAATAGATACGTATTCATGACTTGATGAATAGTACTATTCACATGAATAGTGACGTATGCATAAATATTAACCATTTTGGGTAAACCGTCACTATATACAAAAGGGAACCTGCAGTTCCTTAAACTCATGGATGTGCAATTAAATGAGATGCCAGAAGTTCCTCAAAATATGGACAATTATGTAAGGGCTTGAAATCCCGAAATATGTACAGAAAATTGTAAAAATGTCCATACCATGAGAATATGTGGCTTTGGCCTGAAGTTCAAAATTTAACAGTGTTGAGAACCTGAAGTTCCAACAATTAAATGGACAACCCTTGAGGTATTATTGCAAATTGTGGTATGCCACATATTTCTTTGGCATAAGAAGATGATGAATTTAAAGTTCGATTTTGTTATAATCGACACCTCAAGGAAGAAATATATTTTGTGAATTCCGGTTGTTAAGAATACACCGCGAAATGGATAATATTAATATAAACCTCAAATAATGAATTGAGACTTCCCACATATTTTGTTATATCTGGGCCGGAAGCCCATGGATCCAAATATATGAGAGATCCTAAACTTGAAGTTGTGGGTATATAGTAGTTAATGCTCTTCACTACTATATTGCGATATTATCATGGCTTTTACTCAATTCATATTTCATGTCCATTTGAAAAGGGCAAATAAATTCTGAGTTTGTGCCCAGGCCATAAGTTCCGGGCTACCATACGTTGAAATATGAAATTTGGGAGAGTCGATGTGGTTATTTGAACCTATAAGGCACAAGGTTCCAAATCGTCATTTTGAAAAGACGTAAAAACCACAGGTGCAAGTTTAAGAATATGCGCAATTATTATAACAGGAACATATAACAGATAGATTTTTCCACCTGCAATGAAGGTGCAGGCCCTGTGAAATCTATAAAAAATTACATTATGTTCTGGAAGCCTCTGCAGGAAGATGACGGCGCCTCTTAAGCTTAGCCATGAGCTTCTCGTGGTCTCCCAAAATTCTTTCATTGGAGACCTGCAGTATGTCTAGCCTTCTCAGTGTATCAACAGAGTACGAACTCACCAGTTTCAACAAGGCATTATTCTCTCCTTTAAGTTTCTCAACCTCCTGTTGAGACTCATGAAGCATTCTTTGGAGAGACGAATTTTCAGTTGTTAAATTCTCAACTTCGTTTGCTCTGGCACGCAAACGATC
This sequence comes from Prunus persica, assembly GCF_000346465.2. Classification (NCBI taxonomy): domain Eukaryota; kingdom Viridiplantae; phylum Streptophyta; class Magnoliopsida; order Rosales; family Rosaceae; genus Prunus; species Prunus persica. Next base: position 6,395,088 of record NC_034014.1, read on the forward strand.
AGCCATGTTAGAAACAGAAGCAGCACTCTGAATGCTAAAAGCCATTGAGTCATCAATAGCCTCTTCCTCTGATCTCCCTGTCAACAACATTTCATCCATTGGAGTAATGAAATTCCTAGCTACTATGACAGCAGTAGCATCATTCATCATCACAGAATCATTAACTGTGAGATGACGATTTTTGGATACAAAGGATGGACCCCAAACTTGGGCGTCACTGGTTGTTGTGGGAGCATCATTTAAATTGAAATAATTTGGGCAGGAAGAAGAGGAAGCCATTTTTTTAAGAAGGTTTCGAAGAAAGTCTTAGAAAAACTAAAGGTTCGGAAAATGAAGGAAATTGAGTTGAAACGCAGTTTGCAAAGGCAATATCTATAGACGAAAATGTGGCAACTTTTCAGGACCCCAATGTCTTCTCGAATCCCCATATTATCTTTTTCTTTCCCAGAGTCCAAAACTTCACATGGCCTCTAATAATGCCTGTCGGCACTTTCGGCGTTTTTCAAAGTATTATTTTCAAAGCCGATCTTGCTTTACGGATTTCACGGAGCTATTTTTTCAAAAGTATCCCGAGAATCTCGCAATTTTCCTATGGTTAATTTGAAATTTACCGGTTCTACCTATTCATTGTATTTGTGTATAAATGTGTTACTAACGAAATTTTCCTTTGCAGAAGACATCCAGTTTACTCCATACTTAGTGATGCGATATCTACTTATTTTTCTTATCAGTGAGCACTCAATATGCCTGAGAAGCAAGACTATCTCTGATCATCCATTCAGGAAGCAAGACTATCCCTGATCATGTTTCCGCTACATTAGGGAACTGTGAAGGTGACCTTATGCTCCAATCTCCTGAGGTCTTTCTAGACTAGGAGAAATGAGAGCTTGTTGTTTGCTCCCACCAGCTTCCTTCCTTGATTGCTTACCTTACCTTGCAATCAATATCACAATCTTTTTGCATTTTTTCTCTTTTTATAACTCTCTGTTCATAAGAGATTTTATTTCTTTAGAATGAACATCTGAAGAATGAATCCATGCAGTGATCCTAACTCTGAGAGTTATTTGTTTTTGACAGAGAAGAGAATTGTGATTTTTGCTCTTGCAGGATATAACTAGACCATCAAGCGCTACATTATATTTACTAGGCTGATATGAGCTTGAATGATACTTGAGAAAAGTTTCTCCCACCTAAGGATGTAAGCAATACTTGTGTTATTTTATGCTTATATACCTATTTGATATTTTATCTTGAAAGGTAACCAAATGGGGAGATAAGTCCGTTCCAAAAGAATGGCTTGTATGTATCCATGAATTATTAATGCAAATTTTACAGATTGCAAGTTGGATACATTGATAATACACTGCACAGATTAAAGTCCCATAAGAACAAAATATGGGTATAGCAGTGATCAATATGATGCACGCCTATTGCGTAGCAAATGATATGGATTGAAGTCCCGAAAGGACAATCCTTTGACATGTCAATATTGATATTATACACGCCTAATGCGTAGCAAATTATATGGGTTAAAGTCCCAGAAATTAATTGACATGTATGTATTAATCTGTGGCATGCCTGCAGCATGACAGATATATGGGTTCTAAATGTTCCAACTCTCTAAATAGAGATTATCCATGCCCTACTGTAAAATAACGCTCCATTGGAGGTTATAATCCACATTCTCACATAATAAAAGCCCCCTGAAGTGGCTTGGGTACCCAAAAGCAAAGAAATGCTTATAATTGATGCATGCGCATGCACATGAGAATGGTGGAATCATGAATGACAATTTTTGATCATGAATTGATGAATGACAATTTTTGGTTTTGGAGTAGCTACTCAAATCATCAATGGGCTGTGTTGATTGGAACCACGTTCAATTATTAAATGTCGACAATATCATTGGCCAAAATGGAACGAGGTAATTCCATTATAAATGAGAATGAACGTGAAAGAACAAACCCACAATACGAACCCCAAAATTTGTTAATACTGAAAGTTATACTTGGGTGTTCGGAATAAAAGGGAATATACCTACTTTGTATGACACACTGTTTCTGGCAGAAACAAGGAATGTTGGGTTTTCTCCATATTTACAGATTCAATTGTGCCCCCCTTATTACACAATTACGGAGACCAACATATTATCTTTAAGGGTTATTAATGCACAGAGCATATCGCCAGAAGCGATTTTCTAAAGATGTATAAATAGCTGAGTAAAAGCTATATAATGTGTCATAAAGTTTAATCCCTTTTAACCAAAATCCGTTGAGAGGATTGATATTGCATAGAGCAAGTCCCTAAAGGACATGTGCTTGAAGCACAAAATTTGTACTCAATATTAATATGCATAAATTACCTCAGTGAGTACATTGATTATAATGTGATTGCAACACATTAAAGCTTCTACAGAATTCATGAAATATTTGTCTCGATCGAGCATTATGCCAACGAGATTCTTGCTTATACTAAGAAAGTATTGAAGTATTTTTATAAGGATTATCCGTTGGATACTTTAATGATTTTCCGGAAGTATATTGGACCGGACATCATATTTTCCAAATAGGGCTCAACTCCATCACCATCATTTTGGGATGATGTGAGGTATATTTGATGCTATCTAAGCATAACACCATATACGGGCATATTTTTTAGTGAACTTATAAATGGCCCAAGTGTTCTAAGATATGCGGACTCAGGAAATCTCTATGGTTGCTTACTGGAAAAAGCTAGTCATGAAGTTTTCAGGGGGAGATATTCATCAGGGGGAGCATGGTATTAATAAAGACCTTCATACACTATTGACTCACAGCAGCAGTGTCAACTATGATATTCAGACAGATGATCAACAGTATGGCTTACAGATATTTTGCCAAGCATCAGGGGGAGCGTGCTGTCAATACAGACCCTTACACACTATACTCTTTTTCCTTCGTCCAGGTTTTTATCCCACTGGGTTTTTCCTGGCAAGGTTTTAACGAGGCAGTGTCGCACGCGCGTCAATATACACAGAATTTTGTGTTACACGTGATTATGTACTCTTTTTCCCTTCGACCAGTTTTTGTCCCACTGGGTTTTTACTGGCAAGGTTTTTAACGAGGCATATTCCATATCATTTGTGGTCTCCAAGGGGGAGTGTTGTAAAAGTTTGAAGGTGGAGCCCACAGAGGAAGTTTCCTTGCATCTTCCAGGAACTTTCCCTTCCCTGTATTTATCAATTCAGGAAGTTTCCTTGCATCTTCCAGGAACTTTCCTTTCCTGTATTTATCAATTCAGGAAGTTTCCTTGCATCTTCCAGGAACCTTCCCTTCCCTGTATTTTGCCTAAACATTAGCCTATAAATAGGCATACCAATTGTAAAGGGGAGTGTGACCAACGGAGAAAAGAAAGAAAGGGGAGAAGAGAAAAGAGAGGAGAAAAGAAGAAAGGAAAAAGAGAAGAGGAAAGAAGAGGAAAAAGAGGAGGAAAGATAGAAGAGGAAAGAGAGAGAAAATTCAGTGAGCCTCACATATTGTAAACTCTAAAGTTGTAGCCCTATTATTTTATATAGTGAAAAAGTTACTGCTGCTACTCTCCGAGGACGTAGGCATAGCCGAACCTCGTAAATGTTGTGTCTCATCTACTTTACGTGCAGCTCAATATTCATACATATTCCAGGTTATTTTTATAACAGTATTGTATTTGTTGGTACCCTTTGTATAATGAGAAGTTTCCAAACATTTTTTTTCTTCTTTTCAGTTATTGCAACTTGCCAGTTTCTTTCTATTGTGATAGCTAAAACTTGTTATCATAGAACGAATGTTGGGAGCCTAGGAGATATGCGTGGTAATTTTCTTCTCCATAAGGAAAAAAAACAGAAGAGAACAATAAATTTGAAATGACATGACACAATACGAAGTTTCTCTTTGTTTTAAAAAAGAAAAAAAAAAGACGGGGCACCCGCTCGCTTGGTTTATTTAAACTGAAAATGAAAAGAATCATCAAATTAAAGAGCTAATGAGATTTTACGAAATAACCTTCCATAAAAATAAAAATTATGAAATGAGGGACACTTAATTTGGGTAGGAAGTTTCAGCTTCTCTGGGGTTGAAGCCTCATTAGTGGTAAGAATGCACCATGACACTTTAAATAGAGCAGAAAGAAAGGAATTTGGCACATCATCACTTTAATCAACGCAGATAATAATAAAGAGGAAATTTCCAATCAACAATTAACAAAGGAATTAAGCAAACAGCTCAATACGAAGGGGAAGTGGCCAACCCAGATATTTTAATAAGTAAATAATGTCTCCCATAACAGTAATATTTGTCCTTAACTAATACATACATATATACCTTCCATAACTCATGGCAGCAAAGCTCAATTTTTTCATATAGGAGAAAATTCATAAATATAAACTCTCTTCTGGGTAAAAAGGAATAACCAAAATAATCCATGCATTGCTGCCACTGCACTAGTAATAGAAGCTTAGTAGATTGCCAACTTTAAACCAACTGGATTAGCTCTTCTCCCAAAACCATAACATCTGTCAGAAGAAAAATAAAAATGTAGTTAGATTACAAGTAATTGCAAGATGAAAAAACCATAAAGTTGATGGATGTAAGCAAAACTAAAAGTATCAACCTGTCCGGTGGCATTTCTATTTCTGCGGCTTCTTCCAAAAGACTCCAATCTTCTTTAGCATGTTCCCATTTTTCTTCTTCAGTAAATCATCATCCATATCTTCAGAGTAAGGTGAGCCAAACTTCCCAGTAACATGATTAAAGCTGCTGTCCAAAGATGCAGTTCTGTCCATGAGCTTGCCATTATTTCCGGCTGAAAGCATGGCTGCAGCTGCTTCAGCAGCCTTCCTCCACTGGTCGGACTGCACTTTTAGCCTTCTCAGTTCTGCCTCCATTTCTGCATTGGCGGCTTGAGCTGCCTCCAGCTGTTCAGCCACCCTTGCTACCCTCTTGTTGCTCTTATCTGCCTCCTCCATCACAATCCCAAGCTTCGTGAGAGCCTCTCGCTCCGCACACCTTGCTGCCTCTACTTCAGCCACTACCTCATTGTTTACTTTACTCTTGTCCATTTGGATTTTGTTGATTTCCAATCTCAGCATGTCATTCTCTTCAGATATACTCTGTAGTTCTGTTTCCTTATCCATTAAATGAGCCTTCAAATCTGCAACATGCCCTTTCAGTTCTTTCAATTCCTTTTCCAGTTCATACTCTCTCTGGCATGACAGGCTCTTCACAAGTTTGGAATTCAGCCCCTCATTTTCCTCTGAAATGCATTGCAGTTCAGTTTCCTTATCCATCAGGTGTGCCTTCAACTCTTCAATTTCAGCTTTGGTTTTCTTCAGTTCTGCCTCCAGTTCCCCCTCTCTCTGACTAGATGTAAATTTTATCTGTTCCACCAGTTCATTAGCACTTCTTAGCTGCACTGTGCTCTGAGTTTGTTCTTCATGGTATTTGGTCTCAGCGGTTTCAAGAGTAGATCTTAGCCGTTTTACTTCAGACTTCAAGGTGTGAAGCTCTGCCTCAGTCTGGTTTGATTCCCCAGTCTCTCGCTTTTCTCCAAATTCCTGCTGAGGGTCATGTTCACCAGTCTGATTTTGCGAAACATTGCCGCTTGCAATAATTAGGTCAGCCTTGAGTTTGCTAACAAGTTCTTCTAGTAAATTTATATGCGCCTTTGACTGATCTAACTCTGAAGCAATGGAGTTGTAAGCTTCTGTTGATTTCATGCCATCTAACCTGAGTGCCTCCACTGTTGTTCTTGCAGATTCCAACTGCAGTAGGGTTTCACCAACCAGTGCTTGTGCGTGAGCTTCTGATTCCTTACTGTCCTTTAATTGGTTCTTCATGTTCTCCAAAAGAGAAAGTGTTTCTGCCAAGTTTCCTTTCAAGCTTTGGAGCTCGGCATTTGCTGATTCTGCATGCTTTGTCTGCTCAGCCTCGGATGCAGCTAGCGATTCAAGCTGCACCTTAAGACTCTCAATCTCACCAATGGCAGATGCCAAGGCAGTTGAGTCAACTGAGTGCTGCTTCCGCACAGCCTCAAGCTCGACCTGCCATGCTCGATCTTTTTCTTGTGATATCTTGTGAAGCTTGATAACACGAGCTTCCTCAGAAAGAGAAAGCTCCGGAAGCTGCAGCTGGGATTCTTCGAGCTTTGAAGACAAGGACAGTAATTGCTTCTTGGACTCCTCAGCATCTTGCTGAGCTTTTTCCTTGCATGATTCAGAAGATTGCAACTGGTCCTTTGCCTTTTTCAGATCTTCCTGGAGCTGAGAAATCTGAGATTCCAATTCAGATATTCTACTAGAGCCCTTCTTCTGGGTCAAAAATATAGATGAATTTTTAGAACCTTTTCTACATCACATAACAAGTATACAACGTATGCAATACAAACATTTTTACTAGCAAATCTCACAGCTGTGACACATGAGGAAAAGGTACCCAAGTAAGGATGGCATTTGAGCAAAGACAAGATGAAGAAAGACCTTTTATAACATGATGAAGAACTGAGCTAACAAAAACCATGAATATGTTTTAATTGTAAAGGAAGAATAACTGAAGAAACATATTAAATGTTACATGTACTGTAATGGGCCTGCATTTATAGATTAGGCAGAACAGGGTTTTCTCTTCAGAAATGAGAAGCTTCTCTGCCGCCTCTACATCCAAAATGTTCCTTCCATATCATCATAATTTATGTTGGCGTATGACACTAAAAATTAATAAAGAAGAAACAAAGGCCTCCAGCTTCAATATTTTTAAACAGAAAGGAAAAAAGTTAAAGAAAAATATGATGCCTAAAAATATGTTGCCATTTCTCACAAAGTTATAAGAAAGAGAAAAAAATCCAACCAGAAAGCAAACTCATATAATTATGTCTATTCAAAATCCAAACAGGTTCTCTTGCAACTAAAGCATTTATGAAGCTTCTAGCACATATAAAGTATAAAACCCCGGGTTTAGACTATCCTTACAGTACACTCTTGTGGTTATACAGCATTCTATATATTGTGAAACAGAAGGATCCATGGAATCCGTTCAAAAGTACCTCAGGCAATGGACTTCTGGGTGATCTCCGCTCATTCACTTTTGGGCTTTTGTCTTTAGATATTCTTCTAGCTTGACTTGAAGTAGATGCAGAATCAGTCTCCAATGCAGTTGGCCTGAGTTGGCGAGCAACTCGAGGGGAGACCCTTTGAGGTGGAGAGACCCTTTGAGGCACTTCAGAGGAGCCACTCCTGATAGAAAATTAATAAATGAATCAAATGAAGATCAGGTCAACTATCACAAGGTTCTGGGAATTCGAAAGGAATTCAAAATAGTATCTCTCAGATCGATGAACTTGTGCTTTATTTCATGAAAAACACAGGTTATGTACATTGCAAGATTTCATCCTAGAATACAGACATTTGACTTATATCCTACAGTGGCTGGTGGATAAATGGACTAGCCCATTGTGCAAACCTTGGCAACATATTTAGAACTTAGGAGCAAGTCTCTACCAAAATATTTAATGGAGGATAAAATAATAAAATGAGTAAGGTTGATACAATATGAAGAGGGATGCCATATTTACTGGAAAGAAACAACTTTCCCAGTATGGAACGTTTTGGGGGGTACTGTTTGCCGATTTGCAGTATAACTAAGATCCATATTCCGTGCAACTAATATAATTCCACTTGATATGAACAGTTTGGTTGCTTAAAACAATTTACCAAGATTTACAATATTCATATCATAAAACAATTTTATCCAGTTTTTATCCACTCTCAAACAAATGACCTAAAAAAATTCGAACTTTCGAGAATCATAATTGTTGCAAGTCCACAATTCCAATCAGCTGCAGTAATGGAAAGATCCCACACAAACATAAGTAGTATACGCACTGACACAAAGAAAACCACCAGGAAAACGTTTCCAGCAATGACCTTTAGTAATAAAAAGATTCCACATAATAAACACAGGCCAACACAGAAAATTACAAACAAATGCAACACAGTGATATAATCCCTCTCTTTTGTAAGCTAAGTTGTAAATAATGATGCTGATACCAACTAATGATAAAATTCCTTTGCCATATAATCAAATTGCCAAACCAATAAGTCCTCAATCTAATGTGCTCGTGAGATTATGCAACTAAAGTCACTTAATTGGTTCATGGGGTCCGCTACGTTCCTTTGATAGCTGCCAAGAGGCCCCGGCTTAACCTCAAAGGCAGAGGAGACGACAAGTTGCTAAATCTTTATTTTGATGCTGATATGATCGATAGATATTGCTACCAAGGCCCTTACCACAAAACCAGTCCACTACTATCAGCAGTCGAAGTGCCACAAATAGATTGGTAAACGGAAATGGAATACATGATACAAGTATGATGTTCCACAGAAATAGGACAAACTCAAAACCAGATGTAAAGAGTTGAGTTTATAAAAATTAAAGGAGAGGCTCCTCGCAATAAAGAAATATAAATGCATGCAAAAGAGCTAACAACAACGTCAATTTCTCGCAGCATCAGTGGGCACTTCTGGAAATGTATCCTTCACCATTATTAGTTTCATTAGATTATACAGCAATAATGAAAAGTACACAGCATTACCTGTTGCCTCAAAAAACAAAACAACCCCTCATACGAACAAGCTCCTCGGAGGAGAAGATACCAATCATAAAAGAGAGCAAGTGAAGTTACCTTGCTTTTGGGGTCTGCATATTCAACTGCCCTTTTCTAGGAACAAAGGTGAGAATGAGATTGAACTAATTTAAGCTTCACTACTTGAGTGCCTGCGACCCACAAGACCTGAAACAGTTGAGATAAAATCACAAGGGTATCCAATGTTTTAATGTAAAAGAAATAAATGGGTTTCATGAAGGACATGTGCTCCTTATCATCACAAAGGAACCATTATGGCAAAGATGTGCCAAACATAAATTCAACGTTCCAAACCAAAAGATCAAAAATAGTATCTCAACAAAACAATTTAATGCTTGATACCACAGCCCCACGGGGTCTAACCATGATTAAGACCCATCATTGTAATCACAGCTAGCCGACCAAATTACACAAATACCCCTTTCCTAACAAGGAACATAGTCAGCTAATTTCGCTCCCAAACGAGGGCAGTTTCGTATTAAGGAGAAAAAGTTCCCTCCACCAGTTCCGCCGTGAAATGAGGGCACTAGTTTAAAAATGGAAGAACACAAAATGGTTTTCTCAAAACTGCTCAAAGCTTTTTGGTAATGTATTATGTGAGTTGAAACCCCCCACTAATTCTTGATTTTCGAAGAAAATACTATTTTCTCGGAAGGGTATCATTATTTTCCCTAGAAACAAACAAATAGAAACAGATCTGGAGACAGCATAAACCCAAAAGAGATAAAATAAAATAAACCATGGAATCAGAATCTGCAGAATAAAGCAGGTAATGTAGCTGAAGAAATTGAATCAACGGCCTCTTTGGAAGAGGGAAAGGGAAAGTAGATTGTATGGAACAACTTTGTGAGATTCGATTTTGCTTTTCAAAGTCTGCAAAAGACAAAAAGCCTGCAAATGCTGAAGCTCTTCAGCCAGAAAAGAAGAGCTGCATTGTATTGTATCACTTAGCAGAGGAGCTTCTTTTTATATACTCAGATTTCAGCCAAAAAGAAGTTCAAAAGAAACATCATTATCCTTGAGACTACAAAAAAAAAAAGTTTTGAAAAAACTGTAAAAGATGAAAATAAACCAAAAACGGAACTAACCCTGTTTGGTTGCCAAGAAAATGTAGGAAAAGAAAAGAAAAAGAAAACCCATTGGGACATCAGAAGCAAAATGCTTGAAAATGCATGGTAATGGGATAGTTCTGTTCTGTTTCCTCTGTATCCCCACATTTTCGCAGCAGACAACCAAGAGCAGAATATTTGGGAAAGTTCACAGAAAATTACAAAATAAAAACAAAAAACAAAAAAATGGAGACATAAAGAGAAATGGGTCAACCTTACTTGGTGAGCTTGTGGGAGATAATGAAGTATATTGTAAATGCAAGAAGCAGAATATGAGGACTGTCCTTCTTCTAAGTTTTGTTGTTGCCGTTTTCGAGGCGCTCTCTGCAGTCTCTGTATATGAGAAAGGCTTTGCTTTGTTTGTTCAGGCTTCAGACTTTTGGAGAGTGGAGGAGTGGACTGTTGGAGGTGGAGCGGAGAGGCATGTACGCAGAAAAAACAGGGGAGGACTATTTGTCGTATATTGAGAAAGGATCATAAAACTGAATTTAATTCGACTTTTACGTCCGAATTGGATATATTATTATTATCCGTCTCCTCACCTCACCTCAGTTTTTTTTTTCAAATTTCAATGACAAGCCGAGAAATTGAAGAAAAAAAGAGAGCAGGTGAAGGAAAAATATAAAACATATATACAATTAAAAACTATTTTTTTTTCAAATTTTATAGCTCGACTTTATGCAATTTTACAATTTTACAAGTTTTCATATTTGATTTGGACTTGTTTTGAACTGCTTCTCTACCCAGCATTTCTGCTTATAAGTTTTTTTAGTAAAAGCGCTTTTATTATAAAGACGTTGAAATTTTATGAAAAAATCGAAATACTCCCTAAAAAAATACTTGGAAGAGCTTCCTAAAGAAGCACATGATAGGTGCTTCTCTATAAAGCACTTCTATGACACATAAGCACTTCTAAACTTTTCTACCAAAAATTGTCAGAAACGCTTTTGATTGTACGCTCTTTTTGTTGTATTCTTATTTTTGGGCTCTAATTGTATTTAGGGTGGGGCCACTAGACTATGTGTGTTGTTTTATTTTTAGTTTTTTTGTTATTGTGGTGACCTGGGTGTGCGAACTTTGTTCTAGACTTGATTTGAATTTCGATGTTCTTTCCCAGTTGTGTTACAGTTCTATTGTGCCATTGGTTTGTGCTTTATACACTTGCCTATTTGGCGTTTTAATGAAATGAGATATCAATTCGAAAAGAAAAAAATGCACTCCCGAACAGAAAAGTGGGGCTACATACTGCATTTTGCCAAGAAATATTTTCTAAATCAAGTATGGAAATTGGGTACCATGTGAAATAAAGAATTGAATTGGTCATTTTCTATTTCTTTTTTTATATTTAAAATGTACTCTTTTTATTTATTTATTTTAAATTTGGGGTTGGCAATGTGACTTTTTCCTGGCATGATAATTGGCGCCGAGAGGGGCCTTGGGCTCTCCTGGTGTGGCCTAACAAGAAAGAAGGGTCAGGTTCTTGGTTGGTCTTGGGCTTCCTTATGGGTTGTTGGGCCTTTCAGCCTAGTGATTGTATTTTCTTTTTGGGGCTTATTGACCTTTTTATTACTTGGCCACCCAGATCCAATTTAATCCGACATGGTTTAAGATCCGATCCAATTAATTTTGAACTATTGGTTAGATAATTAATGATACGAAAAAGTATCAATTCTTGTCAAAATTAATGCAATCAAACATTTTAATAGATGGCAATGGCACCATAGTGGAAAAGTGAGCCAAATTCTCTCATTTCTTTCCTTCCAAAGTAGATCTAAAATTGATTCACATAAGAGATAATCTTGAAGCAACGAAATATATTACTCTCCCATCCCCCCACTCCCTAGAATGAAAAAAAAAATAAAAATCATTTTAATGGATGCAAAAATTTAGGGTTAATGGTTTTATTAGTTCCTGAATTTTGACTCGATTTGCATTTGAGTACCTCAATTTTTAAAATGGCTCCCGTGGTCCTCTAATTTTAGTTTTGTTTGAAAAAATGGTTATACTGTCAATTTTGTTAACTTTTTCTGTTAAATGCAGAGGCAAAATGATATTTTTATATTAAAACAAAAAAAATGAATGAAAAATCATATTTTTAAAATAACAATAAAAGAAAATCAAATAAAAAAAATTTTTTTAAAAAAATTTTGGGGAGTAGAAATCGGGATATAGAGGGAGAGAGAGAGTTTAATTTTAATTTTTTAATTCATATTTTAATAATTTTTGATATAAAAATACCATTTTGCCTCTGTATTTAACAGAAAAGTTAACAAAATTGACAGCAGAACTATTTGTCTTAATTAAACTAAAATTAAAGGACTAGAGAAACCATTTTAAAAATTAAGATACTCAAATATAAATCGAGTCTAAATTCAGAGATTAATAATAACCCATAAATTTACAGATAAGTTTGACCAAAAAGTCAGAGAACTTTTATCGCGTAGCACCGACTAACTTGGTAGTTTCTTTATAGGTTTTTATTTTATTTTTATGAAAACTTTCTAGGTACTTTCGGCTTTGCATATTCCAGATGTCATTCAAGAACGGCTATAACGTTCCTTCTTTTGGGCCCCTTCCCCTTCTCTCTTGCATATTCCAATTTCCAAGTCTTTTAACTTTTTAATATTCTAGGTTCATAATCGTATGGCATTCATACCTTCTCCCTCCTTTCCAGCCACTTGCTGTGTACTTTTTTTTTTTTTTGGGGGCCAGAAGAACTTGCTGTGTAAGTTAAGTGCACAAGTTGGCATCACTCTGACATGTGAAAAACAACCCTCCACATTTTTCAGCCCAAAATTATTTTTATTAATTATTTAGAATCCGTTTGATAATCATTTTGATTTTAATTTTTAGTTTTTATTTTTTGTGATAGTGTATAGAAAAAAATAAGAGTGAGAATGAAAATGAGGATATAAGATTCAGAGAGAGGATGAATAACATAAGTGAAAATAAAATCTTAAAATGTGCTGGCTTTATCTTCAATCGACATGCAGGTAATGATGCATATCTTGTGCTGGGATCCACTAGTCTCTATCACACTAGTATTTGGGGGATATTGGGAGCTTGCCATTTGGGGAGCTCGCCTTTTCTTTGGGTAGGTGTTTACACTTGAGGTTAAGATATTTTGGATATTTTAATGGTTATCAATAATTTTTTGTTTTATATGTGGTATTGAGAGAGGGTGATTTGATCACATGACCTTAAATGTAAGAGTAACTGCTCATAATCATTTAAGCTTCAAATTCTTAATAATATCATAAATTTTGTTGTAATTAACTTGATATTGTTCACGGTAAATTGGGTCAATTTTAAAGATGTTTTATTATATTGTCACAAAGAATCACACCTTTAGGATCTATGATTTGAAAGTGATTAACTAAATTAGAGGGAAAGTAGAAATGAGCAGTGAATCATGATTTAGAAGTAAGAAGCGTGTGATTTCATAATAAGATAGGATAAGAGGCAGATAGACATTTTGAGTTTCGCAATTGGAGATGTAGGATTTAAAAGAGATGGGACAGAGGAGAGAGAGGGTTTTCAAGTTATGCCGTGTTTTCAAAATTGTAATTAACTCATCATATCATAGAACATTGCTTTTTGAAGAGTAAAAATCTAGTGGCCTTGGTACTTTTGAAAACCCAATCCAATCTCTACATGTCTGAAATTCATGCAAAATTCTATAATGAGGATGTCATATGTGGACCCTTTAAATGAATCATGTGGCCAGGGGCGGAGTTAGAATTGTAAAGTTGGGAGGGCCGAAATAGAAAATACAAATATATAAAACACCTAAGTATTCAATAATTACATGTTTAGAGCTAAATATTTCTAGTTGACTCATGTCTAATTTGTTTTAGAGGAAATTTTAACTTAAATTATAAGTTGTTTATTACAAATTCTATATATTATATATAATATAATAAAAGAAGGATAAAAGTATAGGGGAGCCAGGGCCACTCCAAGTCTAGAAATAGCTCCGTCACTGCATGTAGCTAATATAAAAATCTACATCTATAGTTCATGTATAACATCCTCATCATAAAACGACTCGTAAATTCATATATAATGATATGAAACCAATCCCAATCTTGACCCACGAAGTTCGGGCTCACCTGGACAGACAACCACTAGTTCCATAATCTATAGAATATTTTATTAAGAAGCAAACTTTGAGCTTCATGCACACATGAAATGCTTAAAATATCTTCCGTCTTTATATGATTACATAAAAGTCATTATTATGTATTTTGAAATTCTTCTTTTTTGGCTGAATTAAATTGGAAGTCATTGTCAACAGCAGAAAACCCAATTGAATAAACAAATTACAAATCAATATCTTCACATAGTAACCATATCTTGCCTGTCTACCCACATAGTCAACACATTAGTTCCTCAATTGCACGTAATGATTTTCCCATTTTGCCCCCAATGCGCACTTTTAAGTAACAAGACAAATTCAAAACATATGGCCAGTTATGTCAGATAAACTTATCTCATTTCTCATAGCGCGTGGTAGTCTGTGATTGGCAGGGACAGTAATTATGGCAATTTCTTACAGCGCGTGGTAGTCTGTGATTGACGGAGAACACCAAACACTGCTATCTCTGTTTCACATAATTTTTTTTTCTACATTTTTCACTCTCGAAACAACCAAAACCTCCATTATAAAATAACACCCACATCTCACTCAACCCCTAATCAAAACTCCAACTTTAAGTTATCAGAACAGCAGCAACAGCAGAAAGCAGAAAGCAGAAAGCAGAAAGCAGAGGAAGAAGAAGAAGCAAATCTTCAAATCTTCCAAGAAAAACAACAACCCGGAAAAGAAAAAAAGAAACCAAGATCATGAGGTTCAGCAACCACTTGATTGGGCTACTAAATTTCGCTACTTTCCTCCTCTCAATCCCAATCCTTGGAGGGGGCATATGGCTGAGCAGCAGAGCCAACAACACAGACTGCCTCAAGTTCCTCCAATGGCCGCTCATCATCATCGGGGTCTCGATCATGGTGGTTTCCCTAGCTGGGTTTGCAGGAGCCTGCTACAGGAACACTTTCCTCATGTGGGTTTACCTGTTCGTCATGTTCTTCATCATAGCAGCTCTGATTGGCTTCATCATCTTCGCATATGCTGTCACAGACAAAGGATCAGGCAGGCCTGTGACGAACAGGGCATATGTGGAATATTATCTGGGGGACTATTCCGGCTGGCTGGAGGAGCATGTAGCTAAGGACAGCAACTGGAGAAAGATTGCCTCTTGTGTTAGAGACTCCAAGGTTTGCCAGAAGATGGGGAGGACTGTGAGTGGTGTGCCCCAGACTGCTGACATGTTTTACAACAGAAAGCTCAGCTCTGTTCAGGTATGTACTTACATTTGTTTTCATGTTTGTTTCATTTTATTTACAGCCATGGATTTTTTTTTTCTTTCTGAACAATAAGGAAAAAAAAAAAGAAGCTTGAAAAGAAGAATTGGGTTTCATTAGGAATTTTATTTTGGGTTGTGTTCATATAGCGCAACTTAATCTGATCACTTTAGTGCTTGGGTTTTGAATTGGGAATTTTTTGTTATGTTCTGATTTTTGTGGTTTAGATTTTAGAGGGGCCGGGAAGAACCCGGCATCCGAGTTCACCCAATTTTCATGAATTAGAGTAGTTTAGAATATTGCCATTAAAAAAAAGTCGAAGAAGATTAATTTTTGATTTAGTGGTAGATCCAGTTTAAGTTTTGTTAGATTTTTCATATTTGCTTAGGAAGGTTATGGCACATGGGTACAGCCAATATGACAAGCATGGGTGGGGTTTGAGGTAGGAGCCCCCCTTAATATGTGGTTCTTGCACCAATGGGAAAATTGCCTCTTGTTGGCCCTCTTTTGTTTTATTTATGTTTTTCTTAATAATGACGGAAAACCCCACCAACATAGAACCAAAATACTCCCACTTGTACACTGTCCTTATCTAATTATTTTATAAAAAAAATTAAAACGGGGGTTCGAACGTGAGACCACTGGTGTTTAGTAACTCATTGTCCGCCCAACTTTGTAGGCCTATATAATCATCTTAGATTAATTTGTTTGCTCAATTAAGAAATGTAATCCCTTGATAAACACTCATGAACCTTTTTCTATTTTCTCCCAATATTTTCATAATTTGTCATCAATATACATGTTAACAGTCATCGTATCACCCTTTACAATTATTTAGCCTTAGGTTGTTTGTCTTTAGATCAAAATCTTTTGAATAAATATTTTTTCAGAAAGAATGTTGTCTTTTGGGAGCATTGGATTGGATGGTGGCCTTTTCTGCTTTATCGTAACAGAATTTCTTTTAGGTGGTATATCCCTTTCTCATTTTTGTCTGCTTTCCCTGTTAGAGATAGGAAGAAATAATCATTACAGGCTTGGAACAAACTTGGAATTCTTGCCCAAATCTTTTTTGGGTTCATTTTCTTATGTGTATTTTTCTTTGTCGACAAGTCTACATTATTGCTGTAAAGAACGTCAAGTCCAAATTATAGGTGCAAAGAATTCAGTTTTCCAGATATTGATGCATGGCCTAACCCATGTTCCATGCTTTCTTCACATGTTGGACCATCCATTTTAAAATCACTTGGGAAAGAAGGAACAAATTTTCTATGAATAAATAAGTACAACTTTTAACTCATTATTATATATTATTTGCCAAAAATAATATAGTTCCACAAAACAATATTCGCAATATAAATTATTCAAAAAAGGGCATTGGAAGCCTATAACTTTAGTTGGTGATGATCAGCCTCAAGTTGAATTTTGTATGTAAATTCATGCTTTGAAAGGTCATATATGTAACTCGAAGGTGGTGTAATTTTTTTTTTTTTTTTTTTGTGTGTGGCCGAAGTTAGGAAGAGGGAGAGGGAATTTCTTTCACACACACACTACCAAGGTGTTATGAGAGTTTGAACTTGGGACCACTAGTATGCAAGTTATGACCCTTTTTCACTGAGCTAGATCCTGTTGCCAAGGTGGTGTAATTAATCAATAGGGTTAATTAAGTGAAAAATTCTTTTGTTTTCAACATTTCAAGCTTTTTGGTCAGTATTTTCTTGTTTCTTTTCTTATATAATTCATGCTTATCCTTTGTTGCTCCAAAAGCTAGGGTACCATTTATGCTTACCAGATAGCATTTTTATCAGGAAGCAGGTTCTGCAATTTCTATAGATTGACAGAACTGAGGGAAAGGGGGGGCCTTAACTTGCCCACAAAGGGCAATGTATTTGTATTGATATGATGACTAAAATACCAATGTTGTTTTCCCATTTGGTCCACAGTCTGGCTGCTGCAAGCCCCCTACAGAATGTGGCTATACTTATGTGAATGAGACGACTTGGGAAACTGGAGGAGGTATGATGGGGACCAATCCTGACTGCGCACTGTGGAACAACGACCAACGGCAACTATGCTATTCCTGTAACTCTTGCAAAGCTGGTGTTCTGGCCAGCCTTAAGAAGAGCTGGAGGAAGGTCTCCGTGATCAACATTGTTGTATTAATCATCCTAGTTATCTTCTATGTGATTGGCTGTGCAGCATTCCGAAACAATCGTCGGATTGACAACGATGAACCCTATGGGGAGGCTCGGATGACAAAATCACAACCTAGTGCCTTCCAACTCTAGTTATAATGGTAGAGAATCTGATACTCGGAAACTAAACTGTGTGAAACATGTATCTTAAAGGTTTTTCGGGATTGCACTAGGGCTTATTTGTATTAGACAAGTGAACATCATGACTTTGGCTTGATTTTTCATAAGTTGGCTGTATATGTGAATTATCGGCACTTTATTTTCTCTGTATTAATCATCTATCTACTTGAGAGAAAAAACAAAAGATGTCATTTTGCAACAAGAAAATAGATTTTACGTTGAAAATGCAGAAAATCAACTCTAGATTAAAAATTCCCTAGATATGAAACAGTTAACCTGCAACATGCTCATGGAATTTGTAAAATGAGAAATAGGATTCTGTGCCATCACTGAGCTAGTTCCACTTTCAACTACTGTGATCTTTGTGATTCAACATCAACTGATGTATCATCCTCGCGGCCTTGTTCTGGAACCCATCTTGAAACCGTGCGCTCGTCAACCGTATAGTTCTCCAAACATGATGGGGAGGCAGCATCATGACCATTTTTACTAATACTAAGAACTAGCAATGTCTTTACAACACCTAAACAAAGCCTTAAGGTGCCATGAATATCAGACCACACCCTCAATCGCCCATTTGCTTCACCATCTCCTTCTGATGACACAAGCACAGCATAATCAGAATGGACCAAATTCGGATGGTGACGGTAGGCAACAAAGTCTGCACCATATTTAAATCCGGGCCTTACAACCCAATTTTTCAGTCGAAGATGAGAATAAGCCTTGTAAAAATCAGGGAAAGCTGCTTTTTTGGATTTCATGTACTGCCAGAGCTCTTGAACATCCTTTGGGCGTTTATCTTCACCCACTATCTTGAGGCATTTGAGAGAATAGCATAGGAAAAATGCCTCTTCCATATCCAACTGAAACCACCGCTTATCCTTCTCGGCGTTAATAACACGGTCGCCAAAGTAGGCACGGCCAAGGAGATGAGCTTGTTCTTCTTCCGCAGCAAGAAGTACACTACACCCACACAAGATTCCTCGAGCATCTGATTGGATTAGAGAAGACTGAAGCTGCAACACTATCTTTGACATGGGATCTGCAAGAGCTTTAGCTTCTGCGCCTTTCGCTTTCCATTTACGCGCCATTTAATCCTACAACAAGATCAAACAGTTAGAAATTAGAACATACAACAGAAACTACTGTAACAAAAGAAACCCACCTTTTGTTTTCCTCAAGTTACATATGTTTTAGGAAATATTGAAGACATCTAGAGGATATCCAGACTCAATTTACAAGTAATGCTCAATGCACCAAACAATCACCCTAAATATCAACCTACAAAATAAGGATGCTGTGTTCTTAATTGAACCCATGCTACAATAATATCAATTTACCAAATATTATTGAAAAACATAGAGAAAAAGAAATAGAGACAGAGACTTAGAAGTGACAGTGTTTAGAATAGTGTTTTCCCCTCAGCACAAAGAAGGGGAAAAAAAATTCTGATAGAGTTTGGAATATTTATTAGATCTTCTATGCAATCAGAGTTTTTCACTAATGTATTTTCTGGTTGTATCTTTTCAAGCCAGCAAGCCCCAAAATTATAAGCCAACAACAACAGGAAATTAGGCATTTATGTACAATCAGAAATTAGACATTAACTGAATCCCTACACCCCTAATTTCTGAATCAGCAAATTAGAATGTAGAAATAGAATGACAAGTTAAATTACAAGAAAAAGAAGAGTAGACGTAGAACCGTTTGTGCAGCTGTGGAGCTATGGAGCGCCTGCAAGCCTGCAAGGTAGACGGAGGAGTGACTGAGGAGGATGGTGGAACCGTTTTAAACGCAGCCGTTTTGCAATTCTCCTGTTACCATTTTCCCTTTCTCTCTCTCTCTCTCTCTCTCTCTCTCTCTCTCCCACTTGATTCTGAATCCAGACCTATCTCCTTTCCCTGCTCTTCTGGCTTCTTCTTTGAAAGAGAGAGGGAGATCGAGCGTGAAGCAGAGAAATCAAGGGAGATGGATGTTTGGGGACAGAGGTAGAAAAAAGGAGGCTTTGCCGGCAGCCAGAAGGAGAGGGGGTTGCCGGTGGCTGACGAGATTAGGTCGGTGGGAGTTTTGGTGGCCGGCGGATTTGGGGTTGCTGTGGGAGTTCGCTGTTAGGTGTTTTTTTGTTCTTCAATTATTAGTTTTATTTATTAAACATTAGAATATTTTAACCGTATAGCCGGGCGGCTATACTCTATAAATAGAATATTTTAAAGGTATAGCCGGTCGGCTATAGTCTTTGAATAGAGTATTTTAAACCTATAGCCGCTCGGCTATACTTTATCAATAGAATATTTTAACGGTATAGCCGAGCGGCGTAAATAGAATATTTTAAACCAGGCTATAACGCTATAAATAATTTTATCAGTATAGCCGTGCGGCTATACTGTTTAAACATCGTACTCCGAATGTCATTTTTTTAATTACTTTAATGAGTAGTTATGTTTTAATTAGTGAATAGTATTTAGCTGGGGAGCTCTTGATCCGCACCTGCTTCCATGTATTGATCTTAGGATAATATTATTATCCTTCCGTACAAGTCTAAAAGTTGATAATTTTGTAGGGGCAGATGGTGGATGGGAAATCAAAAAAGTTCATGGTTTTTATCACAAGGAAGCCAAGAGTAAGACAGACTGAGACTAAATCTGCTTTGTTTTAGGCATTTGTTTAAAACTTTGAAGAGTAAAACAAGAAAACAAACATTTACTCTGTGATTTTATATTCCTTGTCAGTGTCAATACATAGTTACTACGCTTTTTTGCTTTGGCTCTTATCCAAAACAAGAGAAGATGTACTTCAAATTGGGTTGGCAAGTAGAAAGGATGACCGATGAACAAGTATTTTTCTATTATTCATCTATTTAACTTTTGTATTACTGTAATGGTTACTCCTTTTTTTGTTTCCACAATCACTGCCCTACACCCTGCAAACCAACCATTGAAATGAAGAAGTAGAGCAAAAGGAGAGTAACATGACAAATAGTGTGAAGGTAAAACATCACCAAGTTGAAATTTCAAAATTTCTAGAAGATAACCAACCATTGAATTGAAGCTTAGAATTAGATGATGCAATTAGGCCATCTCTCATCTTAAGGGGACAATGCTATCACCACCACAACCAACAAGCAACTTCAACCGAAGATGATCTGAGAGTCTCAACCGTGGCGAAACAATTTCACTTCTGAAACTTTTACTCTCCATGTTGTAAAAGAACACTTTCACTTGCGCAGGATCCTGCCTAAGCAATCTTGAAGATTGCAAAAGTAGCTCACCGGTGTGAATCGTATATAAAGGGACAGGGTACCCTAAGTCCCCCCAATAAAAAGGAAAAGTTATAGTCTCCTTAACCCAAACCTGGTTTTCGTAGTCCCTCAAAATCCATAACTCCATCATGTTCTGTTGCATCAGGTGCCTGTCTCCTATTAGAGCCAAACATCCATCCAGTTCAACTATGTCCCCAAGGGTATTGTTGATGCCATGGATGCCATAGTTATAATCTTCAGGAAGTGGGATGGCTGTGAATCTCTCGTCTTCAAGGTCGAAAACCGCTATAATGTTCTGCGTTGACGCGTGCATCCAATGTATGGCTCCATGAGCGCACACACTTCTCCTGTCAAACTGGCACTTGAGCAGATCAAAAGGGACATCATTAAGGTCTACCTCTATTCTCCTCCATGAACTTGTACCTAGTTTGAAAATCTTGAACATGAAGCTCATATCCTCTATAGAATTTAGAGGCTGAAACCTTTTCACTTGAAGAACCTTATACTCGTTCGTACGAGGACTGAACCCGAAGTGGTGTGCAAGGTGGATGGCGCTGTATGCAGGTGAATCATGAGGAAGAATTATAGACTCTCGGGTGCATGGGTTGAGTATTCGAACGGGATGGTTGTGGTCGGTTCGATTGGGAAACACTTTGTCAGAAAGGTAAAGACAGACTAAGCCATTGACACTCAGTGCATTGTATAGACGTTCACCATTCTTGGTTGGTGGTGTTGGAAGGTTAAGAAGGCGGGTGACGAGCGTTGGACTTCCTTGTTTGATTTGTATGGAGAAGAAGGTCTGCTGCAGCTTGGCTTCATCCCAGGTGGTGAGGAGGAGCTGAGTGTGGTTGTTCCGGTGGAAGTTTCGATGGGCATTGACAAAGGAAGGGTTGCGGTTGAGAGAGGACCATGACTTGCAAACGCATTTGAAGCGCATGAGGGACTTGACCGGCAGCCTGGCAAGTATCTGAAAGCATATAACTTCGCTTGGGAGCTCTGAACCAGACTCCATGGATCTCTGCGACTTCCCCGGGATATTATTCGTATAAATCACAACTAGTTTTGTAGAGGCAGTTGGCTAATAGAACATGTAAGGGTCATTGTGTAATCTGAAGACGGCCAAAATGTCAAGGGTCTTTAATAATGGACAAAAGTTCCAAGTTTGAATTCATCGTCATATGTTGACTAAGCTGCCTTTGGTTTCTTGGTTGACTTTAGAAAGACAACATGAACTTTCCATTTGTTTTCTAAGAAAAGAAAAAATGGCCAACAGGTCACCTAACCAATTAAAAATTTAAGGGCTGCTTCTAGATTTTGAAATTTTCTTATTATAATTGGGGTACTGGCCTATACTTCAAGAACAAAACATACATAAAGAAACAAGCAATGTAGTGTGTGTAACAAGATTCTCAATAAATTGCAAACTTCTGTAAAATTTCTGAATAGATTATTTAAGGAACTGTAAATGGCTATGTGCTTCCAGTGGGGTACTAAGTAAATGTACAAAAGTTATGTGCCTCTGGTATCTTAATAACAAACAGAATCAATGAGGACTTGTGCTATTGATTTGATTGGGGTGAATGATAATTCCATGAACTGGTCGTGACCGGTGTATCGAGTTTCTGCGTGAGGTTGCAGCCGAAGAAGGCATTGGTTCAACATTAGGAGGTATTGGAGTTTCAGGTGAGTGGCCAGATATGCAGAGGGCACCGGAATCATCTTGCTCCCAGTAAACTTCTACCATAATCCCTCTTGGATTCTCTGCAGATTCTGTACCTGGAATCCCCACAAACCTAGCTCCGACTGGTATCTGCATAATCATTGAGATACAATAAGAGAAAAACAAGAAAACATGAAATTACACATAATTTAATAGCCGTTGCTTATGTATCTCGCTACAGAATGATATAAAGAGAGAAATTGAGGTTACCTCGACTGGGGCTCCTGATGTTAAAGTGAGAGTGACCAACCTCCCCTCAGCTGTGGCAGTTTCTAGCTCTGCCTGCCTTGCAATATTCAAGAAAACTTCCTCTAGAGTTGTAAGACCAAGTTGGATGTCTGATATACCGAATTCACTTTGTCTGTCTTGAAGCTCAGCAAAAAAATTCTGCAGAAGATTTACAAAATATGTGAAAACACGTATACCATCTTGGCAATTACATGTGTCCTTCAAGTTACCGAAACGAAAAACATAAGCTGCATTACACGATTTTATTATCGAATAATCAAATTTATTGGTTTCAACATAACATCTTCCGTCTCCTGCAAATAGAGCAACATGAGAGTTTTCAAATTCATTTTATTAGCCACAACCTACGAGAATTAGACATTGTGCCATCCTTCTTGTATCAAGTTTCAGTATAAAAACAACTGTAATTACCTTGAAAAGAAGAAGTTGCTATAAAAGATATACTAGAAAGTGAAATGATTACCTTCAAAAGCCCCTCTCTGTCGTGAGGAATAACAAAAGTCAGAAAGGATTTGTTCTCTTCTTTTGGTAAAACATCCAAATGCTGTCCAAACATTTCCCATGTTAGAAATTAACCTTTGTATGCGTTAAAAAAAAATGTTTAAATCACTTTCGAAATTATCATACATGTTTAAAGAACTGCTTCACTGCCTCATGGTGAGGAGTAGCAACTGCATCACTGTTTGGAGGACTTTGTCCATTGGTGCTTCCAGTGAAGCTTACATTAGCAATAAAACCAGTCCCAAACCGTGACTTCAGCCTGATTGAAGTTCCAATGCAACGGAGCTTACCCTTTGCCATTATTCCAATCCTGTCACTTAAAATGTCAGCTTCTTCCATTGAGTGAGTGGTTAGGACAATTGCCCGCCCTTTTTTGGCATCCTCTATGATGTCCCATACATGTCTTCTAGTTATTGGATCCATACCAGTTGTCTGCAGATCATAAACTAAAACACATAAACAGAGCGTCTAGATTTACTCTCTCGTTGGCATAGGCTGATTATTGGTCATTTAGTTCAATGGCTGATTTGTAGCTTAAACAAAGTTCTGATTATTAGGCATGTAGCTGAATTTGAGGCTTATTGTCTGATTAGCTTAATTCAAGGCTAATCTTCATAGCAGATTTATGTCTTGGTATCCCATATAAGCACCCATGTTATTCTTCATAGTAATGCAACATAATGATCTTCCTCATATTTTAATAAATTATTTTTACTACGAATACAGGGAAAATTTTATAATTTCCATACCGGTTCATCCAAGATGACTAACTTTGGATCACCAATAAGGGCTATTGCAAAACTCAGGCGACGTTTCATTCCTCCACTGTAACTCCCAGCTCTCATTTTGGCTGCCTCAGTGAGCCTCACCTCTGCCAAGGACTTCTTAGCAACCTACATTTGAGAAGGAGCATTCATCTTATACGTGAACAAACAGTTTTTCTGCTAGCTTGAGCTCACAAAGCATGGGGACAAAAATGAAAGATTATAATGCCCGGAGTTCAAACATTTGCAAAGTAGAAAGCATGCAATAGGAAGTTTTCTGCCCTATCATCAGTGGTATACAACCAGTGAGAGGGAAGAATTACTCCTTGAATAATTAGCATAGCACATACTGATTTGATTGAAGCTGGGGATAGGCCTTTAATACTAGCGAACAGGTGGAGGTGCTCTTGCCCAGACAATGCATCCCACAGAATGTCAAACTGTGAACATAGGCAACATATGGACAGGTTAACTCTAAATTTATCAATGAGTTGAAGCACCACGATGAAAACTACGTAACTTGCATACTCTTGAAGTACAGACATTCATGTACATGCTCATATGTGTGTGTATGTGTGTAGGGCGGGAGAGCAGATCACCTGCGGACAAACTCCAATCATTTTTCTAATTTTTGCCATGCCAACAGAGCTTTGGGCAGAATATCCATAAATCAATGCTGTTATCAAGACAGTTCACAATTTATCATATCCATAGTGATTTCATCAGGGAATTTTTTTATTCATGAACTCAAAAATAATGATACTATTACCATCTCCGCCAGTCACCGGTGTGATGCCAGTCAGACAATTAATTGCCGTGGTTTTCCCAGCTCCATTGGGTCCAAGTAAACAAAATAACTGATCCTTGGAAAAGTTCACCCATAAACCCTGAAGCTTGTTCAAAAGAAATCCATTGTTATTATTAATTAAAAACAAACCTGAACATATATGCTGTGTCTGCATTATACTTTTTGTCTCAAGTGTTATAATATTAATGACAGCTGATGAAAATCATGAAATATCAATCATTTTAGCTTAGAGGGGTATATTCCTCTAGGCGGCTAAGTGATTGAAGGAGAAGTCCTTTTAATCTCTCAACTTTCACTGAGAACTAAAAGTCAGAAAAGGTTCTTTACCTTGAGGGCATGGTAAGGTGAAGTCCTCGTGCATCTACAGCAACCAATATTTGTGGTCCCAGGATATGTCTTTACAAGGCCACGTATCTGAACTGCAATGTTTGGATCAATTATGCCTTCCCTAGTTTGTTGTTTTACAATGTTCTCCTCTTCAAGGACATCTTCATCATCTGGAGTAAGTTGCTCCTGTGGTGGAACTGAACCTATGCAACTGCAAATGCCACCCTCTATGAAAAAGAGGAAAAAAAGCATTAAGTAAAATCCAACAAGGTAAACTCACACACAATCTGCATTCCAGTCTTATTTTTACCTTCTACTTTGTTTCCACCTTTCCCTATCCAGTACCCAGGCTTCAAAAAGTAAAACACTGATTTTCTCACACCAGATACGTTTGGGATGATATTATCGAAGTAGATAGCCAATACAAACCAGAGGAAGAATGTGGCCACCAGCCATATATAAATGTCATTCTATAAAAGTTCAAATCAGAATATTATAATTACGAACTAATCAAAATGACTAATAACCTATCATAAATGTTTTGAGTTTGAGGATCAATGTGTTACATACAATTGTTATAACACAGTCATCATCATTTGGTGCACACTTTGTTCTTCTACTCCAGCTAACCCCAATATCTTGAGGAGTGGATGTTGCACCAGCGAGTATCTGTAGAGCTATGGCAAGAAGATTAGGTGGGAATAATGACCAGAGGCTTTGAAAGGTTTTGGAGATGCTATCAGAATAGGGAAATCCAAATGCCGTAACAAGCTGCAATGACAAAATGGATTTTGTTAGTACCATTGAACCAACAATCCCTAATATATAAATCTTGAACTGAGGAATCTTGCCTGGGTCATAAAACCAACAATAAATATAGAGAAACCCACAGTTGTGGATGAAGATGACTTGCTTATGAAGGCCGACAACATAAAAGCAAAACCTAGCTGGCATGAAATGTTAGAGAGGACGGATCAGAGGTTATGAACTTATGATAAAACCAAGAGGCTTATTTAAAAACATAAATCAGAAAGAATTAGAATGAATTAAAAAAAAGTAACTGCAAACTTGCAAGAAAAAGTCTTTACCATATTGAGTTGGAAAAGAAAGAAGACAAGGAACAAGACCGCAAAATTGTTCTTTAGGAAAAAATCAAACTGAAACATCATTCCGAAAAGAACGATGAAAAGTGATGAGAGTAGTGTAATGATTCCCTCCCATGTGAGCCATGAGAACCAGTATGCAGTATCATAAAGACCCATCATTGTCATTGCCTGCTTGGCGAAACAAATAAAACACCAGATAATTAATTGATTCTGCAAAAGAACAGCAAGGCTAGTAATAGTAATAGCCGTTTAACTGGACAGTGTTATGCATTATCTTTAAGCAGCTTAAAGCCATCACCTGTCGAAGCTTTAGTTCTTTCTCTGTGATCAAAGAAGTCATTTGAAACACAAAACCAAACATGGCAGTTGCAAGAAAAAAGGT
Source organism: Prunus persica (assembly GCF_000346465.2). Classification (NCBI taxonomy): domain Eukaryota; kingdom Viridiplantae; phylum Streptophyta; class Magnoliopsida; order Rosales; family Rosaceae; genus Prunus; species Prunus persica. Next base: position 6,421,638 of record NC_034014.1, read on the forward strand.
TGGTCCTACTGTATCCAATGCAGAGAAAAGCTCCATTGCAGGGTGTGCAAATTCCTTGAACGCAACAACCCAGCTAAAATTTGGAACTGAACATGTCATTATATGAGAGCTAAGGTCAGGGTGATAATCATGCAAGTAAACTTTCTGCAAGTAACACAGGACTATAAGAAACAAAGCCTAATACCTCCAATCAGAGACCGAGCAATTTCACGCTCCGCTGCAATCTGAAGCGGAATTTGAAATTTGAAAGTGGGATCTTCATATTGCCCTCGTTTTGCAACAGGAGTAGAATTAGTCTGTATGCCATAGCTAATAACAGTGGCGTTTCTTTCCGAAAAATGCAATGCTCCTGGGCAATACATTGGATTACTATACAGCCATGCATCCACTTCAGCTGTTGTTCTAAACGATTTGACCTGCAGAAATAAAAAGTTATTACATGATATTTGTTATTCAGACTTTCTCACACCTAATTGTGATTTCCCTTACCCAAGCCCCATTTCCCATGAACCAAAAGCACCCTAACAGTAACAAACAATGCAAAAGAAAGAAACTTAACGCAACTCAGTGAACCAACCTATTTAAGTGAAGCATAAATCAATGAGATTTAACATTTTGAATTTATTCTCCCCCTTTCCCCCCTTTTAGCCTCAATTTTTCAACAACCAAACCCCAAAATTTTGATTCTCAATGATGGTAACAATTCAATCTTAAGATATCAAATGTCACCATATTCAAAATATAAACAAAAATTCATAACTGAATATGAATATAATCAAGCCTTCTTAGTTTTAATGAGGTTTTGTTGCATCTATGCTTATGCTTGAAAGTTAATCAGGTCCAAAGGTCATATCAGACAAGGTTTCTAAGGCATTTTTGCATTGTTTAGTCTTAAAAGGTTATCAGGTCAAAAGGGCGTATCATTTATCTTTGTTGGGGTTTTACACGGAGGATTGAGTAATCAACAGCTCTGCACTAGGTGGCATTGGCTTTTCATTCTTACATGTGCATCAAGTAAAGCATATATCCTCTAAAATCTGAAAAGCCAATGCCAGCAATTTGTCATCACCCAGATCCCTCATATCCCAAGCTCAGGCAACACAATCCATCACCAAAATCAGTATTATGCATGCTACATATATACTTAAATGATGCTGTAACAAAATCAATTCGCAGAAATGGGTCGTGTGCCTTTGGTTAAAAAAAGTATATGCCTTCGGTAAAAAATTCTTAGCCTATGGTAAAAACAAACAAATTATATGCCTTTAGTCTAAATCCAACGAAGACCACATTGCTGACGTGGCTAAGTAATGCGAACGGTTATCATTTCCCAAAGTAAAACAAACAAAACAGAATCAAAAGAACAAGAAAAACGGCCCCGAACACTTTCTCCCCCATTTTCTCGACAACCAAACACAACACCAAGCTCTACACAGCAATAATCCAAATCCCTCCTTACCTTGTTCGGAGGAATGGGCCTGCCGGGATTATTATCCATGATAGCACTGACGATTCTCTGAATTCTAGCGCTCCCATCTCCGCTCCACACGAAGTCAAAGCACGGCGTTTTGATGTAGTACTTGTCCTCGCACGGTGGGATCGGCAGCGAAACCAGAGATGGAGGATCGGCGACGCTCTTGTACGCCGTGGACGACGCGTTTCGAGCCTCGATCGCCTTCTGGATGCAGAAGATGAGGAAGATGAAGATGAAGGACGAGAAGAGCTGGAGAAATGTAGCCCTCTTGTTCCGCCATGAGAGCAGGAGGTTCTTCCTGAACAGAGCCTTGAATTGCTGGTGCAGCAGCGGAAAACCGCTGCGTAAAGCCATGGCTTCTCTGAGCTTTTGCTGTGGACTTTTGAATTGAGAGTTTGTGTGGGAGGATTGGGAGAAGTTTTATGCTTTATACTGATTTTCAGTGGACTGGTTCAGTTCTGTTTAAGAGGGCGCGGTTTTACGCGTTGAGTTTTGGGAGGTGATGGTGAATTCCCAAATCAGCCTTGGGTTTAGGTTGAATTTACGGATTTGCCACTGTGCTCAGCTTGTTTTAGGACGAGGAAGTTCGTCTCACCGGGAAGGACGGAGACTTTCTGCCAAATGTTGTAAGATTGTTTGGTGTTGGGAAAGGCGCCTGAGAAATGTTGGTGATATTTCGCGCTGTTTTTTATTATTGTTAACATTATTATCTTGTTTTTTTCAAAATTGATCTTTTGTGTTTTTTTGGGTAAATTATTTGACCTTTCGTGTTGGTTATGTGCTGAATAGGTCATTAACCCCTTGGGTGATCAAATGTTTTTATTTATTAATTTTAGGGTCATGTTAGGGAGACCAACTTTAGATACCAACTTGTGTATTAACTCTCTAATAGAGGTGGAGCCCACCAATACAATGGGTCTCACACTCTATTAGAAAGTTGGTACACAAATTGGTATCTAAAGTTGATCTCCCTAGCATTTTCCTTAATTTTATATATACAGTGGCGGAAGTAGAGTTTGTGGGATTTTTTGTGCAATCTATATTATACTCTTCACAGTCAAAGAGGCCTATGAATAATTCCGCCCCTATATATATATCATATGAGTGATGAAATGTTTAAGCGAAAACAAATTTATTTTAAACAAATGAAAATACAAATAATATTATTGGAATTTTCTTTTTGTTATCAATGTATTTGGGATTTCGAATTTAAAACATCTTTTAATGTTGTGAAGAGAAATACCATTAGACCAAAAGTTAATTGGTCAAATTTTAAATTATTTTAAGCGTAAGAAACCTTGTATTACAAAATGTTTTACGAATTGATTAGTTAATTCCATTTGTGTTGCCATGAAATTAGGAGCTTTGTTCAATTCACTCTACCATTCTTGAGGGCAGAAGTGTCATTGTAAAATTCGTAACGGTAGACGACGCTATGTGACGATAACTGCGGCAGCAATCAAAGAAAAAAAAAGGGAGAATTTGGAAAAACCCAAAGGAGAGAGAAATTTTTTAAAAGAAGCTAAAATGGACAAAATTGCCCTATTTATTTTTGGATTTCCTAAGGCATCATTTACATTTGTATGTCTTTTATTTAAAAGTTGAGAGGTTTTTCTGTCTATTTTGAAAAAGCTTTGACTTTTTCCAAAAGTGAAAGTTTTTTTGTGGCTAAAACCTAAATTTACTAAAAAAAAAAGTACAGAAGTATTACGTGGAGCACAAAAACCAGTTACTTGGAACTTAAGTAATAACTAGCCTCTCTGCACGCGCTTTCGCGCATGCGAGAGGTTTTTTATAAAAAAAATTTAAATTTATTTTAAAATTAAAAAAGATAATGGATATTTGTGTTCCATAAAAATAGGACCCATTATTTGAATTTTTTTTAATTTTAATTTGTTTAATACGAAAAATTGTGAATTTACCATATTATCCTCATTTAATTAATAATTTCAATTCTTAATGTTTGCATTAACTAAGAGCATTTTCTGGTATTTTGAATGTTTCACCATTCTCTGTCTTTTGCTTTATATATATAGATGATACAAAGTATATTATTACCGAAATGACTCTTTACTCCTTACCATTTAAAAGTATATAATTTTAATAAAACCGTCATCAATTGTGGGCGAGATGGGATTTGAATTCCACACAATGTGGTTCATAGCCACATGCTCTAATCCTCTAAGTTACGGACTCACACCGTCTCTACTAGATCAAGAGTAACCTAAGTAAAATAAAATAAAGAATTTGTCCAGTTCTCATGTTGAGAGAAATTAGTGTTAAAATGAAATTTAATGGTTAATAAAAAAAAGTAATGTGATTTAAAACAACTTATCTCTAAGACTTTTATTATTTTTTGGAAGGTCAATTTATTGAATGGAGAATTATAGAATACTACGATAGTATAATTACGTGGTACATTTTATACATGTGTTATAATATAAGTGGATGATAGGGTTTATTTTTCCTCATTTCAAAAATAATATCTATAAATATCTACTTATATTATAATATGTGTGTAAAATTAAAATATATCACGTAACTGTATTATCGTAATATTTTATAATCTCTCCATTGAATGACGTATTTTTCACCATTGTGTGTATATGTGATTCTTTGACCAATCTTTAGTTCTTCTCATCTCGGAATTTGAATTTGAATTTGAATGTTCATTTAAGTAAGGTTTCCATGTTCTGAAGTTACAAAGATTATTTAATTGATATCTATTTTGAATGAACTTTAAAATTCACAAGATACAATTTTTTTTTAAATCGACATGAGTCGCATGACATACCATTTGACCGCACGAAGCTCCATGGCAAATGCTTGGTTCAGAGACCACTCTTAAACTATACTTGTTAGGAAATTTTGTACTTTGGTGACTTTTGTGGCACTTTAGCTTTGACTTTTGCCTTATCAAAAGTTGGTTCATCCAAGAAATTAGAAAAATGATCAAGACATTTATTAATTTTTTATATTTTTAATAATTGAAAATTTTATTGTATGGATGAATGTCCAACATATATATATATATAGAGATTCAATTGAAGGACACACTTATAGACTTATGCATTGTATTTCAATAATCTGAACGTTTAGTTTTTAGATATTCCCTCGAAGATTATATCTGCAAAAAAAATTTGTAGAGAACCCTAAAAGGTATCCCTCAATAAAAAAAAACTATATATTATTTTCTAATATAAATATCCGCACGTTATTACCATACGAATACCTTTATAAATAGGAAGGAAAATAAAGAGATATAGTAGAAAATACATGACGTCTACATGATAATAACATTCGGACGTCTAAGGCAAGGCAAGACCCATATATGTTGAAATTAATTTGGCACAAATTTTTTTTTCTTTTTAATATTTGGGCTTATTTTTCTGCGTGCTTGGGCATCCCTCTCTGTCTTCGGCTGCTGCTTTTTTTTGGCCCGTTTATTTTGCTGTGTATTTGTTGGACCTTGTGTGTTATTTGGTCTCCAAATGGTTTTAATATGTATTGTGGAACTGGGCATAAATATTTTTTTTTGGGGGTGAATATATATATATATTTTAAATACAAGTGATAGTTTAGACTACAAGAAGGAAGAAAGTTTCTCACACACACTAGCAATGTGGCATGAAGGTTCGAACTTGAGATTACTGACCTGTAAGTCGACCATTTTCCACTGTGCTAGACCTCGTTGGCCACTTATTATATACTTGTTTCAAACAATTAGAAAGAAAAAAAGTGCAGTCCAATTGCCAATTGCATTATTCTTCTTGCTAATGAAATTTATTTTCCAACCTAAAAATTATGAAAAGATTACGAATAGAATAGGGGACAAATTTTTAGAGGTATTCTCTAACCAAATAACCCGACAAAGCTATGCACCTTAAAGCATATCAAAATGATGTATAAAAATCAATGCGACCATGTTCTTATAAAGGTCAATGCATATCAATATCCATAGTCAAATAAGTTGAGTATTTGTTTATTTGAGTTGGAATGAGGCCTTACTAGCGCATGTTCATGCCCATCCTGAACTCAATACCCAAGAGACTGCAACAAGCAGAACATCCTTTGTGGGGTCATTTATAGAATGTATATAACTATTAGTTAAAGAAAAAAATACTACTAATAATTGAAAAGAATTATGGTTGTAAAGATTCCTCATACTAAAAAGAAAAACATTCAGTAACTCCCCCATCAACAATCATTCAGACCAAAAATTCAATGAAATCCACTTGCAGTTTCAATTGAAGGAAGTTGAGGTTCCACCTCAAAACCAATTGGCAATGGGGGGAGTAACCCAACTCCTTATAAGCCCTTGCTAGGTTTCTCAACTTTCCAATGTGGGACTCTTTACCTTCACATTCTCACACGCCCCCGCACGTGTGGCGAATTTTCAAGCCTAACATGTGGACAACACATTGTTGGGCTTTCACACGTGGGCAACCCGCTCTGATACCATGAAGGAAGTTAAGGTTCCACCCCAAAACCAATTGGCAATGGGGGAAGTAACTCAACTCCTTATAAGCCCTTGCTAGGTTTCTCAACTTTCCAATGTGGGACTCTTTACCTTCACATTCTCCCACGTCCCCGCACGTGTGGCGAATTTTCAAGCCTAACACGTGGACAACACATTTTGGGTGACGTGGAGCACGTGTGGCCGTTGGGCTTTCACACTATCAGAAGATGTGTTTCAACTTTCAAAGAGGCAAGTTACCTTCATAATTCTCTTTTTGTATCAATGAAAACAATGCGGGATCTACTTCATCTTTACACAGTAAATCAACTATCAATTCTGTAGTTGATGCATCCGCAGAGAAACCCCTCTCCACCATTTGTTGAATAAGTTCCATAGCCCTGTCTGTCTCATTGTTATTGATGAACCCTTGAATAATTATGTTATACGAATACCCATCCGGAGAACAAACTTTCTCTTCCATTTCGGTTAGCAGCTTTTCTGCTTCACATGTCAGGCCCCCAATACAGAGTCCTTTAATCATGATGTTATATGTCCTTGCATTTGGTTGAAGTCCTTTTGATGATAACCCACGAAAGAGAACCCTTGCAGATTCAATTTTCCTAGCTATGCACAAACCCTCGATAAGAATAGTGTAAATCACAATATTTACATCCAACTTCTTGCCTTCCATCTCTCTAAACAATTGGATTGCTGTAGAAAGTTGTCGGTTTTTACACAGGCCATCCAGTAGAATAGCATAAGTTTGAACATTTGGAAGTTGGCCACAAGCTTGCATCTTAGAGAACAGCTGTTGTGCATCACGTATTTTGCCCATTTTGCAACAACCGTCCACAACAGTATTATAAGTAACGGTATTTGGAACCAGCCCTTTACCAGACATTTCCCCAAGAAGCATCATGGCCTCATCCATCATCTTTTGCTTACAAAATCCGTTTATCAATATGCTATAACTAAAAGCATCAACCACGGAGCCATTGCTAAGCATTAGTTCAAAAACCTTTTTCGCTTTGTCCATTCTTCCTTGCAAGCAGTAACCATCCATTAGTGAATTTTACGTAACCGTATTAGGTTCAATATCTCTTTGAATCATTATTTCAACCATGCCTTCTGCTTCCAGGACCATCCCCTACTTACAAAGTGTGTCTACCAAGACATTGAATGTGTGCACATCTGGATAGATATTTTTACTCACCATTTCATGCAACAACCTTGTAGCTTCTTTCCACTCGCCTAATTTGCAAACTCCATGAATCAAGGATGTATAGGTAATGCCATCTGGGGCAACACCCTTGCACATCATTTCTGAGAAGAGGTTTAACGCATCATCAACTAGTGTATCCTTACTAAGACTGTCGATGATTGTGTTATAGACAACTAGGTTAGGCTTGCAAGCTCTTTCTTCCATCTTCCTAAGCAACTGAATAGCAGCACTATTGTTACCTTTCATGCACAAGCCCTTTAATAGCGTGCCATAAGTAACCACATCAGGCTGACAATACCTCCCGCAATCATTTTGTTGAAAATTCCAGCTGCCTCAGCCACTCTATTCTCGAGAAGAAAGCTGTTGATTAGAGCATTGAAGGTAGAGACTATTGGTTTAAGACCAAGTTTGAAGAAATTTCCCAAGACAGTTAAACTAAACCCCATTTGGTTCAAATGCCAATGACAATTAATGAGAATGTTTAGAGTATAACCATCAGGTTCAATTCCCGACATACCCATTTGGTTGTACAAAGATATGACGGCCGAATAATGTTTCAATTTCACAACTTGGATCAAGATTTGATTGAAAGGGGCAACAGAAGGCAGAGGATGCATTTGAAGCGTTCTATCGAACACACTGAAAGCATCCCCAAGATTAGTGATATTGGGTAAGTCTCTCACTAGCTGCTTGAGTTGGGTACTTCTAGATTTGATTGGTTTAGAAGGTTGAGAATGAAAGAAAGCAAAGTAATTGTTAAGGAAAACAACAAGAGTGGAGTTGGAGTGAAGACGAGGCATACCTCTCCTGCTCCAGCAAGAAGAAGAAGAAGCCACAGCAGCAGCAGTTGTAGATTTGATCATCTTCAGCATCGCTCCAACTGGTTTCCTTGAGAAAGCTCAAGTTTGTGTTACCGTGAATTCGACAAACACTTTCTTTCTCTAAACTTCGACGATAAATTCCTCCGTTTCGTTTAGTTTTTGGCCATAAGATATGTCATGAGCCTTTATTATTTTCTGGGACTACCGACCGCGAATCGGTTTGGTTTTTCGTTTGAATGGCACGTGAGTTTTTTTTTGTTTTTTGTTTTTTTGTTTTTTGTTTTTTTTGTTTTTATTTTTGTTTTGTGTGTGTGTTTTTTGTTTTTGGAGTTTATATTGGTTTTGATAGAAGAGAGAGAAGACTTTTGGTTTTGCTGTTTGTACTCATTTTACAGTGCCTGGGATGTTTTTATTATTACTATTATAGTAAAATGAGCTTAGTGTTTGTTTGGTATTGCTTATTTGGGGTAATAAGTGCTTTTTTTAAAATTTTTGAGAAGCACAACCCGTTTGGTAAACTAGGAGAAAATAACTTATTGTTAAAAATTGCTGTGAGAGAAAGCTATAAGAGAAAGCAGCTAATGAGGTGTTTTCATTTTTTGATTATGCAGGAATCAGTTTCGAAGAGGCGCTGGGTTTAATGATTATGTGGCAATCATTTTCTGATTATGCGTAAAATCAATACCAACAACACTTTTAACAAAAATTTTACCAAACGCCAAACTGCTTTCTCTCACAGCAAATCTGACAGCGATTATTTTCACAGCACAACAATGCCAATTTAAATACCCAATTTTTTCAAATAATACCCGATGATTAGGATTCAACTAATAAGTTACCTAATATAACTTAAAATCTGATTTATTGTATTTTTTGGATTCCAAAACTACCCATACTTATAAGTTAATGTGCTATGGAAGGTATAACTAATGACACACGTTGAATTTGGAAAAATCTCCAAATGGTTGTAATGAATTTAGAAACTTATTTGAAATTAAATATTAAATTGAACATTAACGTATTAGTAATCAATAGGTGATTAACGTTTTGGTTTATTTAATAATTTTTTTTTGGTAGGTTAATAAAAAAAATTATGTTGTTTTTCTTTTATGAATTATATGGCTAGTAATCTATTTTATTATGTTGTTGAAAAATAATTTGATAATCTATTTATATAATTTTTTTAAATAAACCTATTTTTTCTCTAAATAATATACCTTTTTTTTTTTCTCTAAATAAAGCACCTATAACATGTTTTATGAAAAATAATTTGATCATCTTTTTATTGTTTGTTTTACGAAAACAATTTTTTTTAATAAAATGAACCCATTATTTCTCTCCAAATTATGTACCTTTTTTTTTTTCTTATCTAATAATGTACCTAGTATAATGATGTAACATCCCACATCGACTAACGGAGAGGGGGTGATGTGCCTTATATGTACATGCCCCACCTCCATCTAGTATGAGGCCTTTTGAAAGCTCACTAGCTTCGGAGTCATGGGAACTCCGAAATTAAGGGAGTTTGGGCTAAAGCAATCCCAGGATGGGTGACCTACTGGAAAGTTGTTCGTGAGTTCCCAGAAACAAAACCGTAAGAGTAGAGAGAGGGGCCCAAAGCGGACAATATCATGCTATGGTGGAGCCGAGATCTTGGGATGTGACAATTTGGTATTAGAGCCACTCTGCGAGTGTGCCGACGAGGACGTCGGGCCACTAAGGACGGTGGGTTGTAACATCCCACATCGACCAACGGAGAAGGGATGATGTACCTTATATGTACATGCCCACCTCCATCTAGCACGAGGCCTTTTGGGAGCTCACTGACTTCGGAGTCATGGAAACTCCAAAATTAAGCGAGTTGTGAGTGACTCATTGGGAAGTTGTTTATGAGTTCTCAGAAACAAAATCGTAAGCGCAGAGAGGGGGTCCCAAAGTGGACAATATTATATTACGGCGGAGCCGATCTTGGGATGCGACAAATGAACCTATTTTTTCACTAAATTTTGTATCTATTTTTTTTTTTTCTAAATAATGTACCTATTACTTGTTTTATGAAAAATAATTTGATAATCTATTTATTTTTTGCTTTATGAATTTTTTTTACATGAACCTATTTTCTCTCTCTAAATAATGTACCTATTTTTCATCTCTAATAATGTATTTATTAGTAAAACAATTTACCTAGTATAATGAACTAATTATTTTCTTCTAAATAATGTACCTATTTTTAATTTATAAAAAAAATTGCATGAATTTCAATTATACAACGTACCTTTTTTTATGTATAAATTATTGTGTACCTATTTTTAATTCATGAAAAATGTACGAATATTTCAATTACAAATAATTAATGAGAATGTTTAGAGTACAAACATCAGGTCCAATTCCGGACACATCTATTTGGTTAAACAAAGAGATGACGGCGGAATAATGTTTCACTTTCGCAACTTGACTTAAGATTTTATTGAAACAGGCAATAGAAGGCAGAGGGCGCATTTGAAGCATTCGATCGAACACATTGAAAGCATCCCCAAGAAGAAGAAGAAGAAGTTGTAGCTCGCATGATTATCTTCAGCATGGCTCCAATTCAATTGGTTTCCTTGAGAAAGCTCAAGACCGTGTTACCATGAATTCGACAGACTTTATTTCTCTAAACTTCGATAAGATATTCCTTCGTTTCGTTTCGTTTAACTTTTGGCCGTATGATTTTTTTTTCTGGTCCGACAGACCCCGATATGGTTTGGTTTTGGTCCGAATGGCACGTGAGTTTTTTTTTTTCCTGAAAGATGACACGTGATTTTATATTGGTTAAATCAATAGATTGGTTTTGAATATAGGTGTGAAACGGATCGGGTTGGTTTGAATACGGCACGAGTACGGTCTGTTTAAATAAAGCCCAATACAGTACGGTCCAACGTATCTTTAAACCGAATTGAAATGAAATAACTAAGTTCAATGAGTCGTACCGGCCCGTGGCCCGTAACGAGCCACGTCGGCCTGAAATCTAACAAACCGGCCCATTTAAAATTTATTTATTAACTTATACTTATTTTAGAGCAAAATAATATATAATATTCTTACAGATTATTTCTTTTCTCTAATAATATAATTAGAATTCAATTTTTTTCATATATAAAATGATAATATATTTTTCAAGTTTCAGTTTTTTAAAATTCAATCAATAATCTAGACATTTTCTAGTTAAATGTACTTTAGATAAAGTTATTGACCTATTTTTTTTTTTTAACAAATAATAAATCTTATTAGTATATACATAATTGTAAAAAATATTTAAATGAAGTTGCAAAAAAATTGCAATGCATAAGTCAAATTTGGTCTGGGTCTATATCGGCATGTTTAGTGGCTTGACATGAGCATGGTCTGAATGCATATGGACTCGGGCCAAGATTGATGATTTACCTAAATGGACGGACCCAACACCACCCGTTTATTAAATGTTCTGACTATAAACAGGTCAGACCAACTCGACACAGCCCGTTTAACACCTCTAGTTTTGATACTCACACAATAGAAGAGAGAGAACAATTTGGTTTTGTTGTTTGCTTGCGCAACCATAAGGCCTATTTGGTGATAATTTTATAGTTGCTAGGATATCTTGACTTATTTTTGGGGAGTTCGATTATGTAATTGGATAAAATGATGTATAAAAGTTAATGGAACTCATTCTTATAGAACTCCGGCCTACTTATTTTTCTTAAGTATTTTCTAAGTTAAAACTTCTCCTCTTAACGCTCTAAACACCAAAAGTTTCCTATTACCCTTAGGTCCCGTTTGGTTTATGGGAAATGAGACTTGGGGATAGGAAATCAATTGCTTTCCCAAGTTTGGTAAGTCCAAGTATGAGAAATGGTTGCCTGGCACCTGAGAAAGTAGGGAGGAAAGTGAAGCCCAACTTGAGTTTTATTTTCCCTCATCATGGGAAAGTTTGAGAAAATTAGCAAACATTAAATGTACATTTTTCATGACCATTTTGTCCTCATTAACAATTTAGAATTACAATATATCATTAAATGCATTTTTTTAATTTGATTTAATATGGGTATAATTGTAAAATTATACAAACTTTGTTTTCCAATCATACTGAAAACAAACATGGGAAAGGAAATAAAGTGATATCTCTCGGTTAATTTACCAACATTACCAAACTTGGGAAATAAATCTTCAATTTTCCATCCCTTAAGAAAAAGGGAGATTCACTATTATACCCAATATAGGGGCCCAAATTATAAAAATACCCTATATGAAATGTGAAATTGGTACTTAGGTGACGAGGGGTAACTTTTATGACACTTAAACAAAACACAACAATCTTCACACACTTTAGACCTTAACCAAATACACTTATGACTAGTCAACTACTAGGCATGAACAACCACAATCAAGAATACACACAGAGCATGCTACAATGTACTTGCAACCCTAGAAGATTACTAGTGACAACCCAGGCACTTAGAAGGATCCGTCAATCTAGGCATCCCCTGTGCTAGCAACAACTATGGTGAAAGTGTGTGAAATCATCATAATCAAGTAAACACCAAACAGCAGATAATGATGACTAGTCAACTATAAGGACACAAACTCAGAATTCATATAATGACTAGTCAACCACTAAGAACACAAACCCAGAATTCATACGATGACTAGTCAACCATAATTCATATGATGACTAGTCAACCACCAAGAACACAAACCCAGAATTCATACGATGATTAGTCAACCACTAAGAATAGAAACCCATAAAAATTACAGAGATGCAATCAGAAATTGTTCACCAAGAAATCCACAATTGGGAGAAACTGGGGGTCATCAACCGACTAGGCAATCCACTAAGTAGAAAAAGATTATTGAAGGAACACAAGCAAGCTCAAGAAAAACCTAGATCTATTTAGGAAGATGAGCTATACCTCATTTGTGTAATCTTCTTATCCAACTTAGCAAAGCTTGAAGCTCAGTTCTTCATGGAAGTGACAGCTCCTTCTCCAGCTCATTCATCTCATGGCACCAGCTTGCAAGCTCTAACTCAGACAGAAACCAAAATTTGGATTCAAAGGAGAATGACCAATTTCTTCAAGAAACCATACTCTTGAAGAAATCAATCTTGAATCTGACCTAGATATATATGAGAGAGTGTTTGATCTAGTAAGATGAGGTTTTCATATTTCAAAAAGAAATATTTTGGAAAACTCAAAGATGAAAAATATGAAGGTTACACTTGAGGAAGAAGAGAAAGTTTACAGAGAAACTTTCCAAAACTTGCCTACAAAAGTGACGGCTACCAAATGAGGAATTCTTTGGCTTCTACCAAAAATTCCTAGGTCAGAATATACATATGGCAGCTGAGAAATTCGTAGAAAATGACAAAAAAATGGTTAAGCCCTAGCTGGAAACAGTGAGCTGGAAATCCTAATTGAAACAAAAGTTGACTAGTCATACGAAGGAAAAATGACTAGTCATACGAATGCAAAATGACTAGTCATACGAAGGAAAGATGACTAGTTATAATCTTCAAAAATTTAGTGAATGCAATGTAGTGTAATGCAGAATTTACCTTTGTCTAACGCATTGTTTTCCATCAGAATATAGGCAGATAAGAACACCTAGAGAAGTAATTCTTAATTTAAACTTAGAGCTTGATAAATAACTATAGAAATCTTATTACAAAGTTGTTAAGGGAAGCCAAAAGAAAAACTCAAAATGCATACATTAACAAAATGAACTTTGAAACACACCCAAAGCTCATTTACAATATAACAAAGAGGCTTTTAACTTCTTATAAATTTTAAAACTGCCATCAATTTCTTAAAACAAGCACAACCCCAAAATCTCATAAAAATACCCAAAACACTCAATAGGGCATCAAAGTAATTTAATAATCAATATTAAATTCAATAAGGCCAGCTGTCATTTTTTGGGTTTGTTTATAGAAATTCAATGGTGTAGGGTTTATCTATAATATTAGTGCTAAGAATGAGTATATCACTAAATATCTCTAAGAAAAAACATGAAAAGTAATTTCGCTTCAAATCCGTTCCGTGAACCAAACGGAACCTTATAACGCATACAAGACCAAAAACCCACCACAAAATCTATGACATTAAATCTTCTAATTAATAAAATAAATATCATGCAAAAAAAAAAACCTTGAAAAATTTAACGAAATCATCCACACACAAAAATCACAATCTTGTCTCATATTGGAAGGTACTAGTAGAGTATGACGATGGTCACCTGTACTTGTCCATGTATTTATCCATGAATATTCACCTAAACCTTAACTTGTATCAATAAATATCCACCTAAACTTAATTCGTAGATGAATTATACCATGTAATGAGCTCCAATAACACACCGCCTCATTTCAAAGAAATGTTTTAACAATCCTTCTCTCTCTCTCTCTCTCTCTCTCTCTCTCTCTCTCTCTCTCTCTCTCTCTCTCCTTTCTGCTTTCTCTTCTTTACAGCAGTAACTATAAAGCTTAAGCAGCTCAACTAACATGAAACAAAGTAATCTATACACAGCTTCAGCATAAGAAAACCATGTTGACGTACCTGTTATAATTCTTTTTTTCCCCCCCTTCATTTTATTGAAAACAAGCTTTGCTTCAATCACAGAAAACAAAAGCAACTGAGCCATGGAGTCTCCTCATGGACATGCATGCACCATTCTTGGCTTCTTCTACACATCAAATGGCCCTCCATCCTAAAACTTTTCAGCATAATCTCCAGTTTTCTTGATCACGTCCAGGACGAACGCAGCCCTCTGTATGATAAAAGAATTGAAGATTTCGCGGATATGTTGGGCAAATCAAAGTAACTTCATAATTATACTACAAATTTATGGACTGATGCCCAGATAAAACAACACCAGACTAAACTTTGTAATAAAAATGTCACTAACACTTACTGCAGTTTTATTCAAAGTTTTCATATTTTGAGCAAATTCCAGTAATGATCGTTGATGGTAATCGATATCGGATTTTTGTAGATACGCGGTTGAAGATGTAGAAATAAATAATAAAAATGTTTGGCATACGCTTTAGGAAATGTCATCAAAACAGAAGAGACCCCACTGAAATTTTCCGAGAAACTTTCTACCTAA
Organism: Prunus persica; assembly: GCF_000346465.2. Classification (NCBI taxonomy): domain Eukaryota; kingdom Viridiplantae; phylum Streptophyta; class Magnoliopsida; order Rosales; family Rosaceae; genus Prunus; species Prunus persica. Next base: position 6,436,736 of record NC_034014.1, read on the forward strand.
AAAAGTTTGGCTTAAAAGCTCAGTGCACCCTATTTTCTGCGCAAGGATGGATTTTTCTGTTGGCCCCAGCAGCCATGCATGAAACTACCTGACCATTTCTGTGTCCTTTTTTTTGGGGGTCAACTTAGGCATGACATGACAGAATCAAAATACTACACGTGGCGTAGAAGAAAAATGCTACAAATATGAACTCCCACCGGATCCCATCTCTCCCCGTACACCGGCTCCTACCTACCTGGCAGGCAGCCGGCATTCCCCGCCGCCGCCCCCCCCCCCCCCCCCCTCCCCCTCCCCCTCCTCCTCCTCTTCTCTCATCATCTATCTCGGGCTTCAACGGTGATCAGAGAGGCGTCATCCGATTGGAGAGTCTCCAACTGGACCCACTTGGCAGCCACGTCATCAATTCTCCTTGTAAAGAAAAATGGTTGGAGATTCTATATTAATCCCAAATTCCCAAAAAGAAAAAAAAATCCTATTAATCCCAATTCTCTCCAATCCCCACCCACAGGGCCACAGTAGTAGTTTCAAAACACATTTCGATATCCTCTCTCTCTCTCTCTCTCTCTCATTTTTGCCATGAAGAACTTTCATGAGAAAAACCAGTCCCTCCAATTTCATGCTGGTCCAGAAAACGGGGACCATAAGAATGACGTACGTTCAGAAGACGACACAGAAAAAGAACACCACCATGATCTCTATTACGAACCTCCTCCTCTTCCCAAGATGAAGACGATGGTCAACAACACGTGCCAGTTTAAGCGGCGGCCCATCAAGTACCGCTCTTTGAAACAAATCCTCAGCACCAGACCACCACCACCTCCTCCGCCTTCTTCTTTTTCTTCTTGTTCATATGAGTACTCGAATGGCGACGAGGAAGACGAAGACGAGGTTGTGGTGAAGGCGTCAGATAGAATTGATCTGGCGGCATTCGCGTTCAAGTGGGGAAGGACTGATCGGAGAGAGCGTGAAAGTTTGTGTGCGGACAAAACCCATGAGTTTTCAGTGGAGAATTATAACAGAGTGGTTCATGAGCCTGCGGTCGGGTACAAATGCGGAGCTTCTTTGAAGAAACTTCTGTACGGTATGTATGGAAAGGAGGCTGCTGCCATGGAAGACGATGAGAATGATGACGCGACTAGTCGTCCCCAAAATGAACTAAACTTCAGTGAAGGTCAGTTTGCTCGTCTCGTTAATTTCGCCAGGAGAAAAATCATGAAATTTCGGTTCCTTTTTGGTTTTGATTTTTATTTTGTTAGATTTAATGAGGTTGAAACAATCTGTGGAAGAAATGAGGGATGAGAAATGTTGGAAGGAGGGAGGACGAAGAAATGAATGTGATTCTACAAAAAAGGAAAAACTTGAAAACATAACAACGCAAAAGTCAATTTTAGTTTTTAATTTCCTTTTTATATACCGTTTCCCCCCATTCTTTTTCTTTCTACAAATCCATTCTATATCTAACAAATAAAAAAATAGAACACGAAATGGTTATCGAACGAGCCTGAAAGTTATACTTTTTCTAAATTATGATTCCAACATGTGTTGAAGAAACTGTTTGTGTAAACAAATCACTACACAAGCTTAATGTTACTATACGTACCTTTGTTATAGCTTTAATTTTGCCCGCCTGTATGTCTCTAGTTGATGATATTGATCAACATTGTTGACACTGAATTTGCCTTTATTAAATTGAGATATTTAGTGATATACCCATTTCTAGCACTAATATTATAAATAAACCCTACACAATTGAATTCCTATAAACAAACCCAAAAAAAACCCAAAAAATGATAGCTGGCCTTATTGAATTTAATATTGATTATTAAATTACTTTGATGCCCTATTGAGTGCTTTGGGTATTTTTATGAGATTTTGGGGTTGGGCTTGTTTTAAGAAATTGATGGCAGTTTTGTAATTTATAAGAAGTTAAAAGCTTTTTTGTTATGTTGTAAATGGGCTTTGGGTGTGTTTTTAAAGTCCATTTTATGTAGGGTATTTTTATAATTTGGGCCCCCATATTGGGTATAATAGTGAATCTCCCTATTAAATTTTCGTTTTTCTACAAATTATGGTTGGTTTGTGATTTCTATTTGAGTGGTCTTGTGTCTTGGGCAAAGATCGACACTCCTCGGCTCGTTACATCTAATGAGTTATATTTTTTTACAGACAAATCACATTATGATATATTGGCAAAAGTAATTCATTACAATTTTATACACACATGTCAAACTGTGATTTGTCTACAAATGGAAGAATGGCTCCTTATTGTATTTTCCCCTCCAAAAATGTGAAAATCGGTTGATGCTTGAAGTTGTCTATTTTAAAACCCATAATTAGTTAAAATTAGGTTTAGTATTATGGGTAGTTTGTTTCAGATTTTGTTGGACCCAATAAATCATATTGTAAATATGAAAATTGGTGTAATTTTAGATGTGTTGCAGAATTATAAGTCAAATTTCCACCAGCTTTTGGTACGTATGCTTAGAAAAACTGATTTATTGAGCTTCCAATCGTTGTTTTTTCGTTCCTTCTGGAAATGATGTATGAGAAGAACTCTTAAATTACATGTGAATAGGTATTTCAACATCGCTTCTTTTGAAATGCGTCGTACGGATTAATGGGGTTTAAAAGAGAGTGAGTTCATGCATTTATCAGCATTACTCACTTATTTATCTAGTTCTTTTTCATTGTTTCTGTGTATTATATATTGATTAAATATAATTACTGGCTCACTTTCCCTACCGAGCTATAAGCAGCTCACGCATCAATAGATTTTGCAGGTAACTAGACTGCGAATTTGGAGGTGGAACACCAAAGTGATGCTTTGAGAAATGCTAAATAGCATGCTTGATGTTTTAGTACCGATTAGGTTGTGCCTTTGTTAACTTCAAGCTGCAACAACCACAGCAGGTATAACTTATATGTTTGGGACTTTGTTTGTAATGCAATCTATTAAATCTTAAGTTCATACCAAATTTATCCTGATATTTTGAGTGTAGAAATTTTGTTTTCAACAATTAGAGTATGATTCACCCCCTAACTCTGAACTGATGGTAATTTTTAGGGTTAGGGTTTGAATCATAAAGTATACGCTTTATTTATAGACATAACACACACACACACACATATATATATATATCATCTCATGAATCTCCGATGTATGTTCTCAAAACACATGCCAAAAGAAAATTCAATTTACAATCCATGAAATCTAAGTGGTATCCTCCAACCAAGGTTTTAAATATTGGGGATTTCGGAAATATCAATAGTCCAAAAATCAGAAAATATTGTCAAGTTATCAATTTGGTAAAAATTGGATGAAAACAATGGGAATTGTTTGTGAACTAAACATATAAAATTTTATTTTGACACAAGGAATTGAAGAAAATCTATTGCATAGTGAATTTGAGTTAAGTGATGTCTATTAAGTAATGATTTAAAACACATCATAATCTTTTGTTTATAATGATTTACTATATTATTTTATACTTTATACATTACATGGTAAAAATTACATAAGTAACTTAGTAGTATATATGCCAATGGGGTCTTAGCTTAGTGGTAGAACTGTTGGCATGTAGGTTAGTGGCAAAAATAAAAAATAAAAAATATTTAAAAAAAAAATCTATTAGTATCATATAGAATTCCTACGAGGTTCAACTTTTCACTATTGCAACTATTAGTATCGGTATTTATAGTATGAGTATATTATTTCTTGAATAACTAACATGTCTAAAGCAATAAATATGAGATTGTGTGGAATGGTAACAGAAAAGCGGTTGTAGTTTGTTGGATGAAGCTCTCTTGTACTAATGAGGGAGGAACAACAACATGGGTGAATTTATTTTATTTTTGTTTAATAAATTAATTGTTAGTTAGTGTTGTACCCTTAGAATTTTACGAAATTGATTGACAATAATGAGCTGTTGGGCCATTCTCATCCTAAGTGGTATAACTCGTTCACGTAATATAATATATTAGTGAATTAAAAGGATTAAAATTTCGCAATTTAAAATATAATAGCAATAAATATTCACATGAAGGAGTTATATATTTATACCGCGTGTCTATACTCTAGTACCACGTTATAATTACTTTTACTCATTGTAGAGCATATCCACGGCTGCCAAAATTAAAGTTACAGTCATGCAAATCAAAATTATGTAAGCGTCGATGTTATTATGCTCTTTTAGCAACTATCACTACCAACTCCAGTTCTTATTTCTTCGTAATTCTTGAATCTTGAAGCAAGGAATTTCAACAAAAGAAGCCAAATCACAGTGAATGCCATTGCCAAAAGCTTCCCATTACGCTTTAAACGTAGAAGACCGAAGAGTCGAACACAACAGATATGAGAGGGAGGCATCGGGCTTGTTACACAAAAAAAGGGCTGTTTTAGTTTTAGCCATAGTCCTATATAGAGGGAAGTGGGTTCTCTATGATCTGCTGAACTTATAAAATAAAATTGCATCATTAGGTTGAAAGTTTTTAAAACATACATATACTTTTACGAAAAAGAAAAAGAAACCATTTTTTTTCGATAATCTGCACTCTTCTCATCTCCAACGATATGTGCAATCATAGCAAATGTAAAACAATGGCATTGCCCATTGTTCTTTCTTTCCCCGGAGCCGGTACCAAAAACCGTTTTCCTGACAAAAGTGACTGGCTCGAATGGAAGCTCCATAGCTCACAAGCTTTTTTTCTCATTGATGGTTCTAATTTACATTTAAACCTTTTTTTTTTTTTTTTTTTCTCATCATCCATTATTTATTGGAAAGAGGAACATATATGCTTTGACCTACTTGCCTTTCCAGTGTGAGACCATGAGGTTAAGGCCCAACCAATTAAATTCGGGTCGCAGGCTAGACTGCGGACTATTGATCCAATCCAATAATAGATCAAGTTGGGCGGACCCACAAGCAAAAGAATGGCCCACAACCCTACAGATGGACCCACCTATGGCCCATGATAAAAATAAATTTCCCTTTACTGTTGGGTTTTAATTGGCTATTATAGGAAATATTAGAGTCATGATAGGAATTCACACTATTGGTAGCTCCCATCTTTAAGTGCAATCCTAACACTCTAATATAAGTCGGTGGATAGAGCAACAGTCCAACTCAAAGACAGAAGCCTCTCCTAAACTTAGCTGTTTACTCCAGCACCCTCCCTTATAAATACCAAACCTCTCTTAAACCCTAGTCACCATATCACAAACGTATCAAGCAACTCCTTCTTTCACATATTCTTTCTGTCAGTTAAAAACTAGAGATTTTTAGGTTATCCCTCAATTTTTATTTTTCTCATGAAAAACTTTCGAGAGGAAGATCGAGAATATGATGCAGTAAGGGATGAGCATCAAGTGCTGTCAGAAGACACGAAACAAGGAGTAGTGCATGGTTTTGATGATAGTAAAGGTAAAGAAGTAGCACTACGAAGTCTAAATTGTGAGAACTACCAAGATCCAGATCGAAGTCGAATATGCAATGTATGTGGTAAAAGATTTGGGAGTGGACAAGCTTTGGGAGGTCACATAAGTGTCCACTTTGAACCTCGTCTAGGTCCCAAGAAGATGAACAACAAGTTTAAGGTCACCAAGCAACACCAATTACAATATTATCCTTCTTTGGATAATAAATTCTCATGCCATATTTGCAAAAAGATTTTCCCATCAAGGAAATCCTTGTATGGCCACATGGGATCCCATAGTCGAAGAGTCAGGTCTCCTTCTTTTTCTTCTTCATCATCATCAACATCATCTTCAGCTGAGTGTAATGATCTTGATCTTAAAGAGCAAGATTGTGACCGAGTAAAGTTCTTACCAGGCTGGGCTAAGGAAGATAGGGGAGACATGAAGATAGCTAACCAAACACCTAATTATAACAATGATTTTGCAAGAAAGTACAACAAGTTCCCCTCATCAAAGAGATTGAAATTCTTAGATGGCCATACATGCAATATTTGCTACAAGAAGTTCCCAACGGGGCAGGCTCTTGGAGGCCACAAGAGGGCTCACTACTTCGATGGAGCACAACCAGTGCTAGAAGCTCCACCACCAGCTACAGTTAAAGTAGCATCGACCGACGATCATGATGATGGTGAGACCATAGATCCTGTAGATTCCTCGCCATTAATGCAACTGGCTGAACAAGCATTGCATCTTGCAAGTCGGAGAATACTAGACTTGGATCTCAACGAACCTCCCAAGGAGGAATGATGAAGGATGAAATCAGTAGGTAGAGAAATAGATACAGCTGCTTAATTTGCTTGTTTATTAGTTCGTTAAATTTTAGAGAAGCTGATTTGCTCCAAGTTAATTTTACTTACTTCGACAATTAATGTAATTTTTCTCTATTATCCCTTGAAGAAAAAGAAGGGATCAAGAATTAATTTGTCATTAAGGACCCGAACGGGACTGATCACAGTAAATCCTAGCTTTTGGAAAACTGATATGGTCTGCATGGTTTAACCAAACTGATATGGTCGCCCTTTCTTTCTTCCTTTTTCTCCGTTGCTTCTGTTTCTGTCGAGAATTCTCTCCCCTTCCTCACTATTTCCCTCTTCTTCTTCTTGACTCTCTCTCTCTTGTTAGTCTCCCTTTTTCTTGGTGAAGAAATTGGGCTAAAACTAAACAACGATACTAGACCTAATAATATAAGGAGGATCATAAAGGGTGTTGACAAACTCGACTCAATATATGAATCCAATTCAGCTAATTTATTTGCCACCATATGGCATTCACGATAAACAGAACATTCCATCTCGATATTCTCTCTCTCTCTCTCTCTCTCTCTCTCTCTCTCTCTCAACCATTTATGCCCTCTGTCTACATCAGCTCAGCCGCTAAATCCAGTTGTCGCCAAATTTGGTCGAAGCAAAACTAGATCTTAGCATTCAAGGGCAGAGCCACCCTTAGATTGGGAGCTCTAGCTAGGGTTCGTCATTGGGCAGGGCCGGCCTGAAATTTTTGGGTGTGGGCCGGCCTTACGAGTTTTTTTATTTTTATTTTTCGGGCCAAGCCGAGGTTTCAAAGGCCTTGGCATGGGCCGCCATGGGCCTAGACAAATCATGCCTTTTTTTTTTTTTTTTCTTTCCTTTCTAAGTCTTTTAAATCTTTTTGTTACAAATTTTTAGACAAGAATGAAAAAAAATTATGATCTTCAAAACCAATATGTACTCAATTGCAACTTTTAATAGTTGGTAGGTGGAATTTCACCTATGTGGATCATCGTTGTCTCCATTTTTCTTTTATATATTTAACTTATTGCAACAATTTACTGATAATTTATGCCTTATTTGATGAATTTATGCTACTTACAATATTAGTTATTTATTCATCTGCACCAAGTTGCAACTTTATTACTCCATTTATTATAGGCGGGTTGAAAGGGCTTTTCTGAGCCGAGCCTAGACGAGCTCAAACGGGCTTGACCTAGATGAAATCAAATGGGTCGGGCCTAGGTTTCAAACCTTAGGCCGAAGCCCTATTCATACTTGGAGTGAGCTGGGCAGACCAGGCCTAAATATCGGACCTTGGACTACCCACTTCGGCCCACAGGCCAAATGATGATCCCTAACTCAAGCCTGGTTCAAATAATTAGAAAAAAGAAAAAGAATTTAGAGTTATTTTTAGGAAATTCAGCATATTTAGTGAAAATTAGCCCACTCCATTCCACACAAAAATAGTCTACTCCACCCTAGCAACTTCTTAAACAAACAAAATAAAATAAAAAAATAAAAAATAGCCCACCCATATGAAAATTCCTTATTTTGCCCTTGTCGACATTGTCGCCAAACCAGACTACACCGAATCGGCTGTTCAGTTAACTAATTGTTGTTGGTTTCTCCTCTAGTCAACTCAACGTCGATAATATATTTGTGGACCACCTAATGTGCCTACTGAGTTAGCTAGGACACATCATTAAATGAGTTTTTAACCATACCCTTCACGTCATAGAAGCCTAAGCGACATTTAGTTTTTTCATGTATCTTTTGCTTATACCTCCTGCCCTACTTCCTCCCCAATCACCAGCGACAAGAACTCTCTTACCGTTCGGTGCTGGCAACAATAAGTTCATCTTTGTTTTACTCTTCGATTTCCTTCTTTGTTTTACTCGTCTAAGTCATTTAAATCAGTAACTCTTATGATGATTGGAATTCTTCGATTAATTTTTTGGAATTCAATGGATCACTGATATATCACTTCTTTTCAAGTAGAAACCTTGCTTTACTATTTGATTTCTTCCTCTACGAAAATATTGTGGGGGATTTCCTTTTTTTCTTTTTACAGATTCCTCTTTAAAGCACGTCACTGAATTCTAATTAAATAGACTTTTTTTCATTGACCTGAATCCTATTTAGGATATAATTTATATGTTGACAAATTTGTAATTAATTGCCAATTGTAACTAGGATTCCTTATAAGATAAGGTTTTGTATACCCTATATATATTGGACCTCCAATTGGAGAAGAATAAATGCAGCTTGATCAGCTAGGGTCTTGGAGACAAAGTACATATGAATTAAAAAGCTCGTAGTTGGACCTTCGATTGGATAGACCTGTCCCTTCTAGTGGGCACGGTCGGCTCGTCCCTATTAAAGCCTTGTGCACTCAACAGTAATATCGTTGTTGAAGTAGTCATATGAAGACGTCAGCATGGCACCCGAAGGGGTCTGCCAAGGGGTCTGCCATAATTTTTCTTATTGCTGGCAATTGAAGAGAGCATGGCAGAAAACCCCCTAAACCAAGCTTAGCGTACGTCTCTAGTTGCAGCCGTTCTCTTATCGTATATAGATGGGCCTTGCAAGTAGAGTAAAATTGTGTTTTCTTCTCTCATATACATTTTTTTTAGTAAAAGTGCGATCTAAAATGAAGTACCAATGCAAAAAATGAAATTTAAGTATGAACAAATGGTTTTCCTGGAGTGGTTAGACCTCATCAAGTTAGCACAAGCATGAGACTTCCACCACAACTTTTTCTCAATAATTGTGGGCCTTATTCAATATGGGACTATTTATTTTCTTTTGATCGGTGACGAAGGAACTCGAACTTGAAATCTATTCAACATTAGGAAGAGAGGTAAAACAAGTTCTAATTGATTCTACATGGAACTAGTTACGAGATCTATTAGCAATGGAGTCTTGTGGACTTCAAAGGAATTTGATGTATAACGGTTAATAAATGTCAAAGTACGTTGACTAGCTATGTCACCATTTCTCTTGAAAATTTGGTGGATTAATTTTCTTTCCATGGTTAAATTGGATATGGATCCTCTAATTAAACTAATAAGGATTAACGCACATAATTTAACTAATTAAAATATATTAAATTGTTACAAAGTGTTCTGTCTTATCAGGGTACAAAGATTTTCATTTTTTTGCCACGCCATAAAACCCTCACCATATCTCAATATGTGAATCTTGAAGTCTTGTCAGTCTTCAAGGGCTTAAACTTGGCTTTGGCTATGGCTACAAAGGACCCAGATTCTGAATTTGGTGCAGATGGAAGTAGGTGATTCCTTGGACTTCATTTTTTACCAGCACTGACTTTTACCATTCAAAGATTAAATAATAAGTAGCTCATGCACTGACAATAGCTTAGTTAGTTAAGCTTTTTCACCTCCACCTATGTAAGCAGAGGTTCGAAACTCCTCAAACACCCAATGACTATTTGTGTAAACCCCCTCCCTTAATCGCTTGTATTTAAAATAAAATAATTATTTATAAATAATAAAAAAATAAAAGCTCCTACACAGAATCAGAAACCAGTATGAAATTACGTTCTTGTGTCCTTCAAGTGACTTATAGCTCAAGTAGTTAAGTGTAATTACCCCTACACTGTTGCATTCGAGGTACTAGGTTCGATTTATCCCTCCTCCAACATAGCGTGTATAAAAATAAAATATAAAATAAAAATATTGTGTCCAATTTGAACTAAGCAATTATCTCTTACCCAACGATGTTTTTTACCCCAATTTACCCAATTTAATTACAGCGAGCTTGTAGGATACGCAAACATATTAACCTGGACACAACTCATAATTGGCCGGATCAGAATCAGAGATTTGAGCCAACCCCTAGAAGTCAAAAAACTCCAATCAAATCTTAATTAATTACCACGAATTAATTGGGACGATTCTTTGTCACTAAAAAAAAATTAAATAAAAAAAACTGAGCAGCACATCAAAGCAAGAACTCCTAGGAAATCAATTAGGGCTTTAACCTTGTTGATAGGGTCTCAATAAAACTGAAAATGTAACTTTCTTTTGGAGTTTGTTATAGATAAACTAACAAGCAGCCTCTCTAGTTAAAACCCTAATCCCAGTACAAAACGATTTCTATAATTCTTCTTCATGAAAAAGCTCCAAGCGAAAAATAAACACCTCCAAGAAGATGATGAAGATCAAGAAGATCAAGAAAGCATGGATCATGATGATGAGGACATACATTCACAAGAGTCAGAACAAGAAGTAGAACTACATGATGATCAGAAAGGTAAACAAGTAGTACAGATTGATGTTCATCATCAAAACGGAGATCGGGTTTGTGAGCAATGTGGTAAGAGATTTCAAAATGGAAAAGCTTTGGGAGGTCACATAAAAGTTCACTTCAATCAATCTCTTCTTCCCAAGAAGAACAAAAACTTGTTTAAGCCCAAGAACAAACATCTTTCTTTGAAGGAAGCACATAGTCCTGTTGGTGATGATCACAGCAACAAAATTTCATGCTATGTTTGCAACAAGAATTTCCCATCAATCAAATCTTTGCACGGTCACATGAGACTCCACCGAGAAAGAGACTGGAAGGGTGTCAGGCCTCCGGGGCCTGCTCTGTCCCCGTGTGACGAAAGCAACTCTTCTTCTTCATATGAAAATGTGTCTGAAGATGAGGATGATGGTGATAGTAGTTTATCTGACCGCACCATAGAGACAGATAATGATGTAGCAAATTTCTTAGTAAACTGGACCAAGATCGAACAGAGACGCAGGAGTCTAATTGCTAACCAAACCGAGCCTAATCATGCAGAGAATAGTGGTCTATCTAACCAAAGACAAAGAATGCCTCATTATGCAGAGGACCAAGTTGGTGAATTTGCAGGGAAGAAGCCAATAGAAGAATCACCAGTTGGATACAAAGGCAGCCCTTCATCTAAAAAAATCAAATGTGATGGTAGAAGTAACAAGAAAAGTACCATGGAGGCAAGTAAAAGTACTGGAGGTACAAAACCCATGAAAGACATTGGCTTGCTTGATCAAACCCACAAGCAGATTCCAACAAAGCGTCAAGAATTTGGATCCAGAAGATCAGATACAATCAGTGATGTGAACATGGATGAAGATTCTGGGTTTAGTAGTAAATATGTGGAAAACCAAGTTGGTGAACTTTCAGTGAAGAAGCCAATACAAAAATCACCTGTTGGATACAAAGGCAAACCTTCATTCAAGATCAAATTGAAACTTGATGGTAAAGGAAAGGCTTCTATGCAAGATGTTGATGAGAATGATGATCAAACTAGTTGGAAGACGAAGCCAAAAAAGATGACGATGAAGTCGACTTCGAAAACAGGTACAAAACCCATAAAAGACACTGCTTTACTTTACCAAACCCGCAAGCAGATGGCAAGAAAAACTCAAGAATTTGGTACTAAATTTGCTGAGAAGGGAAAATACCATGAAGAAGCTGAAGCAGTGGAACATGGCATCAAACAGTTTGAGTGCAATATTTGCCCCTGCAAGTTCTCAACGGGTCAGGCTCTTGGAGGCCACAAGAGAGGTCACAACTATAAAGGAGTACCAGTGAAAGAAGCTCGAGGAACAGCTAAAGTAGCACCCATGGATTTAGAAGATGGTGAGATCAGAACAGATCCTACAAAATTCAACTTGGATCTCAACCAACTTCCTCATCAGACAGACGATGAAGATATTGGTGGGTAGAGCTGTTTACTTGTTTATTAGTTAGATTTTAGGAAGTTCAATTCAGCAGAGGTTTCAATTACAAGTGAATTTGACATTGATAGTTCTTTTTTTTTTCTCTCTCATAGAAAAGAAAGAATCGAGAAGTTTGTTTGCCATTTTGTACTAGGTTGAAATTTTTGTAGCTGAATTACAATGTGAATCCGAAATGTAACTGTTACAAGTACCAATTTCTTACCAAGGAGCCCATTTTCCTTTTGATTTGGAAGACTGGTGTTGCTTTCGGTTCGAGGCCTACCAGATTGTCATGGAAGACACTTTTTCCAAAATGAACCTGATGCAAATTGCACAACAAAGTATATTGTAGCATTCTCAGTATATAAACTTATCATTGTAAATGTGGCATGTATTTTGGGCTGAGACAAAATTATGAATGTGGTGCTTTCCACCAAGCTGATCTACAATTCTTTGTAAATGTAACAGAACAATGTATTATGTAACTGTGGTACAACAACACAAACAGAAAATCTCCTATCTGGGTATTTCCTTCTTTGATAATTTATCTGGCTACGATACATGTTAGCGTGCTATACACTCTTCTGTCAAATTTATGCTGCCAAATGTATCAGCCGGAAAACAATTTCAACTCTTGCATGTCAACTGACATTCCTTCAGTACCTCTGGCGCAGTCGAATAGGAAAATAGGTGAGGGCCTGCTGTTATGCGATGGGCGGATGTGATTGTCATTAGAACCCAACGCAAGAATAAACAATTTGCTCCATGTCAATGAAAGCCCTTGCTGTGTGGATTTAAGTTGAGAGTTGAGCTCTCTGCCCACTATAAATATCTTCACTTTCTGGTAATAATCTCTGGTCGAAATCTTCCACACTTTTTACCAAAGTCGGCCTCCCAAGTTCCTGTGTAGAATATAACAGCAGTCATTAAAAACTGGTTTGGAAGCAAGTTAATAGATAGCAGAAATTGACTTGTAATGTAATGTTCAGTTTTAAAATAGAACTACAGTTCGCAATTGCCAAGCATACTCTGGTATTTGTCATTTACATTTTTCAATGTTAAGACTAGGAATACCTAGAACACGCTGGCATACAAAAACCCACACTCTAAGCAAGTTGATCCAGCTATAGTTCACTCTGAAATGAAGTTGAATGACCGGAAACAATTGAGCCGGAAGAACAAAAATGACAAAATAGATGTAACTATAGGACAAATTGATACAAAAAGAGCTCAGTACACTTTTACCACCCTCTAGTTTGCTGAATCTCAACTTGAACAATGTTAACACTACATTTTTCAATTATGACCGATGGATTCCTCAATCTGTTTCTATTAACCACATTGGAAGGAAAAGAAAACATCCACATAATTCCAATGTGATCTCAAGTCCAAATATAAGTAACTCCCTCCATATGCATGTGAGTTGGAAAGTGATCGCTAACCCATCCTATGATCCATTACGGATATAGCAATTCACAAGAATGTTGAATCTGAAAAAATCTTCAAACGAATCAGTTTTAATTAGGAAAATTATAATCCAGATAACAAAATCCATAACTCATCAAACTTCTTGTTGGAAACAGAGAAGAGTCTGATAAAGACCGCATGCTTCTCCCGTGGTCAGGTAAATATGGATTGGTTAGGTAATTTGTGGAAAATGCAGTGTCTAGTGAAATTGAGATTGTGTCGTGTAACAAGTGGTCTTTTTTGTCTAATTTGATTAATAGAATTGGATAGAAGGTCCCAATTAGACAAGACCAGAGGTGCACGATTGACGTTTATCAGATTGCGATACTGTAGGGAATAAATTGACACTAATTGGAAATTACAAGGTTGACACTATTCAAATTGAACTAGGACCAGATTGAGACTTTTAGTAAATTATCACCACCATATAGATAAAGCATAACTTCAAATATGAATTCTTATAACTACTTTAAAGCTCTATGATTTAAATTTGATCACTATGGAGTTCCTTTTTTCTTTTGCTTTGGACATCTAATGAAATTTAGAAAATATGCAATCTCACGTCTACCAAAGAGTTGTCAAGTATAGAACCTTCATACCTCCTTCAATGAGTCACTTTGTTGTTCAAGTTCACGTATCTGTTCCACTGTCAACCCAAACCATTCATCGATCCAAGCAAAACAATTCCGGTGACTTTCTAGGAAAAGAGCCCGTTCACCCTATAAAAATATTCCAGTAAAAAACACTATAAAAAGGTATAACCGAAGATAGAGTGGACATAGATTTGATAATATGAATAGATATTTGAAAATAATTACCATGTGCTGCAAGATTAATGGAAACAGATGTAAAATTAAAAAATTCACACATCGCTTAGTAACTTTCTAAAAAATAAAAAGCACATTTTTTTATTAATAGAGAAAAGATGAAGTACATAAGAGGACGAGGTAACCTCAAACACTGCTTAACAACTTTTTAGAGGCCAGCACTTCGCTGATCATAGCATTGGATTTTTAATGCTTTTCTCATATCTATGATGTTTTCAAGCCAATCAGATAGAGATAAAATATGCCATCAAGAAAGTTGAATTTTTATATATGACGTAGGAGAAAATGGTAACTAACTACAATGCAACACAGATAGAATGATTCAGGAAAAAAAAAATATAGAATGGTTGGGCATATCTGATTTGACATGCCCAATAAGCATGACTAGAGCATTAAATTCAAAGATGGCATCCCCAAAAGTAAACTCCTATGAAAAAGATTATCAACAACCCATATATGATAATTGTGACAACACATTTGCAATTACCGTTATCTATATGGTGTACGTTCTAACCTACGATTTTGCAGCTCTTGCACAACAGAAGTTACTGAAAAATAACTTTTGTTCTGTTCTCATTCTCCAACTGATACTTTGAAATTATCCCTTTAAACAATTTAAAATTTTTCTCCTTTAAAAGATTCTAATACTTTTCTATGACGCCAAAAATACTGACTTTTTGAACTTGGCCTCAGTATGTCCGTGACGACATATAGTTAATTGACAAATGGAAGTTCAGAGCTATTACATAAGCATGAGTTACCATCAGCACAAGGTTAGAGGTGTCTCCAATGTCTAGCTCTATGGTACTTTCTCTAATGAGCTGAAAGAGTAGGAACTACTTTTCCTGTCTCTGTATTTCCTCTTCTTATCATTAAGTTTTATTGCTGACAAAAATAAGATGTTGACTCATTCTGCTCGCAAAACAAATCTTAACATATAAAAGACTATTATCATAAATATAACTCATCAATTGTCAGTGTCATATTATATACAGAAGTGATGGTGGCATTTGCCTAGCTATTGCATGCATCATTGCATTCTGAAAAATAATAAATGTGCACGTTCAAAATCCAAGAGACCCTACCAGTAGCAAAGCGTTTTCAATTCTATAGCCAAAACCCCAATATGGTGCATCAATAGTGACGAGTTTGTAGGCTGTCATAACTGGCTTTGACTTATCCTGAAAATTTTGGACAATAGTTAACACATTAAAAGCTAGATTTGCACGAGAACTCAAGTGACAAGGCAAATCAGAGTGCAAATGTTTGCAAGACTTTTTATCCATGTAAAAAGTAATATCCAAGCACATGCAAGATTAAGGCTTTATCACATGTACAGCGTTTTTTGTTTCCAGCCAGACACTTGGGGGGCATAATTAAACAATGCAATTCTCCACATATTTGTGTTCCCTATCATAAAGTCGGATACCACAGGATCTTTAGAAAAACAATAATGAGAGAGAGAGAGAGAGAGAGAGAGAGAGAGAGAGAGAGAGAGAGAGAGATAGAGAGAAGACACCCTTGTAGGGCCCAACATACATTATATTTCATTCATCCAAACCATCTATTTTGTAGATATTCATTCGAAGATCATCTCTACAAAAAATCACTTGAATCCGATATCATTTGACCGCTCAATTAAATTATTGAAATTTTTGTACTTTCTTAAAGCACCGTGTTCATTGATTTTGTAGGACACCATTAGATGTCTAAATGGTTTCTGATTTGTCTAATTTTTTGCAAGGATCATCTATGAATGAAGACTTAAAAAATAGATGGTTTCAATTGTTGGAAAAAAAAAATTGTAGGGTACCCTAAAGGGTGTCCCTCAATAGAAGGGGACTGATATATATATATATAAACCAAACTGAGTAACTGACATGTCGTAAATTCATAAACAACATGGTTAAACTACTGGTAGGGAAGATTCCAACCTGCCATCCCTCTAAAAGTGGACCACGGCCAGTTTTCGCTGACGTAAATTTGGATAAGTCTGTGTTGCTACTGCTAACGACGTAACTCCAGTAATCCCTTGCAGACGAAGCAATATCAACAATTTCCACATCCCTGGTTGCTAGTTGTCCTTTACTTAGACCATGCACCTTTAGTTTCAAAGTGGCAAAGAGAAGAACAAGAAAGAAAAGTAGGGTATAAGGACATTAAATTATAAATTTCCCACTATAAATAGAGTTATAAATAAAACTTAACTAAAGACAACAGAAACTTTTCTAGAAACTTACATTATCTGACTGCCCATTGTCAGCCCTGTGAACTGTTTCAATGGTCAGCTGAAACTTGGTAAAGTATGGGCACTGCAAAATGCAACACAACTTCTAAATTCTTTTAATGATAAATTCTAAGAATGTAAATGGACAATTAATTGTTTTCAGAGATGGACAAGAATTCTGTTACCTTGATTACTGTGACGTAGAGCATCCATTTGCAGACAACCAAAAACCATGTTAAAACAAATTTAAAGTGTGTTTAATAAACAAGATATTCAAAAATTGACATCAAGAACACATGGAAAACCTGTTTTGCATCTTGGGTATGCGTTCCAGGCTTCCTCTTGCATGATGAGAGCATCTGCCGGTGCAAAAGTGGTGAGCCAAGTAGGAGCTTTGCTGGATAATAAAATGTATGAATAAGATAATGTAACCTTGGAATTCATAAATTAAATGTCTGCATGAAACAGTATTAACAATCGTTCTACTTCACAAAAATAAAGAGGAAGGAAATAGTAAGGCCATCGTATATGTAGGAACTTAAGTGGTATCAATGATGTGGTGAAATCAGGATCAAACTAATATATTAAATTATCCTTTCAACTGAAGAAATAAATCTCGACATAAATAAACTATTTAAATGTAGCTGTACAGGAGTTACCAAAAATCATTACAGTCCCGCAAATGCAATGCACCACAAAAAGAACAGAGAAAGCAAAAACAAAAGGAAGGAAACAAGATAATAGTACAGATTTTGATCCGCAGCCCTTTCGTGAATCAACTGGTGCCAATTTCAATCTCCATATTTCAAGAGAAAGTAATTGATACATAAATGCCTTCATCAAGATATGACCTCTTTTTTTTGGCCTGAAAACCTTCATCAATATATTAATCTGAACTTATCTATCCAAAACCTATAGAAGCCTAAGAAAACAAGACTCGCTGTTAACTAGATCACAGAACATAAACCCACGTAGACCAAAAGTCTCTAGGTGATTATGGTTCCTTTCAGGTTTCTCCGTACTCCTATAAAACAACACATCTTCAGTCTAAGATAATCTTTTGTTCACTGTTCACTAAACAATAACGGGTTCTAAAACTAGGGGAACGCCTTTCACTTGCCAATTTCGCAGAAACTTAAACTGACCACATATTATGTGTATTGATTTACCTTTGTAGACGGTAAATTTTGGAAGAGTAGTGGCCCTTTCCAATAACATCATCTTCAAAGGATTTGTTCTCCAATATTTCAACCCCTTCAGTACTGGTCGTGTTCTGTTGCTGCATCTTCCTAACCATGTACATCTGCGCTACTTGATACTGCAGTTCAAACATGTGGTTCAACAAGTACTCCATAGTTCTTTTACAAGTGAAAAGTAATATTCTAACAACTAATGGCTAAGCATTTTAGTAGAATACAAAATTATGAACTTGTTAATTACCTCTTCCAACGACATGGGCATCACAATCCGACTTCACGCAAGTCCCCAATTGAAAGGTCAAGAGTTAAGGAAACCACAAAATAAAGGGAATTGATTTATGGCATTGCAAAAGTAGTAAGAATGAACTGATTTTTGGAATGTATGTATGTATGTATGTATGTATATATATATATATATATATATGTATTCTAAATTTCATCTAATGCCATATTTCATATAAGTTTACTTGCAAAAGAGAAAAGTTTGAAAGTGGCATTCAGTTTGGTTAGGCATAAATGTATAAGAAGAACATTAAACTTTAAAATCTGAATCCCTTGATGTTTCATCATAGTAGCACCAGAATAAAAATTATCCTTAGACCCCCCCACAATTAACAGCACAAATTGAAACTTTGTCTTCTTATTCTTTGTTCTTCATTTCCTTGGCAACCAAAGAAAAGGAAATGTTTAATGCTCCAAGCCCACATGAAAAAGGAAACTAAAAACAGAAAAACAAAAAGGCCAGTAACTGTAGACTTGTATGCATTGAACAAACTAGTCCATAATGTATAACAAAAAATTTTTGCTCAATTGTGTTAATCCAATATCTGCCCACTCAAAGTAAGCCTACAGTAAAACAACACAAATTAAGTTCAAATGGCATTTTCTTAGCAGCCAGAGAAAAGGCCATCAGAGAATTCAAACCATAATCCAGAATTCACAAATAAAATCAAAACAAAAAGCAAAACAGCAAGGATACAATTCCTTCATCAGAACCATTTCTACCGGCTCGAGCTTAAAATTCCACCAAATTGTGATGCTGAGCTTCAAATGTGGAAAGAAACAGACAGAACCCAGAAAGCACAAGGAGAATGAGAACCCAGAAAGCACAAAAGAGACAAAAGACACCGAGGATGTCTGGGCAGAGGCTTAAGAAAGATTGTGAATTTGTTTGCCAAGTGCAGGGAAGGAAGATTTTCTCATTTCTTTATATGCGTTGGACTTGTAATAACAAGGCACGTCACCAACTCAACTCACAACGCATTTTAGCAAAGAGCCCCAGAGACGAAGTCAATCGAGCGCGAGGGTCTTTTTTGAGTGCTTCGTTTCTTGACTTTTAACGTTCTAGACACGCGTTTTAGACCCGGTGCAACGAAACGATGTCGTGTCTGTGGATTAGGAAAACAGAAAGGATATTTTTATATTTTTATAATTTGAATTGAATCTTTTTATTTTATTTTATTTTATTTGCTTGACAATGACACCTCATTGCATTGTTCAAGTCGGCTGGATTTTTCTTTTTTCTTTTTAGATTTTCTTTTCTTGAAGGGAATTAAAATAGAGAAGGACGTGGGATTAGGACGACTAGAAGTACGGCAACCACAACAAGGTTTGCTTAAATTTGTTGTTTCTGTTAGCCCACATAATCCGGCAGCGTTGTCACAATATCACGTGAAGATTATTAAGCCAATTTTCATATGAAGCTCTTGCTTTCCAGCGACAGACCCACGAACACGATAGAGGAATTAATCAGAGAAAGGAATCGACGGTGAGAGCGCGTTTCATTTACGCTCACCAATTTACCCTTTTTCTAATTTGATATGTAAAGTCTTTTTTAGAAGGAATATATTTTTTTGAAATATAAAAATAAGAAGTAATGGAAGTTTTATAATAAAAATACCCACACGTTATTTTATCTTTTTTATATTAAAATTTTACTTTTATTCTTTTATTTCAGGTTAATAAAGGAAATTTTTTAGTATTTTATTTTCAAAGTTTCCCTAAATTCTTTGGAAAACAAAAGGTTTCCTAAAATTAAGAACGGGAAGCTTCAAAAATAAGCATCCCTGCAGTACACGCCTATATAATCACCTGTATTTTTAATCTCACTACTTACAATCTCATCCCTACGTCAAGCCCTTAACCCTAAAATCCTCTCAGTCTCTTTCCCACTCGTTGACCGTGATACGTCACTTTTGAAGCCAATCGGTATGTATGTTTTTTCTTTTCTCTTTAAATTAAGGGTTTGTAGTACGCAATACGTCACTTTTGGTTCATATAGTTGAACTTTATTTTGTAAAATATCCTAGTTCTAGTTTATTTGAAAATATGTTTGAGTTCGTTGCTCCATTTGGTTAATTGGGTGTATTTCTCAACAAAATTTGTGTGTTGTACTTCATTTATCTTTTATAAATTTCTTATTTTTTTTGTTTGAGCGTATTTGTTAAAAATTTATAAGCATCATAGAGTCAGGCCCACAGTTGTTCGAGCCCTAATCTCAATTGACACACAACTATCATCCCCAAAAAACTAAAATATTTAGGTGGATGACCAGCCATGCCAATTGTTCGAGCCCTAATCCCATATGCCCGACTTTAATTTCATAAATCAATATTCACTAGCCACAGACAGACTTCGTTATTTTACCTTTTTGTACTTTTATTATTTTATTTCTTATTAATTAAGTTATCTTGTTTTAGAAGTCTAATTAATAAAGGATATTTCTTAGCATATATTTTGAAAGTTTCCTTAAATTCATTAGTAAAAAAAAGGGTTCTTTGTTATAAAGAAGTGAAGCCCATATAGATAAAGCTAGAAGATATTAGTTAAAAGATGGAGATAAAGCTAGAGGGTATTAGTTAAAAGATGGAATAATGATGTTGGGGAAAAATCATTATGTTTCCCTTAAAAGCCATTTGCTTTGTCTATAAATAGGCATTATATTTGCTTGTAAACACACACGAATGAGAGAAGAGAATATAGTGAGAGAATTAGAGAGAAGAGAAAGAGTGAAGTCTATCTAAGGAGAAATTATGTCAGTGTAAACACCATAAAGAGAAACATAATTCCACTCCCAATATTACAGTGGTACTTCTCATACTCTGATTATTCTAGTTTTATTACACGTTATCAGCATGATAGTCTCTCCTTTTTATTTCTGAATTTTTCCCAACTCAACACTATGTTGTTATTTCTCTGTCTCCTCTCTGTCATATGTCTACTCTCACTTTACTACTACGACAACATGCAAACTTTCTTTTTTGTGTTCTCACAATTTTTATGTTGTTTCATCCATGCTTGTTTAATTTACTTCTTTGTAACGTAATTTGGAATGGCGCGGTTTTTATACCCCATCCTGTTATTTTATGGTGGTGTAATTTTTTACCCATTGCGTTGTAACAAAAATTATTATAATAAAATGATGGTGTGATCTTAAAACCCATCTATTATATCTTGAATAGTGACACAATTATATTGCCCACAATATATGATATATTATGCACTTCATATATATTAGTTGGTGGTCTTTATCCCCACATTTATTTTATTTATGGTATGGAGTAGGTTTATTACCTATACGGCAATATTTATTTAAAGGTGTGGCACTGGTTTATCGTCCACACAGCTGCCTTTACTTTTATTTAAAAAGTATGGAGCAGAATTAGTGCCCATACAAGCACATTTACTTTTATTTAAAGTATGATGTGGAATTAATCCTCATACTTTATGAATTTACTTTACTGCACATTTACTTTTATTTAAAGTATGACGAGGAATTAACCCTCATACTTTATAAATTTACTTTACCGCATATTTACTTTTATTTAAAGTATGGTGCAGAATTAACGTTCATACATCAAGCAATTTACTTTATGAATTTACTTTACCGCACATTTAATTTTATTTAAGGTATAGTGCGGGTTTATCATCCTTACCAGCAAATTCATAGCACTCTATTTTTATCATCAATTAATATACCTGAATAATGAGGGCCTGAAATTCTTATTAATAAGTGGCTTAATGTCCCAAATCTCGAACCTACAGTTTTGGATGGCAAATTTGGCAAAACTAGAGTTTGATGCCTTGGACCTTTCCGGGGACAACTATTTATTATGGGTCCTGGATGCGAAAATCCATCTACGAGCCAATGGCCTCGGATAAACAATTGTAGATGAGAATGATGCTTCACTTGAAGAGAATGTGAAGACCATGATCTTTCTTCGCCGCCACATCCATGAAGCCTTGAAGAGCGAATATGTGGTGGTTGATGAACCATTGGTTCTATGGAAAGCTTTAGGTGAAAGATACGATCACCAGAGGATGGTGACTCTCCCAAGAGCTAGATACGAATGGACTCACTTGAGATTTCAAGATTTCAAGTCAGTGTCCGAGTATAACTCTGCTATGCATAAAATTACCTCATTAATGAGGCTATGTGGTGAAAATATATCTGAGGAAGATATGCTCGAAAAAACTTTGAGCACTTTTCATGCTTCAAATGTCCTCCTTTAGCAGCAATACAGACATAGCGGTTTCAAGAAGTACTCGGAACTTGTATCTTGCCTATTGTTAGCTAAGCAGAATCATGAGCTCTTATTAAAGAATCACCAATCTGGCCCAACGGGCTCAGCACCACTTCCTGAAATAAATGCTGCATCTCAGGAAGTGAATGCCACTTCATCTCGTGGCAGTATCCACAAAAGTGGGCGAGGGGGCAAGCGTGGCCGCTGGCAAGGAAGCAGAAAAGATCGCGGTGCTCGTTCAGATGGTTTAGGTCCAAGGAGCAGTTCATCCACGAATGGCAAAAATTCATCCCGTAATAAGGGAAAGGCATAGACGAGCCATGTGCCTAGAAATGTTGAAAGCACTTGTCACAGATGTGGTGCAAAGGGACATTGGGTGCGTGCATGTCATACGCCCAAGTATTTGGCGGATCTCTATTGAGCTTCACTTAAGAACAGGAAAGTGGAGATAAATTACATTGATCATGCTCCGCCAGCCACAGATGGCTCATCAGAAATATCGCATTAGCTAAACAAGACGCATCTGGATGTTTCTGATTTTGTTACTGAAAGAGGAAATGAAGCTTATGGGTCCGAATTAGATTAAATTTCTTAATGTACTATTTGTATTAGCTGAAGTGTTGTTTAATTTTCATTTCAATCCAATAAAAGTGGCAATGTTTTCTTCTTTATTGATTCAGCTTATTTTACTTATTTGAAGGCATGGATGTAAATTATGGATGCCCTCAAAACAAAGGCTATGGTAAAGATATTTGTCTCGCAAATAGCGCGACTACTTATACGATCCTTCAAGATCGGAAGTATTTCTCAAAATTAATGCTTACAAAAGCAAAGGTAACAACCATATCAGGTCCTGCAGATCTGATTGAAAGCTCAGGAATAGCCCAAATTATGTTACCAAATGGAACAATACTGTCCATTTCAGATGCCTTGTATTCATCTATCTCCAGAAGGAATCTGTTGAGTTTTAAAGATATACGTTTGAATGGCTACCATGTTGAAACAAAGAAAGAGGAAAACATGGAATATCTTTGCATTACCTCCAGTTATACCCAAAAGCATATACTGGATAAGCTTTGTGCGCTCTCATCAGGGTTGTATGCTCTCATCAGGGTTGTATTATACAACCATACGGACAATTGAGGCACATAGTGTTATGGACCAAGAGTCCATTGACTTAAATGCTTTTAAACTTTGGCATGACAGGTTAGGTCATCCTGGATCCACCATGATGCGCAGGATCATCACCAACTCTAAAGGACATCCCTTGTTGACTAAACATATTATGTTATCAAGTGACATCTTTTGCCAAGCTTGTTCACAAGGGAAGTTGGTGATCAGACCATCACAACCAAAGGTTGATATTGAGTCTCCATCATTTTTGCAGAGAATTCAAGAAGACATTTGTGGACCTATTCATCCCTCATGTGGACCATTTCGGTACTTTATGGTCTTAGTGGACGCATCTACCCGATGGTCACATGTTTATCTTTTGTCCACTCGGAATATTGTCCACATGGTCACATGTGAATTTTGTATATGCATGAGCATATTTCTGTGTAGATTATGGTGAAGAACCTATCAAGAAAGAAGTTGTAGGTTTGCTGGTTTGTTCATGAATTCTACTGAGTATTTCACTTCCTCTGTTTGGCTCTGCATTGCAATTTGGGTGTCACAATGGACTTTAATTTACTTTATCTTTACACCAATATCGGAAAACTGCAGCCCGCTTACTTTATCTTTGCAGCAATAGCAGTTTGAGAAATGAGTGTAATGTTGGAAATCGAAAACTCTAATTCCTAAATTCATAAATGTAACTCAAAATTAATTAGTTAGGTTTAAATTTTAATTCAAATTTAGATATGTAATAACCCAAACCCAAATTAATATTTAAGTATTAATTATTAAGAGGAAAAGACAATTTTGCCCTTGGAATAATTTATTAAAGAAAAGTTGACTTTTTGATCGAGAAGGAATTTGATAATTTCACACACACCGTTGCGTAGAGCACGACGAAACGAGTCCGTAGACATGAAATGGGCTCGAATCGGAGTTTTAACGAAGAAAATATGGTTAAAATACTCCGAGGGGCAAAACGGTAATTTAAAAAATCAAAATTTTTTAAAAAACCTCACTTCTCTCTCTCTCTCTCTCTCTCTCTCTCTCTCTCTCTATCGCGAGTGCAGCCCGCCCCTCCGTCTAGTTTTTTTTTTCGCAGCCACCGGTTCCGGCCACCACAGGCCACGGCACCGGTACCGATTTGACCGGCCTGACCCCGCCGTCACGCCTCAGCCCGCTCCCGTAGCGAGCAGCTCGCCGGCCGCCGGATTCTGTCGAAAACGAGCCGATTTTCACAGATTTTGCAACCGCTCGTTCTCCCTCATTTCTCCACCAATTCATACGAGTAAGGTATGAATTTCTACCTATTTTCCATGCTCTAGCTGATGGTTGGGTAGGATGACATCGATTTTGAACGTAAGTAGCTTGATTTTCGAATTGGAATTCGGCCGATTTTGAGATCTCGATTCCGGCCACTTCCGGCTATACTCGTTTTACCTAATTTTTTAAAAAATTAGTATCGCCGGGCGGCCATACTATTATAAATTTTTTGAAACCAGGCAAATTAGAACGGCAACGAGTGTAGCCGCACGGCTGTACTATTTTTATATTAAAAAAAAAAAAATTTAAAACCGACCCAGTAGTCCCTAAAGAAAGCCCTAAAGCACGCACAGCAAAAACTCGTTCGTTTCAATTTGCACTCGAGGCAGCCGCCACAACCACCTCCCTTGCGCCCTCATCTCATCCGCTCAACTCTACCGGTTGCGGAAGGTAAAATTCTCTCTCTTCTGTACATTCTGTTCCCATTATGGCTTTGAAATCCCTTATACGTATATCAGAACAACTTATGCTCTGAACTTTACAACATATTTTTGCATTTTTTTTGAACGATACTTCCATTCCATCTGTCTGTGCTCTTTGCTTAAAAAAATGTTGCTTTCATGATGGGTTGTCTTGTATCTCTAGAGTAGGAAGGAAGTAGTAAACTCGTTGTTGGGCAGGGTTGAATAGTATGGGTGGGCTTTAAGCCTTCAATCTCTGTTTACCTATAACAGCAGTTTCTTATTGAAAAGAGAGACATTGATTGCCTCCACAACTTCTAGCCATTATTTGTATTGTATAGCCAATTGGGTATCGAGAATTGTTTACAAATTTGAGTTTGCGATGTTCAAAACATAAATTTAGAGAGATTGGATTCAGTGAAAACATCTATGCTTGAACCATTGAACGTTAATCTAATATCTATGTTTGGATTTTATTGTGTATTAGGAGATGATTTTGCTATTTTTTAATTTTATTTTATAAATACGTTGGAGCTTTTGAGACTATTTTGATTTGAACATATTATTTTGCACATGAGAACGTAGTTTTTGATAGCTTCGTAAGCAACCAATCTAGTACTTAGAAAAATCAGATTTGTTTCTGTTGTAGTCGATTCATTGACCAAGATGCAGAACGAAGAGGGAGTTATCACTGAGCTTTACATTCCCAGGAAATGGTATCAATCTAATCTAATCAAAATTTTGTCTCATCGATTGTTTGTGTGGTTTTGATGTGAGGGTATTCTGTTAAACTTGTGTGATCTGTGGACACAGCTCGGCCACCAACAGGTTGATAACTTCAAAGGACCACGCGTCCGTTCAGATCAACGTCGGGCATCTGGATGAGAATGGCATCTACACAGGCCAGTTCTCCACTTTTGCTCTCTGTGGTTACGTCCGCGCTCAGGTCCTCCTTCTTACCCCCATTTCAGTACTAGTTCATGATATGCCAGTTTTATGCAGTTGTCTAATTGTACTATACATGTAATGCCAGCTTATTCAGGCACTTGCAATTTGTCAGTTCACTAATTCTACTTCTGATCTATTGCTCTCTTTCTTCAGGGAGATGCCGACAGTGGTCTGGACCGACTCTGGCAGAAGAAGAAAGATGAAGTTAAACAACACTAGGAAGAGAAAACTGTTTTTCTAGTGTTTCTTCTTTGGACATGTGTTCTTGAGTATGGAAGTGTTTAATTAGTGAACTGATACGAGTTGGCAATTTTTTGGTGTTACGTCTTGAACTGGGTTTTTTTTACTGTTATTGAGTAGTTAAACTTTTACTTATTGGAGTATCGTGAAACTATTTCCACCGGCAATGCATAATGATCTGAAAATCCATGTTTTAGTTCATCGTGGATGTGAGAACCCAAAAGAGATAAAATAAAAATAAAAAAAAAATAAAAAAACCATGGATAACCAAGGCACTATATAGACTCTTTTGGTGTAGTTAATTCAAGACATGTCTACCATATGTTATAGTTGACATATTCCCAGCAGAAATGCTTTTGCTGTTTCAGATTTGTCACTTGCTGCATGTATTACAAGGGCCCAGATTGATTTTGTTATCTGTTTCTCTTGTGGCATGCAATGCAACATGAAAGATGGACTTCCCTTTTCCCATTTTATCCCAATATTTTGTTTGGAGTCGAATCTAGGACTGATTTTTGGACAGATAGGATCGGAATAAGGGGATTCCAATTCCAATCCAAAAAATTTCGGAATGAAAATTCTATTCCAATAAATTTCGGAACTTATATATTTCAAATTTTTTTGGAAAAATTTGAAACATAACCATTCGAACGGATAAAATTGGCTCACCATTTAAAAAACATATCAAACGCTTGAAAAACCCAATATATTTCTAATATTTAAAAATCATATTCTAGTACTTGGATGTTGTTATCTTTGATGGGATAACTTGTCTAATTTGGTCATTAAATTATATTTTGTTCAACATGAAATTAGTAATCGTATGTCTTCTAAACTTGAAATATATATTTTGGAATTCGGGATTTTTCAGAATCTCAAGATACATTTCAATTTCAATCTAACATTTTTTGGAATTTTCAGATTTTGAAATTTATTTAGACTTGCCAAAATTAGAAATTTTCAGATGGGAATCAGCCATAACTTGACACCTAGTCAATTCTCTCTCTCTCTCTCTCTCTCTCTCTCTAGTTAAGGAAAAAACTTGAACTTTTTGTTTAGAGTCGACTACTTTTTTATTTTTATAGTAAGAAGAATTTGAGGAGTTGGGTGTCCATAAACGATTGTTGGGTGTTTTGTGTTTGATTATGGACAGTCCGGACTTAAGAACCACCAAAAGCAGGCCCATAAAAAGCCGAAATCCAAAAAAGAAATTTGAATCATTTGAGTTGACTGCACAAAAAACCCTAATTTCAGATGCCCAGTACGGCGTCGCCCTCTGTCTCACTGTTTTGTTGGCTTCCTCACCAAAAGACAAACAAATACTCCACTCAGTAACACTGCTTCTTCAGCAAAACCAAAACTGGCCTACATTCAAAATCCACCTCCATTTCCTCACCCTCCCTCCTAAAACCCTAATTTCCCAAACCACAAACTCTCTTTCTCTCTCTGAGCTCTGAGGTCCGAGTCTCTCTTGTGTTAGTTTATATTACAGGGAGAAAATGGACCATTGCCTCAGTCACAGTGAAGCAGCTCTCTCTCCCAAGCTCTCAATTTTCGCCAACTCCAAGCCGTATTTGTCGAAACCAAACCACTTTAGCTTCTTCCTCTACTCTAAGAAGCTCGGAGCCAGAACCGCCGCGCCCTCTCTCCACCTCCGATCATGGCCCTCAAAGCTCGCCACTTTCACCAAGAACCCGAGCCGCCGAGTCAACTCCGTCCGGAGCGAGTCTTCCCACTCTGGAGCTGCGGCGAACGGAGAGCCGCCGAAACTGGGGAAGAGAACGGACATAAAGAAGATCCTGATACTCGGAGCTGGGCCGATTGTGATAGGGCAAGCCTGCGAGTTCGATTACTCGGGTACTCAGGCCTGCAAGGCTCTCAAGGAGGACGGATACGAGGTCGTTTTGATCAACTCGAACCCGGCCACCATCATGACCGACCCGGACTTGGCTGACAGGACTTACATTACGCCGATGACGCCCGAGCTGGTCGAGCAAATCCTCGAGAAGGAGCGGCCCGACGCTCTGTTGCCCACCATGGGTGGCCAGACAGCCTTGAACCTTGCCGTGGCGTTGGCCGAGAGCGGCGCTCTAGCCAAATACGGCGTCGAATTGATTGGAGCGAAGCTGGAGGCAATAAAAAAAGCAGAGGACAGAGACTTGTTCAAGCAGGCCATGAAGAACATCGGAGTCAAGACACCGCCGTCTGGGATTGGGACGACGCTTGATGAATGTATCAAAATTGCTCATGAAATCGGAGAGTTTCCGTTGATTATTCGGCCTGCGTTTACTTTGGGCGGGACTGGAGGGGGCATTGCTTATAACAAAGATGAGTTTGAGGACATTTGCAAGGCCGGGATAGCGGCAAGTGTGACGTCTCAAGTTTTGGTGGAGAAATCGTTGTTGGGTTGGAAGGAGTATGAGCTTGAGGTAATGAGAGACTTGGCTGACAATGTGGTGATTATATGTTCCATTGAGAATATTGACCCAATGGGGGTTCATACTGGGGACTCAATCACTGTGGCTCCTGCTCAGACTTTGACTGATAAGGAGTATCAGCGGCTGAGGGATTATTCCAT
Source organism: Prunus persica (assembly GCF_000346465.2). Lineage (NCBI taxonomy): Eukaryota > Viridiplantae > Streptophyta > Magnoliopsida > Rosales > Rosaceae > Prunus > Prunus persica. The sequence goes on from NC_034014.1 coordinate 6,465,515, forward strand.
TGCTATCATAAGGGAGATTGGAGTGGAATGTGGTGGTTCTAATGTGCAGTTTGCGGTTAATCCTGTAGATGGTGAGGTTATGGTGATTGAGATGAACCCAAGGGTGTCGCGGTCCTCGGCTCTTGCTTCCAAAGCTACTGGTTTTCCAATTGCGAAAATGGCTGCCAAGTTGTCAGTTGGGTATTCCTTGGATCAGATACCTAATGACATTACAAAGAAGACACCAGCTAGTTTTGAACCTTCCATAGATTATGTGGTAACCAAGGTAAGTGCTTATTCATTACCTTCTTCATTACCCTTTTGTAGCGTACTATGATTAAACACATCGAGCTTTGTATTCCTGGATTAATTAGTTTTTGATTGCTTCATTTATGGATATTTAAATTTTCTTTTTCGTATGTCTGTCTTTGGTATTGCTAGATTTTATTGTACATTTTTAGTCCTAGCTTGGATGTAATGGTTAGACCTTACACAGGAGTTGAGTTTTTTTGTCAAATTTTAGATGGCATTGTCCATTAGCTTCCTGGATAATATGCTAATCACTATTACTTATGCCAGTAGGAATGTCATCAATCATTGTCGTCATTTATCTTATTTATAGCAACACATTTCTGTTAATCCATGCATTTTTAGATCCGTTTTGTATGTCATCTCAATTTTCTTGTTTTTGTTTTATTGAATTGTGCAGATTCCCCGGTTTGCATTTGAAAAATTTCCTGGTTCACAGCCCATATTGACTACCCAAATGAAATCTGTTGGTGAGTCAATGGCACTGGGTCGCACATTTCAAGAGTCCTTTCAGAAAGCAGTTCGATCTTTGGAATGTGGGTTCTCTGGATGGGGCTGTGCGAAAATTAAGGAACTTGACTGGGATTGGGAACAGTTGAAGTATAGCCTCCGAGTTCCTAACCCAGACCGCATCCATGCCATATATGCTGCAATGAAGAAGGGGATGAAGGTAGATGATATTCATGAGTTGAGTTACATTGACAAATGGTTCCTCACACAGCTTAAGGAGCTGGTAGATGTGGAGCAATTTCTCCTGGCTAGAAACCTGTCTGATCTAACAAAGGATGAGTTATATGAAGTGAAAAAAAGAGGTTTCAGTGACAAACAGATAGCTTTTGCCACTAAAGCCACTGAAAAGGACGTCCGGTTGAAGAGGCTATCTTTAGGTGTTGCTCCGGCATATAAGCGGGTGGATACGTGTGCTGCGGAGTTTGAGGCCAATACTCCTTATATGTACTCTTCCTATGACTTTGAGTGTGAAGCATCTCCCACCCAGAGGAAGAAGGTTTTGATTTTAGGTGGAGGACCAAATCGAATCGGTCAGGGGATAGAGTTTGACTACTGTTGTTGCCATACGTCCTTTGCCCTTCAGGTTTGTCTCTGATATGTTTACTGCCCACTTGCCTGCCCTTCCTTTTTCAACTCCCTCTCTTACCACACCTTTTTCATTCATGAATGCAAGTTCCTAGGTACGTAGATATCTTATATTAACTTAAAATAACTAGGGTGCATTAGCTGAATGGAATTGGTTTTAGATTTCTTTATTTCTGAATCATGACATATCCTAATCATCAATCATGCATTATTTTTCACATGTGGCAGTGGGATCACAGAACTTAGGCAGTTACAAATTGGGCGATCGTTGCACCTTTTTCTCCTGATGAGAACTAAAATTAGATAACTTTAGTCGAGATGCCTCTAGGATTTACACTTGGAGGCGGCGAGTGTCATAAACTACAATTTGGGTACAATTGATAAGAGATCTGGATGCATTCATAATAGCTTGTAGTATAAAAGGAGAAATTTTAGTTACTGGCATATCTAAAATAGTTCTATGGGATATACTGAATTTGGCGCTTATGTTATAACAATGAACTTCTGGATTACAGGATCCCTCCTGTGTGATTAATTCACTTTCATGCAAACGTATTTATATATTTCCTGTCATTATTTATATTTTTTCTGTGCCATCGTAGGTACCAATCTAAAAGTTTGCCTACTATTTATATAATTTGATGAATTGGTGGAGTCTATGGATTGATATTTGAAATTGTTCAAATCCTTCATTGAGATGCCTGCTTCTCTCCTTCTCTTTTACAGAAAGCAGGATATGAGACCATTATGATGAATTCAAATCCTGAAACAGTATCCACAGATTATGACACGAGTGACCGTCTATATTTTGAGCCACTGACTGTTGAAGACGTGCTGAACATAATTGATTTGGAAAAACCTGATGGCATCATTGTGCAGTTTGGAGGTCAAACACCATTGAAGTTGTCTCTTCCTATCCAGCAGTATCTAGATGAGAACAAGCCTAAATGTGCAAGTGGGTCTGGATATGTACGCATTTGGGGTACTTCACCTGCTAACATAGACGCTGCTGAGGACAGGGAGAAGTTCAATACAATCCTTAACGAGTTAAAGATTGAACAACCAAAAGGAGGAATTGCCAAGAGTGAAGCTGATGCTATTGCCATTGCAAAGGACATTGGGTACCCAGTTGTTGTCCGGCCTTCCTACGTATTGGGTGGCCGAGCCATGGAAATTGTATATAGTGATGACAAACTTGCGACCTACCTCGAAAATGCTGTTGAGGTGGACCCGGAACGCCCTGTATTGATTGACAAGTATCTATCCGATGCAATTGAGATTGATGTTGATGCACTTGCCGACTCTCAGGGTAACGTTGTCATTGGTGGAATAATGGAGCACATTGAGCAGGCTGGGGTCCATTCTGGTGACTCTGCTTGCTCGATTCCAACAAAAACCATCCCTGCTTCTTGCTTGGAGACAATTAGGTCGTGGACTATAAAATTGGCTAGGAGGCTGAATGTGTGTGGGCTGATGAACTGTCAGTATGCAATTACATTGTCTGGAGATGTTTTCTTACTTGAAGCAAACCCTCGTGCTTCCCGTACCGTCCCATTTGTGTCCAAGGCAATTGGACATCCATTGGCTAAATATGCTTCCCTTGTCATGTCTGGGAAGTCTCTTCATGATATAAGTTTCACAAAAGAGGTAATTCCTGCACATGTGTCAGTAAAAGAAGCTGTTCTCCCATTTGAGAAATTCCAAGGCTGTGATGTGTTGCTGGGGCCTGAGATGCGTAGCACTGGTGAGGTGATGGGTATTGATTATGAGTTTCCCATTGCATTTGCCAAGGCTCAGATTGCTGCGGGGCAGAAGCTACCACTTTCTGGCACTGTCTTCCTCAGCTTAAATGATTTGACCAAACCTCATCTTGAAAAGATTGCGACAGCCTTTTTAGGGCTTGGATTTAAGATTGTTTCAACTTCTGGGACAGCTCATATTCTTGAGTTAGCAAAAATTCCAGTGGAACGAGTGCTGAAGCTGCATGAAGGGCGGCCTCATGCTGCTGATATGGTTGCTAATGGGCAAATCCAGTTAATGGTGATCACAAGTTCAGGCGATGCACTTGATCAGATTGATGGACGGCAACTAAGGAGGTTGGGCCTTGCTTACAAAATTCCAGTAATAACAACAATTGCCGGAGCTTTAGCAACTGCGGAAGCAATAAGGAGTCTAAAGTCCAGCACTGTTAAGATGATTGCACTTCAGGACTTCTTTGATGATGAGAGCAAAGCTGGGAGTGATAAAAAGTTGCAGTCAGTCTCCTCCTCTCTGTGAGCTGACCTGGACTTTCTGGTAAGCCGTTGGGGTTCCTCTGCGTTATTTGTTTTGTTTCTAATATATGTATCATCTAATGTTTTTGGGACAGGTTTCTGTTAAGTTACTAGCTTTTACCAAAATTTTGCCAATCCAATTTTTCTCTCCTCTCCTTTTTGTTGAAGCTATACTTTTAAATTTTGGATAGCTATATGTAGAAAAATTTAGGCATTGGTGTGTGTAATATAGATTAGTTCGATGGTGGTACAATTATGGCGATCTGTGCTGTATGTTCTCTTGCATAGACATGTACTTTTCCAAAGTTCTTTATAGCACAGTTTAATCATCAGAAAACTTCTACATTAATGAGAAAGTGAATCTTCTGATGTACCAAATCTAGGTCCTGCTTAGCATATAATATGGCAACCATTGGAACTTTACTTGTTTGTATAGCTTGTATTATTTCTAGAAATGGTAGTTAACAATTTTTGGTATAGCTACGGGATCAATCTCACCCCCTTCAGGAATTCAATTTTTGAACATATCATGCTGATGGTTTCGCCTCGGCTCAACCCTAGAAGAAGATATATTTTCCATTACCCTGGCCCCATAGCAACTATGAAATCACTTTTGTTCTACATATTACTTTGCATGGTGTTAACATTTTCTTTGGATCACATGTGTGCAACGTGTGACCTGATCTTGGTCATTTCAGAGTTCTTTTGAGCTAGTAAAATTTGATTTAGGGGTAGCAAATGAATTTCCTTTTCGCTTTCTATCCAACCAAATGCTACTTGAGCCAGGGTCATGACTCATGAGTGTAGTTGAAGAATTAGACAGAGGAAATATTTGTTTAAACTGTGGAGTAAAAGGACATCTAAACAGATAAGCTTTAACTGAAATTGGTCCAGATGGAATGATTGTGGTAGATCAAGTGATTTCGTTTTCGGCCTAGATACTTCGAGCATGACATTTGCTTTTTCCCCAAGTGACCTCAACTACATGGCCTGCTTGACCATTCCCTCTGCATTGTCAATTTAGATTGAATTTAGCTGGTCTAGGAATGGTGTGATTCATGAATTTAGCTGGTCTAGCTGGTCTACTTGCATAGAATGTTCGTTATGTTTGCACTTAGAGATGCATTGAATTCTCCACTCGTTTTCCCTTTATGTGTGATTCATGACCCTCCTTTTCTTCGGGGTTATGATTGCTGAATTGAGTGGTATAATTAACGGTTTACACTTAATATATTTTCATTCTCTAATTATTAGTTAGTTTTAAATGCTTTGTATTTGTATCCATTTGTAGATAGCGGTCAAGCCAAGCCTACCTCAACTTTGATATTGTTTATTAGGACTTTCTTCAAAGACTTTCTATGAAACCAGGCATGACATTTAGTTATTCCCGGTGCACTGAGTATTGCTAACTGAAGTCGTGTATGGGCGTGCAAGAATTTTGACTGTTGATGGATGGGGGTCTCACAATAGGGCCTGCATGCATTTACGGTCAAAAATCAATCGCACACCGGGCCACTTATTGTAGCATAGTTATTCCCCCAAATCGTTATCTTTCATTTTCTTTTGGCAAAGAGCCCCCTTGTTCTCAAAATTTCACCTTTCTTGATACGCACCATAATTTTTCGTTTTTAACCTTTTTGTTTTCGATGGAATAATTCTTTAAATTTAATCTACTAATGAAGTTACGCAACCCTTGTTTGTTGGGCCTCCACTTTTGTTTTCCGCTTTAGCCTCTTGGCTTCTTATTGCATGTTTCTGTTCCAACAAAATGTAAAAGGAAGCTGTGGATGGTGGGGAAACCCAAAAGAAAAAAGAGAGTTTAACTATTATCTCTAATATAGGGCAAATTATAAAAGGGGAGATTCACTATTATATCTAATATAGGAATCTAAATTATAAAAAAATTATATATGAAATGGATTTTAGTAACACAATCAAAGTCTATTTACAACAGAACAAAAGGTTTTTAACTTTTTTTAAATTACAAAACTACCATTGATTTCTTAAAACAAATCCAACCTCAAAACCTCATAAAAAAGTAGGGGTGGGCACTTAAACCGGCGAACCGGAAATCCAAACTTAACTTCACCGAATGAAACCGGAAAAAATTGAGTTGACCAAAAAGTCTACAATAAGTCAAAAATTGAACCGAATCAGTTTGGACCGGTTTTGAATTCAGTTCCATATCTTTAAAAATCGAATCGGACCAAACCAAATCAATCAAATTTAAAAAATATATAATTTTAATATATATTTATATTTAATGCACTTAAAAAAAAATACACTAATGAAGTTAATGAAGTTACGCAACCCTTGTTTGTTGGGCCTCCACTTTTGTTTTCCGCTTTAGCCTCTTGGCTTCTTATTGCATGTTTCTGTTCCAACAAAAAGTAAAAGGAAGCTGTGGATGGTGGGGAAACCCAAAAGAAAAAAGAGAGTTTCACTATTATCTCTAATGTATGGACAAATTATAAAAAGGTAGATTTACCGTTATATCCAATATAAGAATTCAAATTATAAAAAAATTATATATGAAATGGACTTTAGCAACACAACCAAAGTTTATTTACAACATAACAAAAAGGTTTTTAACTTCTTTTAAATTACAAAACTACCATTAATTTCTTAAAACAAACTCAACTCCAAAACTTCATAAAAAAGCCCAAAACACTCAGTAGGGCATTAAAGTAATTTAATCATCAAAATTAAATTCAATATGGTCAATTTTCATTTTTTAAGTTTTTTTTTGTTTGTTTATAGAAATTAAATGGTGTAGGGTTTATTTATAGTTTTAGTGCTATGAATAGGTATATGACTAAATATCTCTTATAAAAAAATCCTATATAAAATAAATTTTAGAAACATACCCAAAGTCCATTTACAACATAACAAAGAGGCTTTGAACTTCCTATAAATTACAAAATTGCCATCAATTTCTTAAAACAAACTCAACTCCAAAATCTCATTAAAAAAACTAAGGATGGCAACGGGTCGGGTAGGGGTCAGGTATGGCAATATCATCCCCGTCCTCGCTTTCCATCCCTGCCCCCATCCACGTTAGGGAATGGTATCCCAACACGACCCGAATCCCCGAATTTTTTAAATAAATAAAAAAATATCCATATTATAACACGCAAGTTAATTTAACAAAATTAATAAAATCATATAATAATAAAAAAATAAGTCCACAGTTTAGGGTAACTTTTTTAATTGTTATATTATATTATATTATATATTTAGTATTTAAAAACCTAATCAAAAGCACCTCTGGCATGCTGGAAGTGTTTCTTCAGTAAACCTTCTAAGTACTTTCTATATAAGTACTTTCTGGACAAGCTTGAAATTTAGTTCAAGTCTTGTGCTGGCTTAAATCTTCCTCGGAAATGGATAAACCAATATATGCCTAAACTAGCTTAACTAGATTCGACCAAAAAAAAGAAACTAGCTTAACATGTCAAGGAAAGTGTGGGTATAGTACAACATAGACAAATGGAAGTTTATGTCAATTTCAACACGTAATTGTTTTGGGTAACTTTTTATTAGTTATATTATATTATATGTTTAGTAACTAAAAATAAATACATCACTTATCAGGTCGGGTTCGGGGATGGAGATAACAATACCATCCTCGCCCCGTTTCTGATCAAGTATTTTGAAAAATCAGGGATCCCCGTACCTATCTCATTTTCCCTCAAAATCTCCCCCCGTTAGGGGCAAGGACCTGACATGACAAAGATTTTTGCCATCCCTATGTAAAAAACCTAAAATACTCAACATGACATCAAAGTAATTTAATAATCAAAATTAAATTCAAAAGGGTCATCTGTCCTTTTTTTGGGTTTGTTTATAGAAATTAAATAGTGTAGGGTTTAGCTATATCACTAGTGCAAAGAATGAGTATATAACTAAATACCTCAAGAAGAAAAAGGGAATTAATTTTTTCTTTCAATAATGGAAGGAAAAATACAACTAGAGTAAGAGCAAATTAGTACAAACATAAATTACTTTTTTTTTTAAAGGAAAAAACAAAATTATTTGTATTGATTTGAAGTTTGTGAAAGCTTTTTAACGGGGAGTGTTTAAACTAACAATTGATCTTGTGATATTTATCTCTACTTTATTAAAAGATGTTCAAAGTTCGAATTATCGTTGTTCAGTGACATGATATATATGATAAGTTTAGGGCCAACCTTTAATTTATGTTTTGTGTTGTGATATGATCTACTAGCGTCATGTTGTGATAAGGTTAGGTCCAAATGTTATTGTCTTTTTATGTAAATTTCGTGTGATAATTGATCGCTTGGAATTTGGCCAAGAAAGCCTTGATCTCTCCACATTTTCAATTTAGGATGAACAGTCGTATTCAAGGCCTCCTTTTGTCCTGCATGTGATAAGAAATACCATCATCATCGACTTTGTGAGTGCCTTCCATTTTACTTGCAGGAATATGGAGCTCGTCCGGTTATCAAATCTTTGCTTCCCATAATCTACTAGGAAAACTTCCATGTCTCCTCCGGTTGTGTTTAATCGAGTGCCGATCTCTCTCATCATTCACTAGTAATGTAATGTCATAGATAGATACATGGTTGTTCTTTATCACCGGTTGTAAATAGTCAGGATCTATCTCTCTTATTACTTGACTATTCCCTTTGACAACATGGATAAACACATAGTTACAAACAACTAGTTTTACATAAGATTTTCTCGTGGCTTACAGATAGATAACACGTAGTCTAGCATTTCCGCAATAAAATGATTGTTTTTGGGTTTCGGTTTGAATGTTTGGGCTTAATATTCTAGTCGTGCACTCAAATTACCGTGTGATGTCCGCTAATTTGGCTGCTTGAAGTCATTGAAAGAGAGAGAGAAAGAAATTAAGGAGCTGCAGGAGGTCAATTGCTCTTAGCGGTCGGAGTGGGAACTGGTTGTAACAAAAGACCTTATGCGAAAACCGTGTGGACCTTAATCTCTGTAAACAGCCAAATTCTTCCATGGAAAATGGAATTAGAAGCCTAAGATCTGGAAAGCTCTAGAATACCAACCAAGCGGGACCCATATGAATAACATTTTTTTCTTATTAAAAGCGTAACGTTTTCTTCCATGTCATGTTATATCACATTGAAGAACATGTTAGGTTGTTTGATCAAGAACATCTCCTTAACGATAATGCTACACTAACAGAATCATGAGGAAAGAAGGAACCACCCTCATGTGGATTTGGATCTGGATCCTCTCCTGGTGGTTTCACCGACTAATTTTGATATTTCTAGCAGTGGATTGAAGTATATAATGTGTAAAGAATGATGGGGTTTTTGGTTAATTAACAATGTAATAAGTAATACAAATACATTATTTTTTCAATTTTTAGAACTGTATGACTGATTTTTGTTCAGCATTCAAAAAAATCGGTCTTCCAGTAGTTCACATTTATGTGGTTTACAACTATGGTTTGTGTCTCGACTGAAAAATTGGAAAATTTTGGTCAAGTCTCGAGAATGTTTTGGCTTTGGTCTTGGTCTTTGATATACATGGCATAAATGCAAAGAGCATATAATGAGTGCCCTATCTTCAAGTGCACGGCAAACATAACCATGCAACCCTACACGATCGAATGTCAATCGATCATGAAATAAATTTTTGGTCTTCGGGCGATGTCAAGACCCCCAAAACCAAGTATCCATCATGTTGAAAGTTGAATTTATTAATGAAGTCTGCAACCAAATTAAAGTTAATTATTAAACGTGTATAAAGAGAGCATGGAAAAGGAGGCCGATTGGATGCTCAAACTCAAAAAGTACCAATGCCGTATAGCACATGTGAGCTTCTTCTTGCGACCATGACAATTCAACTCGAAGAGGACACTCCATTTTCTTGGAAATAATAATACATCGGGTGTCTAACCCTAAGTAGGACAATTCAGAAAAATAATCCGATGAGACGGGCACTCGATTTTTGACTCGTTTTCTTGAAAATCGGCTTTGATAGTTTATGAAACTAATAATTCAATGAGTGACGTATGTATGTGAGACGTCCGTTTCATGAAATGATGGATGCAAGCAAGTTTTTCTTCACACAAGAGGGTAACATCCCCATTGGCACTATTGCCTATTGAATCGCCAACCCATGCAACTGCATATAAGAATTGACTCGTTTTCGTATGAATCGATTACATATATAACTTTCCTCTCACAAAGTGTACTTAGAATCCGTACACTTTAGCTGGATTTGAGGCTGTTTTTCTCATATACTCTTCATCATACTTTTGTTTAGGGATTGCTCATGGAAGCTGAAAGAGGAAGTCATCGAATTCAGCATTGCAAACTCTCTAGAAACCAGCTAATTAATAGTACGGAAAGTGAAAACATTAAAAAAGGTACCGACTGTTTGTTGGTGAGGTGCGTATTTTGTTACCACGTCACCAAAATGAAGTCAAAATCAGTCTTTATGATGAAGATTGAGAGAGTTAATGGATGGCGGGGGGAATTAAATACTGTTCACTCTATGATTGAGCCACCCCAAAACAAGAACATTGAGTTTTCATATTGCTTCTTACATGTACATGACATCATATTAAATGAGTTATTTTGCTTTTGTTCTAGCCAGGATATTCACAAAGCAACCTTCGTTGTTTAGTTAACTACTAACTTCAAAAGTTTAAGTAATATTCTGTAAAAATGGGATAATCAAACTTAGGATCTCGCGTAAAGTGAGCTCTAAGACCAATTAAATCTCACCAACTACAAAATTTTAACGCTTTAAGTTGTCAAAGAATTAGACAAAAAATGTATATCAAACTTACGTTATAAAGGCATTTATTTCGTGCATAAAAAGAGCTTTTTGCATTTTGTTTTGTTGCTTTTTTATATATGCGTGGGGTGAAATCGAAACTACTTCCGTTTACATGGCTAACTTGCTATCAATATGAACTGATTGTTTTCAGTTGGACTTTGTGAGTTTTGATGGTGCATGAGCAAACTACAAAAGTAGAATTTGGCATATGCTTTCTTTTATTAAGGTCCACGCGCATAAGACTGTTTAAGAGCAAAAAAAAAGGAATTTTTTTTTTGAAAGGTTAGTGGGGTGGAGGTGGAGATGGGTGAAGAAACACAAGTCCAACTGCTTCCACTGCAAAGTAGAACAAGTTTAATTAACAGGCAAAACTCAGTTTAGTATAACAAGTGGCAAACTTAATCACTTAAATATTAAATAATAATCGAGAATATAAATTTTTTTTTTCTGGGTTAAGAACAGAAATATATTAATTTAAGATATATTTTTTCTCTTGGATATGGAGAAGTCGCAATCGTCAATGGCAGCTTAAGACTTTAGATTACCAGAGTTTTCTCACCTCATGCGCGCAACGAGCTGACCGGCTCCCTACCAACCATACCCCACCTTTATCTTAACTTTATACACAAAAACACGCTTATATTTCCTTTCGTACCACATATACAGTGGTGAAGTCAGAAATTTATCATTTTGTGAAGATGACAAAATAATGAAATGGAATATGTGCATCTCAAAAAATGCATATATATATATATATTCATTAGAGAGTAATTGAAGGGAAAAAAAAAGTGAGTTAATTGTGATGAACTGACCATATTATGATTTATACGGATCATATTGTTGATCACATATCTTAAGACTTTATTGATTACTTACGTGAATGAATTTGATTCGTGTATAAGATGTGTTTAAGTTTAAAGAGTGACAGTTATAACATTACCCGAAAGAACACTTAACAACGCTTTTTCAGATTTATAGGTTTTAAGAGCACTTAAATGAGCTAGTTAACTACATCGGGATACTTGGGTCGTTCTCAATGAAAATAAGTAGGTCATTAGGCGGTGGTTAGAGGAGGTGGATTCAGCAGGCCCAATCACTCACCAAATAAACTCTACTTTTTAACTCATTCACCACAAAACCTCTGCCACATGTCACCCCGGCAAAAGCCTACACAAAATTAGTTTCAAGTGTGGACCAAATCTGGATTTAGGTTTTGGTTAACCACATTTTGTAATTCCATTTTGAGTGATGACATGAGGGAAAAACAAAAACAAAAACAAAAACAAAAAAAGAAGCCAAAAAGGAAAAGGTGTGTGTGTAGGGTTTTGTAATGTAGCTTTGGGGCCCTTCAGAAGAGGAGGAATGCATTTTGGTTTAAAAGTTAATGTCAGTGACGGATGGTACGTCAAATCGAAAACTATATATCATTACCGTTCTCATCCAAACCTTTGACTCTTAAAATAAATATGACTTTGTTGTGTATTTTTTTTGTTTTGTTTGAAATAACAGCTCTATGTATGGCTCAAGTCCGAGAAAATGGGAAGGAGGGAGAGAGAGGGTGAGGCACCAAATTTCCCCAGTTGAAAGTTAGGCAATGTTATAGCTTAGAATTTTTAGAGATAAAACAGAATTTCAAAAATGTCTTTGAGACTATTTTGGCTGATGAGAAAATTCTTCATGAGATCTCAAAGCAGACTTTGATATGTACAATCATCCACAAACTACGCATTTCAAATCACTTTGAATGTTATTGTGTTCATAAGAATTTGAGTTTACGATGTCTGAATTCAAAGCTCATATCTTACTTGTGGCGGATAGAAAGAAAGAAATTAAAAATCTAAGAAATAAAAATGTCTAGAAACGCTACTTGTTGGGAAGGAAAGTCGCATGTGAAAACAACGGCCATCAGTAGGGCACCCCTTGTCCTGGACAAGGGTTAGAAATAGAAATTGTCCTGCATTTTTCCTATCTTTGTTGACAAGGTTTTTCATCATGAGTTAATTCTTAATTTATACTATAACCATTTGACTAAACCCAACCACCCAATTTGATATATGATTAAAGAGCAAGTGAATTTGATTCTCTTTACTTTTAACAATTCCAGCAATAAAGATTGCTTCTGGTGCTTGCTTGCTACCACCAAATGAAATTACTGAGTAAATGCAAAAAGTAGAGATTTATTTGAAGTGCTTTGGTGGTTAAAAAGATGAATTGAGAAGGACTTTTGGAGACTACCGAATTGTTTGTATACGGCTATTTTGATTTTAGACTTTAAAACTTGTGTCTGCAACTGGGTTTTTTCAGAGGGGATGATGAATTTTCAAACTTGAAGATAAGTTTTTCCTGCAAAAAAATCAAAAGTGAAATTATATATAATTCTGTCATTAAACCTAACGGCTTAAGAGAAATTTATAAATCCGTCTCTATGTGACAGAATGAGCAGCCTAATTAAAATATTCAACAGATGACGTCACAATGACACCTCCTCCCTAGCCCTTTCCCTATTTATACTCTAACTTTGTGCTGCAAACAAACCCCACCCCACCTCTCTCTCTCTCTCTCTCTCTCTCTCTCTCTCCTTCTCAGTTTTCTCTCTCTCTCTCTCTCTTCTTCTCAGTTTTCTCTCTCTACACAAAAGCATAGCTTAAAGATTTAGCTGCAATGGAATGCAGTAATGAGACAATGAACACAAACTACACAACCACCTCCTCAACCCCTCTGTCTCAGTCTCCTTCTTCTTCACCATCCTCTCCTCCTCCTCCTCTGCCTCCTACTCCAACTCCAAACCCACCTGTGGTTATAAGTCCTTGTGCTGCATGCAAGATCTTGAGGAGAAGATGTGCAGAAAAATGTGTCTTGGCACCTTACTTTCCTCCCACTGAGCCAGCCAAGTTCACTATTGCTCATCGTGTCTTTGGGGCTAGTAATATCATAAAGTTCTTGCAGGTACTTTTCTTCATGTACCAAACATGTAGCACTATTTGTCAAAGTAGGTCTATGACTGTGTGTTCTGGAATATTAGATACACAGTAATGTTCTTCTGTCACACTGTAAATTTTGGTAATTTTACTAAATATGTAGTTTAAATTCACAGTCTAATAAAATTATCGTTCTCTTGTTTGACAAAGACAAGTCTGACCAGAAGACACGAAAAGGCATACATAGCTAGAACTTAAGGTCTTTCTCCCATGTGAAACACTAAGTGTCAGATTTTCCATGGAATATTGTGTTAGTTGCATTCATATTTGAAAATTCTAGGAAGTATACACTAGACACAAATGGAGACGTACCAAAGTGGTAGGAAATTCCCTTTCAGCCCTTAGCCCTGATATTATTTTTCATCAAGGAAATCAACTACTCTGACTAAATTATGCTGATAACAACAGAACAAGGGAGAAAAACTCTCAAAAGTATCTCTTTTTTTCCGTTTCTTTTTTCTTTTTCTGTCTATTTTCTCAGTTTGCAATCAATTAAATATTGAAAGTTTATTTGTAACTAAATGAAAGAAACATTTCAAATTTTCAGGAACTTCCAGAATCTCAAAGAGCTGATGCAGTGAGCAGCATGGTTTATGAGGCCAGTGCAAGAATTAGAGACCCAGTTTATGGGTGTGCCGGGGCAATCTGCCACCTCCAGAAACAAGTGAATGAGCTGCAAGCACAATTAGCCAAGGCACAAGCTGAGCTTGTCAACATGCAATGCCAGCAAGCCAATCTTGTGGCACTAATTTGCATGGAGATGACACAATCTAATGATCAGGGCTCTCCTCAGCAATCACTTGATCACAACTTCATCACCAGTTCTCATGGCAGCAACCAGGGTAACATAAGCTTCCTTGATGACACCACCACTCTAGGCTCATTGTGGGAACCACTTTGGACATGAAGAGAAACAAATAATTAAGAGGAATGCTAGCGTCAGTCGAGCATGAGTACGTGACATATCTTGATCAGTGTGGGCTCAACAGTAGGTCTCACATTCATGCATAACTCAGAATGCATCACGCATGTACGACTGACGCTAGCATCACTATTAATTAATTATTATAACCCAATGGATTGAAAAAAAAAAAAAAAAACTTGTTCCAGGAATCCAATCAAATTCTCCTAAGGAGAAGTTGAAGGACACCATATTAATTAATAAATTTTAGGTAGCTCTCTAGTAGGAATGAAGTAGCACTAGATCTTCAGTGTTTGAACAAAAGGGAGGGAAGATGAAAGTTGAGATTGATGTAGTGACTTTGTTTAAGCCTGCTGCAGGGCAAAAGTAGCTAGCTTGGTGGGTCTTTTTCTTTTAGTTTCATGTAATATTTTCCATGTTGAAGAGGAAAACAGATATATGTCTGTTCTCAGTCCATTTGTGTGCTGATCTTACTGAATCTAGCTTTAACCAACTTTTGGTCACCTACTTTAATTACTTAATAAATTGATGTTTGATGCATGAATTAATTCCTTGTCCAACTAGCTTTTGACCATCTTTCTCTGTAACGACCTTTAAGCCCACCAAAAGAAAACCCTCTCTCTTTTGCAACTTGGGATAAGCACCATGTTTATCAACTAATACAATCAGATTTTATTAATTAAATTGAACTTTAATTTGTATATGGTAACAATTAATTATATTTATCTGCGATTATGAGTTGTGTTGTAATTATGCGTGGAGATGAGAAATTGGAAATTAAATTGCATAGGGTGTGTGCGTTAAAGAATCTAAAGTCCTATATCGGAAACTATGGTACACTACTAATAATACTGAAGTCTTTTGTTTCACTTGCTGAACTTTGAAGGTGATTAATTTAGAGACAATATAATTATTGGTAATAAGAACCCGATGATCCGTGGTTGTAAAAATCTAACAAACCTATTATCGTTTAGAATAAAGACACCATTTCAGCATCAGGGTCTGTTTTTATCTGCCTTCATTGGGCAATGTGGACCTATCATGGATTGCACCTGGCTCTCAATTGAAAATGAAACTTGATGTATTTAAAACCGACAATACATTTTTTAGATTTATCTAACCATATATGCTTGGCTCTTGAAAGTGCATAAATCTTGATCACCATGTCAAAGATGTATGTATACCTTTTGGCTTTGGGCTGGCTACAGATGTTTTGACTGATTCCGCAATCTTTTAGTGCATGCTTTCAAGGAAGTAAACAAAATACAATTCCATGGTGACATGACCTTTTTTTCTTCTTTACCATGTTTCTTTTCTGATTGATGCTGCAGCAGCAGCCCCTCCTTAACTTATTTCACACTGATCGAGTTTTTTTGCTAATAAAGGAAATCTTTCGAGTGAATATGCAACATGACCCCCAATATTCTTGATTTTCTCTTTCATGGAAAGGTGGGATGGTGTTCAGTGAAATGTTTCAAAGAGGTATTCACTACGTTATAAAAAAAATAATAATACTAATAATAATAAAAGGATGAGGGCAGACTTGCCCATGTTCAATTTCATAAGCTTCGTTGACTCTTGAGCTTTCTTTTCTGAAAAAGGGCATACTGTATAATAAAATGTCTCAAAGAGGCATATTGATAACCTAAGGCACACCTACTTATGTTTAATTTGATGAACTCTATTCATCACACACCGTAGTATTCTTGTATTTTTCTTTATGATATTGTGTTTGATAAAATGTCTTCAAGAGGCATTTATAAGCTCAAGAAGGTTGAAACGCATCACGTTTATTACACTCTATAACAGTGACTTACAAATTTTTGATGTGATGTTACGTTGACTATAATATAAATTACATATTTACACGTCAATTACCTATCTTTTTTATTGCAAACGACTGGAAGAGAGGAGTTTCGAACTTCTACCCACATAAGTAAAAGTGAAAGAACTCAACCAACTGAACTATACTTTACGGATATTTGCACATGAATTCAACTACATCATAAAATAACATGTCATAGAAATCCTTCCAACTATAACCAATGATTAATCGTGGTGGATCAATTAGATATTACTTTTACTGTCCCAAACTGTGACACTTAGCCAATAAGTCACTTGATGTTGTTAATATTAGTTATTACTGTCCCCCGTCTCCGTTAAAAGTCACAATCTTTTTCCTCTTGACAATGATGCAGAAGAATTTTCTCAACAGAACATTGGGCCCCTCTTGATGGGGGGTCATTGCCACGTGTCCATTTGTTACTCCCCCATTGATAGTAATTAGTAAACTGGTAATCATAGCTTTGATCCCCCCCTAATTAAACGCGTTTTTGAGGCACAATTCAAATCATGTGCACCCCACGTGCGTGAGTTGATGATGATCTCAGATTCTCAACTAAGCAAAGAAGCAAAGCCAACAAAAGATTGTCACCTGTCGGCAACCGATTGATTCTCTCTTTCTGTCCTTTTTTCTTCTCCCTCTTCTTCTTTTTTCCTCAAGAGACAAAATATCTATGTCTCACCCAACATGCCATAATTTTCTATGCTTGAACGGGAACAAAGTCTGTTTTTTTGACCCAATTGTACCTCTACAGAGGCTATAAAATTAAGCAAACCTATTGCTATATATTAAAAAAATACTTTATAAATAAAGAAAAAAAATGAGTTCCACAAGTCAATGATATGATCCTTTAAATTATATTTTTCACTCTCATGACAAGAATTCTTGTGTACTGGTTTGTAGTCATTTTTGTACGTGGTGAACTTTATCCAACCTAACATGCTGTAGTGTGTAGGAAAGATGATGTCTTTAGAGAGAGGTTGATCATAAGTTGACTGGTTAAACATGTATTCCTTGTTGGCGATTCATAATTATACAATATATTTGTCATTAGGTTTTTAATTACTTCGTATGCTATTTGATTAAATCGATGTTATTGTGCGTGATTCTATCCATATCAATTCAATTTGTTGTGTTTGATCACTATATAATATTTACCTATATTCGACACCATAGTTTACTTTGTACTTTTGCTTTTCATTAATAATTACTATCGATTATTCTATATTAAAAAAAAAGGTTCGATCCACCAGAAAAAGTCTTGAATTAATTACACATGCACATGTCACTATATGGTGAATATATGATGAAGGAAATGATTATATGGAACTTAAAAATGTTCACCAATATTTTAAAGTTAATGTTATCATTTGATTATGGGAATTCAATTGGTGAGATGAGAATATGGTCAATTAAAACAGTTGTACCTCCCAAAAAATTGATAAATCAATCACTGATTAACTTTCTAGGTGAATGTGACACTATATCTGAAGGATTGTCTCATACCAGATTGTTTTTAATTATTTTTTTTTTAAAATTAAAAAAATAATAATGGATCTCATTTTTATAGAACACAATTACCTATTTTATTTTTAAATTTTAAAATAAAATTTAAAAAACCAATTGATACACGCGTGATCAAATGCGAAGGAACTAGTATAGATAATAGGTGTGTGGTATGCTGAGTAATGTGGGGAGTGGGAATGGATCTCCCCTACCAACATTATACTGTTCGAGTGCAAGCTAAGAGATCTATAAATAGGTGTGAGCTATAGTTCTAGTTATATAGCTCATCATCAATATTTTATTGGTCAAGAAATTATTAAATTTTATATTTGTATGGCACCATCTTATAATCATAGAAAGAATCTTTATCGCTGTACATTTACAGTGGGTTTAGATCAATCTACATCATTTCCCATTGCCCATATAGTGGTATTAGGTGTACGAAAACCTATTTTAAAAGGTCACATTGCACCAACTTTTGTCACAAAAAAAATGTCAAATATAAGATGGGACAGAGTAGGAGACTGCAAGAAAAGAATGATCCAATACATCGATAAACTGAAGCCAAATTTATTGCATTAAATTAACGAAAGGCAAAGATCGACAAACCCACAACTAAAAGGGAGACTTAAAGAGTCAAAAATTTGAAACAAGTCTTATCCATATTGTTTGAATTTGCATTACCTAAACAACTGCTACTGAGGAGAATGTTGCAATGGGAACTATGACATTAACATTTGCTTTGTTGAATCCGCATTATATATGTATATAGAAATCAATGGGGAAAAGACCAGAAGAGTCGCTCCTTTTGATTCTCGTTCTCTCTTGCTTTTTGAGTTTTGATCTCATTCTGTTCCTTTTTCTGCTGCTTTGATGTGTATGTATGCATGTTGCTAAGCCCACTAGCTGAGTTTTGCAGTCATTTGAGGCTTTTGAGCTTCTTTTCTCACTTCAGAAGTTATGGTGGTGATCACAGAGCGTTCATACCAAACATAAATGTTTTGTTCTCATGTGGCATGTGAATGGTTGGTTGTCGCTAATTAATGAATTATGAGACTCACTTGCATTATCGACCGAAAATTCCCCGGGAACCCATAGTGAGGAGACTGCCCTTTTAGCATCGCTTACAAAAAGTACTATGTGATAAAAGTGGAGATAGGCCCGACATTATTGCACATCATGTTAATTGGCAACACCGTACATCTCGTGTGCCTTTGGCCGTCATTCCACGAGACATTCCCAAAAGTTGCATGGTACAAAGTCTTATAGCCTTTAGATTACATACACCTACTTCTATTTATTTTTAGAAAAACTAACTATCATATATATAGTTAATGGTGTGTTACACTACTTTCATTTGATATGTTTTTACCTCTTTTTATGAGCAAAAGTCTTCAAGATTAGTCCCTAATTGAGGAGTGATACTTCGATAATTTTATATACCAACTAACTCTTGGCTTAGTGCTATTTCTTTTTTCGATGTTGAAAGATGTTTAAGTTCAACACACCACCCCCACCCCCCATTTAAGGAAAAGAAAATGATTTCATTTGCAATATTGTTTTTCTCGTCACCCCTGTTTTCGCATTTTCTATCGCATATGCTTTTTTTTTCAAAAGTTGTGGTTAAGCTTTAAGAAAATTGAACTCAAAGGTTCGCTTGGTCTTGTAGGGCATGTCACATATACTTAATCAAGGGAACATCACATACGTATTATAATATTTAGGAGATGTAAGATGAGCCAAAAGATGCAAATAGAATTTTCCGTTTGCTTGTTCAATCAAAGAAAACTTTGTGATTTGATTTCCGAGGTATTTAAATCATCGATCATGTGATTAAATCTTATCCAGTGAGCACATAAGCTTTCTTTTCCATGAGATGGTGAAATTAGGATAACTAAGCTATGGCAATGGTGCTTTCAACTCAACTGTTTTGAAACACATCGCCATTTTCAAGAGTCGTTTAGCATTTGAAACGAAAACTTCAAAGTTTGCAGGGAATCTTGAATTGAAATAATTGATTTTTCAAACCACGATTTTCACTCATGCTTTTGAAATTATATTATAAATTAAATATTCAACATACTACACATTTTGCTAAGGGATAAGCTTCACAGAATAGGACCAAAAAAAAATTGTAACACTTTGCTAGAGATCAACTTCCCCACGTAATAAACTTTGTGATTTGATTTCGAACCATGTAATTCAGGAATAATTATAAATATTTGTAGACCACGACAAATATAAAACCCTAGTCAAAGTATTTTTCAGTGTTTTTTTTTTGGGGGGGTTTAATTTCCCTATGAAAAATATTATTTTTTTCTTTCTTTTCTTCTAGAGTGATGAGGAAAACCAATTTAATTAGCAAATGTTTAGACAAATCGCAATTGATTTCTACCATAATACCTAATGGTATGAGAAAGTTCAAAGCAGTCAACCAGTCCAAGCAAAACTGCCATGTGTATAACACATTGTCATTTGTTAGGTAATTTAAGGGAGAAAACTAACACATTTGGACATGAAAATTGAACTTGACCCTTTGGACTCTTCCATGACTTATTTTCCCTCGTTGAATGAAGTGTTGTCCCTTACATCTAGGGTTAGGGGCGGACAAATTAAATTTCCGTTAAACCCAACTAACTTGACCTGAATAGTACTATCGATTCAATTTCACACGCAAAAAAGAAAATAATGATAAAAAAATCAAATTATTTTTATGAAATGAAAGACCTAAACTTTCCACGATCAAACACATCAAAGGGGAAACGTTTTAAAGAAAGAAAAAGCCAGCTAACTACATTCAAAACAAAATTGAAATTTTCTTGAATGCTTATATTATAGTACCTATCAAATTGTTGTCTGCATTCAGAGGCGAAGTTCAACACGTGTCATTAGCATGCTAAGCCCATTTTTATTTAAACTCGGGAAAGAGTTTATTTTTCCTAAGATGACCCAAAAGAAGAAAAATTGGTAACAAAATTGAAGGCCCAAAAGAAAATAACAAAAATACACAAAAGCGGACAAAGTGTTACACCCAGTGGGCTTTCCTATTGGTATTATAATAGTGAAACTAAGAAAAATAAATAAAAGTGACCTAAGTTAGTGTTGTGCCCATTGTAACTTTCCTAGCGGTACACTTATGTTAAGCCTTATAGTAACTACAGTGTTTATTTTTCTAATGCACAAGATTGGTAACTTATTTTAAATGTACCTCTTTCGGTTGTGAACTCTTTTTACTTGAACTTCTTTGGGCCTGCGTGCTCTCGTGAGTCTAAGTTCTATTAGTTTGCTTTTTCTTTTTCCTCATAAAAACAAAAAAACAAAAAAAGGGTCAATTTCAATTCTAATTCCATTCCCAAACGTGAATCATCCACCAATGCCTAGGACATCATATAGGACTATTTATTCCTATATTTCTATGTCCATTCGTCGGAGCACACGAGTATAATGACCCTAGTGGTGAAGTTAAAACTTCCATGTCATTGTCATTGGATTTATCTCCACTCTCTGTCTCATTTTTTTATGTAATTCGAGTGGTGGAGTAAAGCTTCAATGTTATGGGAATATATATGTCTACTTTCTCAATTTCAATCTCACTCATTACATAAGTCACGATAAGTGAGATATATAGTGTCGATATATCACCAAGTACGTAGATAAATTATTCTGCAAACAAGGAGTATTTAGAATTAGACTACGTCAATGGTTCGATTCTCACTCTCCTATATACAAAAAACTAATTTATGAGAGTGCCTAACCCAATCCTGTATCTCATGTCATGAGCTGTTATATCCAAAGATTCAATTATCATGTA
Organism: Prunus persica; assembly: GCF_000346465.2. NCBI lineage: Eukaryota > Viridiplantae > Streptophyta > Magnoliopsida > Rosales > Rosaceae > Prunus > Prunus persica. The sequence goes on from NC_034014.1 coordinate 6,487,020, forward strand.
TCATAAATGCCCGCCAAAGTTGTCTATTTTGGCCAGACACACAGAACATAAACAAGAACAATTCCAAGGTTATACTTGTCAAAGCCTAACAACAAACGTTTGCTATGTATACATTTTTATGTGCAGCCGGAAATGAAGAGACATGAAAAACACTGCGAAAATACTACACCGACCTGATATCTGTTAATATCAAGAAAGCATGAGCATGTGTTGGAGAATGGCCTTATGTTTCATAAGGACCAAGGGTTGGCCAACTAAACGAGAAAACCAAACGTGCGGTGCAGCTAAACTCAAGTGTAGCATTTAGAAAGTACCGGACTTTCATGTGCTGAGAGGGACTAAGGTCTTTCGTATTGGAGATGAGCATATTCAGTCACTTCAGTAGTCCATTGTCACGAATGAGAAAGGAAATGATGACTTCCAATCCCAAGCAAAATTGCCATCTGCATTGCAAACAACTCAAGCACTTAACACCCTGTCAACATACGTTTAATAATTCGTAATTGGAATCAAGTACTAAGACAATGACATGTTTACATAATCAGAATCCGTAATCAGACGCATCTACAACAATGGCACGTTCACTAATCCATTATCGGAATCAAGCACACTAAAGTGGTCTTCAACACATACAAATATACGTGTTCACAAACACACGAGTTTTACTTACTGTATTGGTGGAAATACGAACAGAAAGCATAAACTAGCTGCAAATTAAAGCATTTCTTTTTCTTTTTGATAGGAAATATAGTAAACTATCTTCAAAAATCACTTTGTAAAAACTCTCCCTTCCCTTCCAATCCCAATCCCGGCATTGGGGCAAGAATTTTCCATCATGGCTAACTAGTTCCAACTTCTAACCAAGCAAAACATCTAAAGAGTTTGACTGGTATATATATAAACCAGACAAGAAACAAAAGAGTTTTAACTTGGAAAATTAGTTTAGTTAACATAAAGATTGGTACGCAACATAAGTTCAATCAAGGAACAACAGTATATATACCATTATCAGCTGCTATCCCAATATAACACACTCCTCTCCAGAACATCAATGAATTGCCAAAGTTTAGGCTCATTATTTCATCCTCAAACTAGAAGCCATTAGTATATATATTATACATTATGTGGGAAGAGAGGCAAACCAACCTTTGATTTTAAAAAACCTCCGTAGATAACTAGACGCATTTGAATTTTGAAGTCAATGTCAATTGATTTAACATATAATGGTCTATGTTTTGTCAAAGTTTCTGATACCCAAATAAGTAGACACATTATCTGTAGAAACATTTTCAAGCTAGGACAGTCGTGAGAAGGCACACCTAAATTTATATATTTGGCCTTCTATATACGGCAAGATGCCAAGTGATAGGAATACAAAGTAAATAAATCATCATAGATAAATAGAAAAGTCCAAAAGAGTGCTAGATATTCCATTAAACAGAATTAATACCAGAAATTAAGGATGCAAATGAGAAGGCATTTTCACCTCCTGCCATATGCACAACCACTGTAATACCTTTATGGCCATTGAAGGTGCAGCAGTTCCAAATTTCATTGTCCACAAATGCATATTAATTTCACAGTGATTTTTTTATCAACGGCAACAAAGCAGGATCTACTTCATCTTTCGACAGTAAATTAACTATCAACTCTGTTGTTGATGCATCTGCAGAAAAACCCTTCTCTACCATTGTTTGAATAAGTACCATCGCCCTTGATGTCTGTTTATTATGGATGAACCCTCGGATAATTGTATTATAGGTCCAACCATTAGGAGAACAGCCTTCCACTTCCATTTCAATAAGAAACTTTTCTGCTTCGCTTGTAAGGCCCGCGATACAGAGTCCATTAATCATTATAGTGTATGTCCTCGCATTAGGTTCAAGTCCTTTTGATGATAAACCACAAAAGAGATCCCTTGCAGATTCAATTTTTCCAGCTATGCACAAACCTTCAATAAGAATATTGTAAATCACAATATTAATATCCAACTTCTTCGCTTCCATCTCTCCAAACAATTGCATTGCCCTAGAAAGTTGTCGGTTTTTACACAGGCCATCCAGTAAAATAGAAAAAGCTTGAGCATCTGGAAGCTGGCCACAAGCTTGCATCTTAGAGAACAACTTTTGTGCATCATCTATTCTACCCACTTTGCAAAAACCGTCCATAAGAGCGGTATAAGTAACGGTATCTGCAACTAGCCCCTTATGAGACATATCCAGAAAAAGCATCATGGCCTCATCAATCTTTTTATGCTTACAATATCCATTTATCAATGTGCTGTAACTAACAACATTAACCATCGAGCCCTTGCTAAGCATTAGTTCAAAAACCTTTTTCGCTTTGTCCATTCTTCCTCGCAAACAGTAACCATCCATGAGTGAATTGTACGTAACCGAATCAGGATCAATATCTCTTTCAATCATCATCTCAACCACGCCTTCTGCTTCCACGACCATTCCCTCCTTACAAATTGTGTCTACCAAGACGCTGAACGTGAACACATCTGGAAATATATTTTTACTTGCCATTTCATTCAACAACCTTGTAGCTTCTTTCCACTCGCCTAATTTGCAAACTCCATGAATCAAGGATGTATAGGTAATGACATCTGGGGCAATACCCTTGCTCATCATTTCTGAGAAGAGGTTCAATGCATCATCAACTAGTGTATCCTTACAAAGACTGTCGATGATTGTGCTATAGACAACTAGGTCAGGCTTGCAAGCTCCTTCCTCCATCTTCCTAAGCAACTGAATAGCAGCACTATTGTTACCTTTCATGCAAAAGCCCTTTACTAGCGTGCCATAAGTAACCACATTAGGCTGACAATTACCTCCCCTCATCATCTTGTGGAGAAGGGTTGCCGCCTCCGCCACTCTATTCTCAAGAAGAAAGCCGTTGATTAGAGTGGTGAAGGTAAAGACATCTGGTTCAAGACCAACTTTGAAGAAATTTCCCAATACAGATAAACTAAACCCCATTTGGTTTAGATGACAATAACAATTTATGAGAATGTTTAGAGTATAAACATTAGGTCCAATTCCCGACACACCCATTTGTTTATACAAGATGATGACGGCCGGATAATGTTTCAATTTCGCAACTTGACCCAATATTTGAGTGAAACGAACAACTGAAGGCCGAGGACGCATTTGAAGCACTCTATCAAACACATTGAAAGCATCCTCAACAGTTGTGATTTTGGGTGAGTTTCTCACTGGCTGCTCTAGTTGGGTTCTTGTAGATTTGATTGGTTTAAAAGGTTGAGAGTGAAGGAAAGCAAAGTAATCGTTGGCGAAAACAACAAGAGTGGAGTTAGAGTGAAGACAAGGCATACCTCTCCATCTCCTGCTGGTGCAATAAGAAGAAGAAGAAGCAGCTATATTCCGCATCATCATCTTCAGCATCTCAGTGAGTCAGTGAGTCTCAGCCAACCTTCAACATTTGGGAAGCGAGACCAAATCTCGAAAGGGAGCGGCGGAGCTCTCAAGTGCGTGGATGATGATCCAGTCGACAAAAACTTTGTTTCGATGAGTTTCGAATTAGTTTTCCTTTCTAATTGCATTTAACAATGCTATGCTATGTCGGGAAAGGGTTGTGGTTTTCTTTTTTCTTCATTTTTACAAAGAATTTATTTCAGTGGGTTAATTGTTACCAGTGAATTAAATATTTCGGAATTATCTCGAGTACTCGTTGTATAAAGGAAAGGATGTCTTTTGATTAGGGATGACAACGGTCGAGTAGGGGTCAGGTATGATAATACTATTATCGTCTTCGCTCTCTATCTCTGCCCTCATTTCCGAATTCATCCCCTTTTAATAGGTTTCGGGGAATCTCCGTCTCTGTTCCCGTTAGGGAACTATCCCCATACCCGTCCTGAATCTCCGGATTTTTTTTACATAAAAAATATTTATCATATATTTTAACATTAAGTTTCATATTAAATTATCTTTCAACACATCTAAATTTACTATAAAGTTCAACTCAACTATTCAAAATCACATTAATATGAAATTCCAAAGAAGATTAGGAAGAATTAGGAGAGGGAGGTTAACTTAGGGTTAAACATAAATATTATAATTATATATATATTTATTTAAATATATATATATTTTCAGGTCGGGGATGAGGATGCAAATACCATCCCCTCCCCATACCCATCGGGGATTTTTCAAGTTCGGGGATCTCTGTCCCCGATACCCGTTTGGCCACGAAATCTCCCCTCGTTAGGGTTGGGGACCCGATGGGGACCTGCCCCCGCATGGATTTTTGCTATCCCTACTTTTGACGAAAAAATAAAAAACAAATATATATATATAATCTCCTCAAAATCCAAAAGTCCCGCGAGACTACACACACTTCATTTATTTCTCGCTCTCTCAGTCCTACATGGCCAGCATCGTGTCACCCGATGACGACAACGACGATGTTTTATTCGCCATCTCCGAGCAACATCGCGAGCTCATGGAAGCTGAATCCCTAGAGTTCGACATGGATCTTGACAGGACCCACCCCGAATTCCTCGAAATCCGGGACAATTCCTTTGATAGTTCAGACATCGAACCGATGTCGGGCCTACTTACTAAAGACACGAGCCTTTCTGCCAAAATTTCGGCAGTGTCTCACCTAAAAATTGGACATTTTTCCAAATTTTTAACCTGTCAAGATCACAATTAATATCACCAACCGGCAGCATGCATAAGTTAAAAAAATTCATGCCGTTTACATCAATGGCCTCTGGACTGGCAAATCAAACCCTAGTACGAGCGATAACAGAGCAATCTAAGAGTTTTGATTTACAAACGATAACAAAGTTTAACGAAAAGGAAAGAACAAAGCTTATCCTACTGAAGCTCGGGATTCGGAAATTCAAAGCTTGACTCTGCTGCTCAACTCGGTCAACTACTATCTGGGGGGGGCGTAAAACAAAAAAGTATGAGTGGACAAAAACAAAGTTTAGTTCACAATGAAAACAACATAATATAACCCCCACCGTTTAGAAAATGATGTCGAAAACCATATGTATTAAAAATCGATATAGCCATATATAAATCTATAGTTGAGCCCAAACCATAGTGAGATCCAAAATCCCATAATGAAACTTTATTAATCATCCCATTCAAACCTTTCCCCCTTATACCTAAATTAGTGGCTTGAAACGCATGTCTGTTGGCACAACGAGTGAGGAATTAAACAATCAAACCAGGGGATTGTTTGACTTGTGCACATGGAAGAATCCTCAATTGACCATGTGGCTAAGGAACGTGTAACATCGCACATCAACCAACGGAGAGGAGGTGATGTGCTTTATCTGTACATGTCCGCCTCCATCTAGAACGAGGCCTTTTGGGAGCTCACTGGCTTCGAATTTCATGGGAACTCCGAAGTTAAGCGAGTTGGGGCTAGAGTAATCCCATGAAGAGTGACCCACTGGGTAGTTGCTCGTGGGTTCTCAGAAACAAAACCGTGAGGGCAGAGAGGGGGGCCCAAAGCGGACAATATCGTGCTACGGAAGAGCCGATCCTGGGATGTGACAATTTGGTATCAGAGCCACTCTACTATGTGGTGCGTGTGTACCGACGAGGACGTCGTGCCCCTAAGGGGGGTGGATTGTAACATCCCATATCGACCAACAGAAAAGAGGTGATGTGCGGTGCGTGTGTACCGACGAGGACGTCGTGCCCCTAAGGGGGGTGGATTGTAACATCCCACATCGACCAACGGAAAAGAGGTGATGTGCCTTATATATACATGCCTGCCTCCATCTAACACGAGGCCTTTTGGGAGCTCACTGGCTTCAGATTCCATGGGAACTCCGAAGTTAAGCGAGTTGGGGCTAGAGCAATCCCAAGATGAGTGAACCACTGGGTAGTTACTCATGAGTTCCCAAAAACAAAACCGTAAGGGCAGAGAGGGGGGCCTAAAGCGGACAATATCGTGCTACGACGGAGCCGATCCCGGAATGTGACATAACGAGCCGTCCAACTGGGACTAAGCGCACTATCACGTACAGCAGAATCCTCAATACTCGTAATTCGAGTGGTGGAGTAAAGCTTCATTGTTATGGGAATATATATGTCTACTTTCTTAATTTCAATCTCACTCATTACATAAGTCACGATAAGTGAGATATATAGAGTCGATATACTGCCAAGTATGTAGGTAAATTATTCTGCAAACAAGGAGCTGTTATATCCAAAGATTCAATTGTCATGTATCATAAATGCTCGCCAAAGTTGTGTATTTTGGCCAGACACAGAACATAAACAAGAACAATTCCAAGGTTATACTTGTCAAAGCCTAACAACAAACGTTTGCTATGTATACATTTTTATGTGCTGCCGGGTATGAAAAGATATGAAACACACTGCGAAAATTCCACACCAACCTGATATCTGTTAATATCTAGAAAGCATGAGCACGTGTTGGACAATGGCCTCATGTTTCATAAGGACCAAGGGTTGGCCAACTAAACGAGAAAACCACAACGTGCGGTGCATCTAAACTCAAGTGTAGCATTTAGAAAGTACCGGACTTTCATGTGCTGAGAGGAACTAAGGTCTTTCGTATTGGAGATGAGCGTATTCAGTCACTTCATTAGTCCATTGTCACGAATGAGAAAGGAAATGATGACTTCCAATCCCAAGCAAAATTGCCATCTGCATTGCAAACAACTCAAGCACTTAACACCCCGTCAACACACGTTTAATAATTCGTAATTGGAATCAAGTACTAAGACAATGACATGTTTACATAATCAGAATCCGTAATCAGACGCATCCACAACAATGGCACGTTCACTAATCCATTATCGGAATCAAGCACACTAAAGTGGTCTTCGACGCATACAAATATACGTGTTTACAAACACACATGAGTTTTACTTACGGTATTGGTGGAAATATGAACAGAAAGCATAAACTAGCTGCAAATTAAAGCATTTCTTTTTCTTTTTGATAGGAAATATAGTACACTATCTTCAAAAATCACTTTGTAAAAACTCTCCCTTCCCTTCCAATCCCAATCCTGGCATTGGGGCAAGTATTTTCCATCATGGCTAACTAGTTCCAACTTCTAACCAAGCAAAACATCTAAAGAGTTTGACTGGTATATATATAAACCGGACAAGAAACAAAAGAGTTTTAACTTGGAAAATTAGTTTAGTTAACATAAAGATTGGTATGCAACATAAGTTCAATCAAGGAACAACAGTATATATACCATTATCAGCTGCTATCCCAATATAACGCACTCCTCTCCAGAACATCAATGAATTGCCAAAGTTTAGGCTCATTATTTCATCCTCAAGCGAGAAGCCATTAGTATATATATTATACATTATGTGGGAAGGGAGACAAACCAACCTTTGATTTTAAAAATCCTCTGTAGATAACTAGATGCATTTGAATTTCGAAGTCAATGTCAATTGATTTAACATATAATGGTCTATGTTTTGTCAAAGTTTCTGATACCCGAATAAGTAGACACATTATCTGTAGAAACATTTTCAAGCTAGGACAGTCGTGAGAAGGCACACCTAAATTTATATACTGCACGATGCCAAGTGATAGGAATACAAAGTAAATAAATCATCATAGATAAAGGGAAAAGTCCAAAAGAGTGCTAGATATTCCTAAAGGGTGTCCCTCAATAGAAGGAAACTATATATATATATAATGTCTGTATTGTTTTGTTTGATGTAATATGGATATGGTGCTGAAGTTTGAAGTTGAACAGATCTACTATTATATTTGAAACTCCTAAAAAAGCATCACTAGCAACCCCTCGAGTCAGTAAACTGAGCAGGGGAGTTGCTAAGTCAGATTCCGATTCACCCTCTCCTGGTGGTGCTGTGAGGAAGATGATGGCTGCGATGGAGAGGGGGGCTGGGGCAGAGACGGAGAGGGGCTGGGAAGGGGTGGGCAAGGCAAGGTCGTGGTGAGGTTAGTTGGGTTGGAGAGAGAGAGAGAGAGAGAGAGAGAGAGAGAGAGAGAGAGTGTTTTTAAAATAATTTAAACAGTAAAATAATTTTTTTATTAATTTTTGGTCTACGTGGAAGTCTACGTCATCAAAAAATGGATCTTACTTTCGACACGTTAGCATTTAACAAATTCACTAACAGTTTGGCTAACAGAGGGGTCAAATTGTAGGCTTTCTACAACGTTGAGTGTGTATTGATAAATATCACCAAAATTATGTATGAACTCGTAAATAAACTTGTGTTATAAAATAAATGAATCCCACATTAGGTAAAATTAGGTGGGAATTAGTGGAGATAATTAGGTAAGATTAGGTGGGAATTTGTGGAGATAAAGTTAGTAGGTATTAGTCAAAAGATGAGATAATGGGGTTGGGGATAAATCATTATGTCTCCATTAATTCCATTTGCTTTGCCTATAAATAGGCATTATATTTGCTTGTAAACACACATAGAGAAGAGGAAGAGAAGGAAGAATGAGGGTGAGTGAGTTGAGAAGAAAGAGAGCAAGAGAGAAATTCTCCAAGAGAGAAAATTGAGTGAGCCATACATATTGTAAACACAAAGTTGTAGCCCTATTATTTTACATAGTGAAAAAGTTACTGCTGCTGCTCTCCGGGGATGTAGGCATAGCCGAACCTCGTTAAATACTGTGTCTCATCTACTTTACGTGCAGCTCAATATTCGCATATATACCAGTTCATTTCACAACACGTTATCAGCACGAAAAGCTCTCAGGTATAATTTTTGTGTTGCACTATTATCTATACTACTAACCCTTATGTTGATGTAAGGAAGAAAAGTAGTGGAGAAGCTGTGGTATGCAAGAGAGATATACGAGCAAACCAACTGTAAGGATAAGCTCTATGCCTCTTACTTTTTCTATTATTTTATTATCTCTCTACACAACAAGTTCAACTTAATTGCAAGTGAAAAGAAGAAAAGCCAACATGATATGTCTAGCTTTCCACTAATATATTAGTATAATAATATCATATTATTTGATTGTGGTGTTGATATGAATGCACAAATAATTGTCTTTACTTTATCCTTATATATGGTAATTATATGGACAGTTTCACCTTCTATATTTTTTGTGGTGGTTTTTATCCCCACATTTATTTTATTTAAATGTATGGAGCAGAATTAGTGCCCATACAAGCACGTTTACTTTACCGCAAATTTACTTTTTCTTAAAGTATGATGAGGAATTGACCCTCATACTTTATGAAATTTACTTTACCGCACATTTATTTTATTTACTGTATGGTGTAGGTTTATTACCCATACAACAGTATTTATTTAAAAGGGTGGTGCGGGTTTATCGTCCACGCCTTTACTTTTATTTAAATGTATGGAGCAGAATTAGTGCTCATACAAGCACAATTTACTTTACCGCACATTTAATTTTATTTAAGGTATGGTGCGGGATTAACGTCCATACAGCAAGCAATTTAATTTATGAATTTAATTTACCGCACATTTACATTTATTTAAAAAGGGTGGTGCGGGTTTATCGTCCACGCCTTTACTTTTATTTAAATGTATGGAGCAGAATTAATGTCCATACAAGCACCTTAACTTTATGAATTTAATTTACTGCACATTTACATTTATTTAAAGTATGGTGCGGGTTTATCGTCCATACCAGTAATTTATTTACTAACAATTTATTTTATGGATTAAATGTGCTGTATGATGAGTTTTTTACAGTATGCAGATCAGGACCAGAAGTTCCTTGATCCTCATCATACAATTACATCAGGACTTGAAGATCCTTGATGATAATGTTAACATGAGAGCTGGCAGTCTCTCCGGTACTATATTTGTAAACATGTAATTGGACTTGAAGGTCCTTGATCCCTGACATGTAAATAAGGACCTGGGGTTCCTTAATGATGTAACAGTACCGTATTGGTTCATAATGCCGTATACATGGATGATAACTGTACTGGCAAATGTATTGTACACATGAATAGATACGTATTCATGACTTGATGAATAGTACCGGATATATGAATAGTGACGTATACATAAATATTAATCTTTTGGATAAACCATCACTATTCAAAAAAAGGGGAACCTGCAGTTCCTTAAACTCATGGATGAGCAATTAAATGAGATGCCAGAAGTTCCTCAAAACATGGACAATTATGTAAGGGCTTGAAGTCCAGAAATATGTACAGAAAATTGTAAAAATGTCCATACCATGAGAATATGTGATTTTGGCCCGAAGTTCAAAATCTAAGGGGATTGAATGTCCATACCATGAGAACATGTGATTTTGACTTGAGGTTCAAAATCTAACAGTGTTGAGAACCTGAAGTTCTAACAATTAAATGGACAGCCCTTGAGGTATTATTGCAAATTGTGGTACGCCACATATTTCTTTGGCATAAGAGAATGATGAATTGAGGCTCCCCTCACATTTTGTTATATCTGGGCCGGAAGCTCATGAACCCAAATATATAAGATATTAGCGTGGCTTTTACTCAATTCATATTTCATGTCCATTTGAAAAGGGTGAATAAATTCTGAGTTTTGTGTTTTGCACAGGCCAAAAGTTCCATACATTGAAATATGAAATTTGGGAGAGTCGATGTGGTTATTTGAACCTATAAGGCACAAGGTTCCAAACCGTCATTTTGAAAAGACGTAAAAACCACAATTGCAAGTTTAAGAATGTGCGCAATTATTATAACAGGAACATACAACATATAGATTTTTTCCTGCAATAAAGGTGCAGGCCCTGTAAAATCTATAAAAATACATTATGTTCCGGAAGCCTCTGAAGGAAGAGGACAACGCCTCTTAAGCTTAGCCATGAGCCTCTCATGGTCTCCCAAAATTCTTTCATTGGAGACCTGCAGCATGTCTAGCCTTCTCAGTGTATCAACAGAGTACGAACTCACCAGTTTCAACAAGGCATTATTCTCTCCTTTAAGTTTCTCAACCTCCTGTTGAGACTCATGAAGCATTCTTTGGAGAGACGAATTTTCAGTTGTTAAATTCTCAACTTCGTTTGCTCTGGCACGCAAACCATCAGCCATGTTAGAAACAGAAGCAGCACTCTGAATGCTAAAAGCCATTGAGTCATCAATAGCCTCTTCCTCTGATCTCCCTGTCAACAACATTTCATCCATTGGAGTAATGAAATTCCTAGCTACTATGACAGCAGTAGCATCATTCATCATCACAGAATCATTAACTGTGAGATGACGATTTTTGGATACAAAGGATGGACGCCAAACTTGGGCGTCACTGGTTGTTGTGGGAGTATCATTTAAATTGATATAATTTGGGCAGGAAGAAGAGGAAGTCATTTCTAAGAAGGTTTCGAAGAAAGCCTTAAGAAAACTAAAGTTTCAGAAAATGAAGGAAGTTAAGTTGAAACGCAGTTGCTCCAAATCAAGTTTTGCAAAGGCAATATCTATAGGAGGAGATATGGCTACAGTTTTTTTTTTCAGGATCCCAATATCTTTTCGGATCCCCATATTCTCTTTTTCTTTCCCAGATTCCAAAACTTCACGTGGCCTCCATTAATGTTTGTCGGCACTTTCGGGGTTTTCAAAGTATTATTTTCGTCAAAAGCCGATCTTGCTTTGCGGATTTCACGGAGCTACTTTTTCAAAAGTATCCCGAGAATCTCGCAATTTTCCTATGGTTAATTTGAAATTCACCGGTTCTACCTATTCATTGTATTTGTGTATAAATGTGTTACTAACGAAATTTTCTTTGCAGAAGACATCCAGTTTACTCCATACCTAGTGATGCGATATCTACTTATTTTTCTTATCACTGAGCACTTAATATGCCCGAGAAGCAAGACTATCTCTGATCATCCATTCAGGAAGCGAGACTATCCCTGATCACGTTTCCGCCACATCCGGGAACTGTGAAGGCGACCTTATGCTCTAATCTCCTGAGGTCCTTCTAGACTAGGAGAAATGAGAGCTTGTTGTTTGCTCCCACCAGCTTCCTTCCCTGATTGCTTACCTTCTCTTGCAATCAATATCACAATTTTTTGCATTTTTTCTCTTTTTGTAACTCTCTGAGGGTTATTTGTTTTTGACAGAGAAAAGAGTTGTGATTTTACTCTTGCATGATATAACTAGATCATCAAGCGCTACATTTACTGGGCCGATACAAGCTTGAATGATACTTGAGAAAAGTTTCTCCCACCTAAGGACGTAAGCAATAGTTGTGTTATTTTATGCTTATATACTTATTTGATATTTTATCTTGAAAGATAAGTCCGTTCCAAAAGAATAGCTTGTATGTATCCATGAATTATTAATGCAAATTTTACAGATTGCAAGTTGGATACATTGATAATACACTGCACAGATTAATGTACCATAAGAACAGAATATGGGTATAGCAGTGATCAATATGATGCACGCCTGTTGCGTAGCAAATGATATGGATTGAAGTCCCGAAAGGACAATCCTTTGACATGTCAATATTGATATTATGCACGCCTAATGCGTAGCAAATTATATGGGTTAAAGTCCCATAATATGGGTTAAAGTCCCAGAAATTAATTGACTTGTATGTATTAATCTGTGGCATGCCTGCAGCATGACAGATATATGGGTGCACACCTGTTGCGTAGCAAATAATATGGATTGAAGTCCCGAAAGAACAATCCTTTGACATGTCAATATTGATATTATGCACGCCTAATGCGTAGCAAATTATATGGGTTAAAGTCCCAGAAATTAATTGACATGTATGTATTAATCTGTGGCATGCTTGCAGCATGACAGATATATGGGTTCTAAATGTTCCAACTCCCTAAATGGAGATTTTCCGCGCCCTATGTAAAATAACACTCCATTGGAGGTTATAATCCACATTCTCACATAATAAAAGCCCCTGAAGTGGCTTGGGTACCCAAAAGCAAAGAAATGCTTATAATTGATGCATGCGCATGCAAATGAGAATGGTGAGATCATGAATTGATGAATGACAATTTTTGATCCTGAATTGATGAATGACAATTTTTGGTTTTGGAGTAGCTACTCAAATCATCAATGGGCTGTGTTGATTGGAACCACGTTCAATTATTAAATGTCGACAATATTATTGGCCAAAATGGAATAAGGTAATTCCATTATAGATGAGAATGAACGTGAAAGAACAAACCCACAGTACGAACCCCAAAAGATGTTAATACTGAAATTTATACTTGGGTGTTCGGAATAAAAGGGAATATACCTGCTTTGTATGACACACTGTTTCTGGCAGAAACAAGGAATGTTGGGTTTTTCTCCATATTTACAGATTCAATTGTGCCCCCCCTTATTACACAATTACAGAGACCAACATATTATCTTTAAGGGTTATTAAATGCACGGAGCATATCGCCAGAAGCGATTTCCTAAAGATGTATAAATAGCTGGATGAAAGCTATATAATGTGTCATAAAGTTTAATCCCTTTTAAACAAAATTCGTTAAGAGGATTGACATTGCATAAAGTAAGTCCCTAAAGGACATGTGCTTGAAGCACAAAATTTGTACTCAATATTAATATGCATAAATTACCTCAGTGAGTACATTGATTATAATGTGATTGCAACACATTAAAGCTTCTGCAGAATTCACGAAATATTTGTCTCGACTTAAGGATCGAGCATTATGCCAACGAGATTCTTACTTATATTAAGAAAGTATTGAAGCATTTTTATGAGGATTATCCGTTGAACACTTTAATGATTTTCCGGAAGTATATTGGACCGGACATCATATTTTCCAGATAGGGCTCAACTCCATCACCATCATTTTGGGATGATGTGAGGTATATTTGATGCTATCTCCGCATAACACCATGTACGGGCATATTCTTTCAAGTGAACTTACAAATAGCCCAAGTTTTGTTAGAAACGCGGACTCTGAAAATTTCTATGATTTACATAGAGATAGCTCACTGAAAATATATTTACTTACTCAACTACGAGAATTATTAATGGCTATATCCTCCACTCACTCCGAAAGATTCTCACTCCAAAAGACCGTCATGAAGACATCAGGGGGAGCATCCAGAAGTATGCTATACAGATTGCTGTACTTTTTTTTTCTTCCTTCCATCAGTTTTCTACCTCACTGGGTTTTTCTCCAAGCAAGTCTTTAATGATGCAACTAACATATCACATGTGGTCTTCAAGGGGGAGTGTTATAAAATAAATGAATCCCACATTAGGTAAAATTAGGTGGGAATTAGTGGAGATAATTAGGTAAGATTAGGTGAGAATTAGTAGAGATAAAGTTAGTAGGTATTAGTCAAAAGATGAGATAATGGGGTTGGAGATAAATCATTATGTCTCCATTAATTCCATTTGCTTTGCCTATAAATAGGCATTATATTTGCTTGTAAACACACATAGAGAAGAGGAAGAGAAGGAAGAATGAGGGTGAGTGAGTTGAGAAGAAAGAGAGTAAGAGAGAAATTCTCCAAGAGAGAAAATTGAGTGAGCCATACATATTGTAAACACAAAGTTGTAGCCCTATTATTTTACATAGTGGAAAAGTTACTGCTGCTGCTCTCCGGGATGTAGGCATAGCCGAACCTCGTTAAATACTGTGTCTCATCTACTTTACGTGCAGCTCAATATTCGCATATATACCAGTTCATTTCATAACAACTTGTAAATTGAGGGGTTTACTATAGTTTGTCCAATATATATATATATATATATATATATATATATATAATCCCCCCAAAATCCAAAAGTCCCGCGATACAACGCATACTTCATTTATTTCTCTTTCTCTCAGTCCTACATGGCCAGCAGCGTGTCACCCGATGACGACGGCGACGACGTTCTATTCGCCGTCTCCGAGCAACGTCGCGAGCTCATGGAAGCCGAATCCCTAGAGTCCGACATGGATCTCGCCTTTAATATCCAACTTCAAGAAGCCCTCGCCGCTTCTCTCGCTCTCCAACCCTCTTCCTCCTCCACCCAACCCTGTCGAAACGACGCCGTTCGGACCATCCCCAACACCCTAACCCACGTCTCCCTCAAGTCCGAAGAACTCATAAGAATGGAGCAGGAATTGAAAGACCGAGAAATCGAAAAGCGGAAAGCCAGAGAGGATCTCAACCGTCGGATTCACGATGATCAGGTCGGGAGGGAGATCAAGAAGATTCCAGAGGACGAGTGGCAAGAGTCCGGCGAAGTCTTCGCCAAACCCTTCGGCGAAGGCTCCTCCTCGTTGTCGTCGACGAAGAGGGTCGAGAGTGAGAGCGTGTTCAGGCTCTACTTCAAGGGTTTGGTGAGCGAGGAAATGGTTGGAAATGAGAAAGTGGTGCTGGCTGGGGTTGGGGTTGCGCTATGCGACTCCAGGGATAATTTGGTGTTCGAGGTTTGGAAACCCCTGATTGGGAATGGGATGAGCAAGAATGGAGCCCAGTTGAAAGCCTTGATTGAAGGACTTAATGCTGCTCTTGCTTTGGACTTGAAGCGCATCACCTTTTTCTGTGAGAATTTTCCCATTTTTCAGTTTGTGAGTTGCTATCTCTTCTCTTCTCTGCCTCGTTTCGGTCTGTTGATGAAAAATAGTTAGGCTAATTGTGGATTTTTCATTTTAATATAAAAATTCAATTTTTTAAAGATATACTGATGAAATTAGATAGAGCAGATTGTATATTATCTGTTGTAGACAGAGATGACCCATTTTCTCTGAGAAATTTTAGTTGGGCTTTATCAGCATTTGTTTAATTTAGTTGCTAGTATTACACCACACCAGCGTTATATTGATGCTGATGTGGACTAATTAGTTAGGACAGGTGTCAAGATTAGTTAAATTAATTTTTCTTTGTTGTCATATGGCAATGTATGTAAAGGCATTCTAGCTTCTGTTGGAAGAGATGATATCATTATCATATTGAATGAAATTACAGAGTTCTTCACTTCTCTATTTCTCTCTTGCTCTCTAACCCTATATTCTTCAAGATTTTAGCCCTCATTCTACTGTAGTTCTGTGATATTTGAATGAATCCATGACATCTATCATAATTAGCCTTCTATCTTATATATATGGTTATGGACGCTATGGTTTACACTGACCATGAAAGAGACTCTTGTGAAAGAGGTCTAAAGGAATGGAACTTACTATTATATTAGTGTATACAATTGTAGGTTTTGCGAATTAATATTGTTTTTCTTGGAACAATAGTGAACTTTCAATTTTCAGATGTATTTGATGAAATTTGATAGGGCAAATTGTATATCATCCATTGTGGACAAAGAGACACATTCACTTTGAGAAATTTTACTTGTGTCTTCTCAGCATTTGCCAAATTAGTCTGCTATCTTGTACTTAAATTGACCATTAGAGAAAGTCTTGTGAACAAGGTCTAAAATAATGGAGTTTATTATGACATTTATGTGTGCAATGTTGTAGTATTTGTGTTGAAACCAAGAATATTTGATGAATAGTCACTGTGCTACAGTCTATTTACACCCATGAATAGAGCCTGTTGAATTTCTGACGTTATATTTTATGCATGAAGGTTACTGGTAAATGGCAAGCAAAGCAGCACAAGATAGCAGTGCTTGTCAATCAGGTTAAGAGCCTTCAAGGAAAGTTTACACGTTGCAACCCAAGGCTTGTGCCCCGAAATCATATTAAATTTGTATTTAAACTTGCAAGAGATGCAATAGTGTCTCAATCTCAGACCAACCAACCTGCACAATCTACCACTTGTAAGAATGTGAATGAGACTTGTGTGATATGTTTGGAAGATACTGATGTTAGTCAAATGTTTTCGGTTGGGGGCTGCCTGCATCGGTATTGCTTTTCTTGTATGAAACAACATGTGGAGGTGAAGTTGCTTCACGGGATGATTCCTAGATGCCCTCATGAAGATTGTAAGTCTGACCTTAGTGTTGACAGTTGTGCAAAATTCTTGACACCTAAAGTTGTGGAAACAATGCGCCAACGCTTAAAGGAAGCTTCAATTCCTGCTGCGGAAAAAGTTTATTGCCCGTATCCAAGGTGCTCCGCTTTAATATCAAAACGTGAGCTTTTAGAACACTCCAAAAAAACCTTGAGGGATGTGGAACTATCAGGAATTAGGATATGCATGAAATGCAACTGCCTTTTCTGCGTCAATTGTAAAGTCCCTTGGCACAAAAACAGAACATGCTCTGACTACAAAAAGCTGAATCCTTATCCCCCAGAAGAAGATACAAAGCTAAAGTCTCTTGCCTCAAGGAATCTGTGGCGTCAGTGTGTGAAATGCAACCATATGATTGAACTTGCTGAAGGTTGCTACCACATGACTTGCAGGTATTTACTCCCCATTTTTTGGAGTTTACCCCTCATAATAACTTTCGAAATTATTTTCAGTAAAAAAAATATGTGAGGGAACGAGATTTGTTTTAGACATTTCAATCTACCTCGGTCATTGGGGTGTTGTATACACTATTGATGTCCTAACTAGAAAACAAAAAGGCCATACTTTTGGCTCTAGAAAATACTCTGCTTGCTCCAGTTTCCTAAGGAATGGATTTAAAAAATAAAAGAATAGCTTAAATTCCGTAATGGGAGTTTTGAGATGACTTGCTAGTAAAAGTAGAGGGCATGTGGAAAACAGATTCGAAATTCGAATCTTGTGCATTGAGTGATCATCATACTATTGTTTTCAGCAGTAATTTAAATGAGGAAAGAGTTAAGACAATCTATGTGTTTTGGGAGTTGAGAAAATTCATATTTGTTGACAGAGAAAACATGTGTGGAAAGAGTGCTTGAGGAAAATGGTAAAAATCAAATGTAGATCGAGTTGAAGACAGAGAATGGGAAAGGGTTGATAACCTTTGATTTGGTAAATGTCATGATAATATAAACCCAACTAAGAGGATCGTTGACTGGTGTTTTGTTGCCCAAACTTGTTGGGAATCTGGATTTTATCAGTATTATTATATTGTAATTGAAATTTTGAAAGCTGTTGTACGTCAAGTTTGTGAGTTACTGTATTTATGTCATCTTAGTATTCATCCTAATGGGTTTATTTCTTTTGCAGATGTGGGTATGAGTTTTGCTATAATTGTGGAGCTGAGTGGAAAGATAAGAAGGCAACATGTTCTTGCCCACTATGGGATGAGGGTAATATTTTGTACGATGAAGATGAAGATGAAGATGAAGATTCAGAGGACGTGACAGAGTCAGATTCAGAGGAGTATTCTGACTACGAATATCTTTTACCGTAACATCCCCTCTCTAAAGTCATTCCCTCAAATTTTCTCCGAATGGAAAATATTCAGTAGTACTTATATTAATATGTTGTGTAAAGTATCAAATGGTTTGTGGCAAAAAAAAGAGTATCAAATGGTTACTGCTTGTTCAAAAGGTTTTCCCATCTCTTGATTACTGTAAAGAAAGGAAGGAGAACATGACAGTTTGAAAAAAGAACCCACATTATAGTTGACAAAGAGAATGTGCACATGATGACTATGATGAAGACACAAGGATGAACAAATGTGTTTTATAATTTTATATGTTTGTATCAGTGTGAGTGTGTGTGTTTCAGATTGTGTACCATCCTTGGGAATCTGCATTATTTTTTTTATATTGTTCTAATTGTGATTGAAAGCTGTTGAAGGTCATTCCACCTGAAAGAAAAAGATGCAGATCAAGTTTGCAAACAACTGTTTATGTGATCTCGGTACCCATTATCATGCTTTTATTGCTTTTGCAGAAATGCGGCGCCTGAGTTTTTCCATGTCAGTGGAGCTGAGTGGAATGTCGAAAAGGCAACATGTTCATGCCCAACATCAGATGAAGATGAGATCTTGTCTAACGAAGATGGAGACTTTGAGGAGGAGGAAGAGAAGGGTGAAGATGAGGAAGAAGACGAATATGAAGATGAAGATGAAGATGAAGTTGAGGATGAGTTTGAGGAAGAGAAGCAAATATTGTCTGCTGAAGATGATGCAGATTTTGATGAAGAATATGAGGAAATTCAAGAGAAAGAGGTTGGGGAGGACATTCAGGACGAAGAGGAGGAGGAGGTGGTTGAAGAAGGTGAGCATAACTTGTCTGCTGAAGACGATAGATATTTGGATGAAGAATATGAATATGGGGAATATGTGGAGGAGTATTGTGACTCTGACAGCGAGTGCTATGACTCTTACTCAGATTATTAATTGTAACACTATAATACCCACTCGAAAGAATTTTGTGTTCACTGACTTCTTGTCCATGAGGTTTTCCGTTTGATGATCCATCTGTTCTGCTCTAATTTGTTTTAATACCATTAAAGGAGAGGAGGAGAAAAAGGAAGATGAGAAAGACGAGAGTTGAGGTAAAGAGAAGGGGAGGAGAATTCAAAACAGAAAAAAGTGTTTTTTGTGTGTGTTGTGTTTAAAATCTAATTAACAATTATTGAATATTAATTAATTAATTAACAAAATCTGATTATAAATAAAAATATGATTACAAATAGGTCATCCGTCATCTAGTGATACTTTCGTGTTCAAATTAGAAGATACTGAATTTTGAGTTTAGGAAAGTCAATATTCCAATCCAAGTCATTTGCAGAAGTGTTGCTTAATGGTCAAAATTAATCAAAGTAATTTCACGAGAGATTATAGAATAGTAGTATTATGGCCACGTAGTATAACTTGTCACCTTAAATCTGAAGACTTGATTTCCAAGACGCTCTTGGTCTCTTCCTTATCCAGCAAGTTTCCACTCCTTTTTGCCTTCCCTTGCACGCTTTACCAATATGTGAGTTTTATCACTAAAGGATCCATTTTTATGGGTCTTTTGTGTTTTTGGTTTGGAGTTATTGGGTGGTGTTTTGGTCATTGCCATGTTGATTTTGTTATGTTTAGATAAGATAAGCAATTTTATTTAGAGAGGAATGAAACAAGTAGATTCAGTTCCTTCTAGACTTCTTATATGTGAGAAAACTACATTGCCAATGGGCCATCAACCCACCAAAAGAGCCATTCTCTGCATGCTTTTGTTAGCAAGCATTGTGTATGAGATCCTAATCATCTAAACAATTGTATGCTATTTTCATTTGTATACCAATCCTTGTGGTTTGTCCATGCTTGCATTGTCTTGTAGATGTGGTTACGAGTTTTGTTATACTTGTGGAGCTGAGTGGAAGAACAAGAGAGCAGCATGGTTCTGCCAAATCTGGGATGTGAGTAACACTATATGCGAACGGCCACGACATGCACCGCCCATTGTACCTGAGCAGCCACGACAAGTATGGCCACAACGATGATTGCGATTACGAGGACTTTTGTAGGTTACAAGTATAAATAGATTTAGGCTAATATAGTTAACTCTTTATTTTTTATTTATTTGATGACATTATTATGAAAGAGAAACAATGCTTCACTAAGATTTTTCATGATTTACAGTAACTAAGTACACCCTAATATTTTAATCAAAATATAAAATTAACTAAATGCACCTTAGTTAACTACCAAAAATACCCTTATACATCTTAATACACTATCACACAACACCCTAAACATCAACATGCAAACTAAGCTCCAGCAAGAATGAAACCAAATATGTAATCTACCGCCGCTCATGCACAAAAAAAGAAGAAGTAAATAATAATAATAATAAAGAGAGACCAAATATAAGATGAAACTTAGGAACATTAGCTATTGTGAAGAAAATACTTAAGTTGGACTTTCTAATTAGTTTCATCTCAATACACAAGTGAATCAGACAACTCTCAACATCACAAACAACGTAGTTATTATGTACTTTTCAACTTCTAATTTGAATGCACTATATAAATGATTAAGCTCGAAAAAAAAAACCATGAAAAAACCTTCAAAAACTAGAAGGAAAAAGAGAAAAGAGAGCAGAGCAGTGGCGTGAGTGAGTTCTTCACCTTGTGGTCTGCCACAAGAATATAGAGATAGCCTCTTCCAGTTTGAAGGCAAGACAATAATTCAACACAAGAATGAATTCAAGTTCAACGCATGATCTTCGTATTATTAGATGATTAGATCTTCTCTGTCGCTATAACTTTTGCTTTGCTTCACCAAGTGAGTGAATGTTGAATGAACATTCAACGACACCTTCTTGCACCTCTGCTAGTGCCCGTTGAGTTGTTTGTTGTGGGCACCAAGCAATACAAAAACTTTTCTACGTTTGATTAGGGTTGAATATGGTGAGTATGGTATACTTATTAAAATTATATTTGTTTCATTCAATATATCTTTTTTTTTATAAATTTTTTATATAAAAGTTTAGGGGAGGGAAAGGCTACTCCAACACCCAGGGTCAGGGCAAACCCCAGACCTTTTCGAATTTACCAAGGAATTTACAGATTACCCACCAAACACAAAATTGCTAGCAGTATGGTGTACTTAGTGAATTTTAGGCTTCGTTTAGCAGCACTCATATTTAATAATCAAATCTCAACTTGTTGAAATGTGCGTATTATTATTCACGATATATGTTAGTTGCTTAAGGACTTTAATAAATTTTCGATCAAATTTTCGAATTCAATAAATCTTTTTTGATTATTTTATATTAGGGTAAATTTGTAATTCAATTAATAAATTGGTAGTATGGAGTACTCAGTTAATTTTAGAATTCGTTTAGTATCACTCAGGGCATGTTTACGTATCAGTAATGGGTATGGGAGGAAAGGAAATGATTTCCATTCCTGACTTCCTCTGCGTTTACTTGCAATCAAGAATGAAAAAAATAAGTGGACCCCACCTCAAAATCCGTAATCACATCCCCTCAAAACTAGGTATCAGATCAACTAGAAGGGAGTAGTCGATACGATTCCCATTCCTGTTTTCTCTTATTAACTTCCAAAAATACCCTTACCACTTTACCATAATTTCAAAACACCCAAACCCTAAAAAAAACAAAACCTCACGCCAAGAAGTTCCAAGACGCTCCAACCCTAAAAAAAATAAAAACTCAGTTCCAAGAAGTTCCATGTATTTAATCGTATGAAGATTATGCATGTCATTATTATTTGATTGTTTACTAGTTACGTAGGTGAAAGATATATATTCATTGGAGTTTATCTTTTCGTTTGAAATTGGCTCTGGACAAAGATGTTATTAACATTATCATTGAACTGGGCTCCTATTGTTCATCTTGTTCAGCATATTGATTCCTCATGTTTACACCACCTTACTAGTTTTCTGCATGATTAGTTTAGTCTCCTTCGCCAATTTGAGAATTATATATGTGTTGTGGTGAAAATGTGCAGGGCATTTTAGTAATCAAATTAATTTGGATTCTAATTCATGAAAGTTAGTAAACAATAACAATATGAATCAACCCCATTCCTTTGCTAATTCCATATGTTTAGTAAATAGCTTAATGAGAATGATTCTTCCCATTTTTATTCAGTAGTTCCCCGATTCCTAAATTCTCTGATTTCTTGCTTTCTCTATTACTGATACATAAACATGCCTTCATACTCTTTAATAATCAAATCTCAACTCATTGAAATGTGCGTATTATTCACGATGTATGTTAGTTGCTTAATAACTTTAATAAAATTTTGATCCAACATGTCTATCGTGAATCAAATCAAGTAGCAGATATGATTAAAAGCAAGCATACTTCTTCACATGTGTGTTTGGTTTGGAAATTTTCCAAGAGATATTTTAGGTTTTTTTTTTTTTGGTCAATGATATTTGACGTAAGTTACATTGGGATTTATATGGTGTTGAGATCCCTCCTTTATAATGTTTTGTTTCTTTTGACTAAAAAATAAATAAAATTCCCTCTGTTTGAAAAGTGCTGCTTTATGGTCAAAATTCGTCAAGGTAAATTCAGAAGACACGTGGCTGAAATCTGCAGACTCTCATCAATTTCCAAAACCTTCTGTTTCCTTGGTCTCTTCCTTCTCTGACAAGTCTCCACTCCTTTTCGTAGGCTTTCGCGAAGCATTTTTATTCACCACTTTATCTCATGGATGATCGTACTGACCCAGACGACCTCGACACCATTCTCTCCGAGCAACGCAGAGACCTTATGGCCGCCAAAACCCTAGACTCCGACCTGGACATGGCCTTCAAGCTCCAAATGCAGGAGGCCATGGCCGCCTCTCTCGCTCTCAATCCCTCGTTGGCCTCGGGTTCGAGTTCGCGCAACTCTCCGCCTCCTTCGCCGCCTCACGACGCCTTGAACGACGCCATTTTAGACCTCGCCGCCGCGCTTATGCTCGAGGACGTCGAGCGATTCGCGCAGGAGTGGGAGGACCACGAGCGCACCGTTTCGGAGATGATGAAGATGAAGGAAGATCTCAACCGTCGAATTCACGATCAGAAGTTCGCCGCCGACCTCCGCGACGTGCCTGAGGACTACTGGGACAAGCACGGCGACTATTACGAGCGTCCGTACTGTGCGGACGAATCGTCTTCGTCATCGTCGACTAAAGCTGCAGCGGTGGAGACTGAGAATTTGAGGTTGTATTGCAAAGGTTTGGTGAGCGAGGAGAGGGTTAGGGATATGAAGGTGGTGGTGGCTGGGGTTGGTATCGCGATTTGTGACCCGAGAGACAATCTGATATTCGAGGCGAGGAAGAATCTGGAGGCGGTGGTTGATGGTGTGGTGCTGAGCAATGAGGCTTCGGAGCTTGAGGCCATCATTGAGGGGCTTAACAAAGCTCTCACCATGGACTTGAAATCTGTGACCTTTTACTGTGATGACTACATGCTTTACCAATATGTGAGTTTTAGCATTAAACACTCGCTTTTATCGGTCTTCTTTTATTCTCAAATTCACTTTTTAATTGGGTGGGAGTTTGTGTTTATGTTAATGGTAGTAGAGTTGACTGTTGACTGGTGTGCATTGTTTGTTGCATTGCAAATTTGAAATCTTTGGCTGTATGAACTATTGGGTATCTTCTGAAACAGAGGAAAAGAAAAAGATTGTGCATTTGACAATTTTGGAAGTGGGATAGAAATTTTGGGGCTTACTATATGTGGGTTTGTTTGGGAGAACATTATCGGAGATTGAGCAGGAAGATTGTGGGCAACTATGAGAAGTGTGAAAGCCAATTACTAAACATCAATATGAGTGAGTTGCTGTATTGGTTTTTGGTTCAGTGTTTGTGTTGGGTTAATTGGTTGAAGTGCAATCTAACAAGTGTATGTCATGTCATTTGTGACAGTGTTTTGGAGTGTGTTAATTTAGCTTTGTGCAGAAGCTGCAAGGAATAATCCCAAACAACTTGGTATTTGGGAGAATTAACAGTTATCTTGTTAGACCTCTCCTTCTTTCAGTCTGTCATGTTAAACATTTGCTGAGCTTGCTGCATTTTTGTGACAAAGCCAATTACTGGTATTAATGTGTTAAGAGTTTCAAATTTCGGGTTCAGCAATGATTCGGTCATGCAGTTATACTATTTTGTTGCTGTTAGAAATTTGTTAATTATTTTTTGGTGATGTGTTCTGTCAAACTTTGTTGGTTGTATTACAGGATAAATATGTTTTTTGTTTTTTTTTTTCCTATTCCGAAGAATTCAAACTGTATCCAGAAAACCCAAATTCTGTTATTTTCCATTTATTTTTCTCCTTATTGATAGTATAATTCATGTCTTTACAAGTTTGCTGCTCTCATCACTATTCATGTTTATAAAATATAATATGGGCATAACAGAAAATTCCATTTGGTGCCACTCATGTAGATGATTGACATCTTATAAATACAGGTCACAAACAGAGTGCGTCCTGGAAACAGCAAGGTTGCAACATTAGTCAATCAAGTGGCTCTTCTACAAAGAAAATTTGAATATTGCAGCCCTTCTCTTGTAGCACATACTGACATTAAGTTTGCACTTAAAGTTGCAAGAGAGGCTATAGTTTCTCAGATCACCTGGCGTGCAGACTCTAGCAATGGAAAGAGTTTGAAGGAGACTTGTGTAATTTGCTTTGAAGAAACTGATGTTGCAGAAATTTTTTCAATCGATGGCTGTCTACACAGGTATTGCTGTTCTTGTATGAAACAGCATGTGGAAGTAAAGTTTCTTAATGGGATGGGGGCAGAGTGCCCTCATGAAGGCTGTAAAAATGAGGTGAATATTGATAGCTGTGCAGAATTCTTGGCACCTAAACTAGTTGAGGCCATAAGCCAAAGAATCAAGGAATTTTCTATTCCGGTTACAGACAAAGTTTATTGCCCAAATCCCAGGTGTTCTGCATTAATGTCTAAAAAGGAGGTCTTAGAATATACCAAAACTACTTTTGTCCATGCTGAGCAAACTGGAGCCAGGAGATGCATGAAATGTCATTACTATTTTTGTATCAATTGCAAGGTCCCTTGGCACTTCAATATGACCTGCTATGATTATAAAAGATCACATCCCTATCCCCACCCAGAAGACCAATTGCTCAACTCGCTGGCTACAAAGAAACTCTGGCGTCAGTGCGTAAAGTGCAGCCATATGGTTGAACTTGCCGAAGGTTGTTATCACATAACTTGCAGGTATTACTCCCCACTCCTCCATCCTATTTGACTTGTCTTTTGGTCATTGTTCTGTTGATTTTGTCATCTTTAGATCAAATTAGCAATTTTTTGAGAGGGATGAAACTAGCAAAAGATAAAACAAAATATACAGCTAGTGAACTCAAATATGATCTAATTGGTAGCAAGTTGAGTACAAGAGTGGATATGGCTAAGTATAGTGTTGGGTCTCAAGTTCCTCTGAGTTCTTTTGATTGAAAACCACATTGCCAATGGGCCATCAAACCACCAAAAGAGTCAATCTTTGCATGCTGATCTATTTGGCATTCTCTTTTATGCTTTTGTTAGCAAACATTGGATGAGATCCTAGTAATCTATAAATAGATATCATGGTAGGGCCTTACACTGCCCCCTCAGATAGTTATGGTATTGGTGTATTGCCTTTACTAGTTGCAGACCACCTTTTCTATTCTTTTACCCACAAAAAGAACTAGTTTTGATTGTTCTTTTCTGGGTGCTGCTATTTTTTTTCTGTATACCAATCCTTGTGGTTTGTCTATATGCTTGCACTGTCTTTGTAGATGTGGTTATGAGTTTTGTTATACTTGTGGAGCTGAGTGGAAGAACAAGAAAGCAACATGTTCCTGCCGAATCTGGGATGAGCGTAACATTATACGCGAACAGCCACAACAAGCACAGCCCATTATACGCGAACAGCCATGACAGGCACAGCCCATTATACGCGAACAGCCACGACAGGCACAGCCCATTATACGCGAACAGTCACGACAAGTACGACGATGACAATGATCGGGATTACCAAGACTCTTGTTAGACTACAACTAAAGATTTAGGCTATTAGTGTGATCTTTTGCGTTTTGCTTTCCTTTGTTTTCTTTGTTATGAAAAAAAAGGTGAAGGGTGTTTAAGGACCACAATGTCAGATGCTAAGCTAAAATATTGCCCAGCTTTTTGTTAACTTTTGGCACATTAGTTTTGCATTCCTCTTATATTTTTCAAGGGTATCCCCCTTGACACCATGTGGGACGCTTAGGGGTGGGCACAGATTGAGTTGGGTCGGTTTTGATCCTAATTTGTAACTCAATTCATACTTAGCGGTTTATAATTTTAGGTTTAAGACCCGTTTATTATTAGGTCAACCTAACCCCACCAACCCTACCCAACTCAATCATATTTGGATTCAAGACCCGCTCCTTAAAAAAGAGAGGATACATGTTAGTTTGTGGTTGAACCAGAATAAAAGGTATGGAGGAGTTCTTCCTTACAGGCAAGGAGGGAAATATTGTCCATGTTTTATTATCATTCTTAGAAGACTAATGTATCTGAAACAAAAGCGCGTCAAACGAGGGGGGGAAAAATGATATTTTGATTTTTAGTTAGGAAGCAGAATGAAAAGCCATCAGATTTCATCGTGGCCATAGTTCCATAGAAATAAAATGGGATCTTTGAGGGGGTTTTGATTTCGGAGGAGTTAGTACTTCTTCTTTTTCTTTTTCCAGTTAGTTGATGAAGTGTTAGTTCTCTAACCCTTGTATTGTATTTTATTGATGTGGCAATCTTATATTAAATGTGAAGGAGATTCTAGCAGAGAAAATATAGCAGATGATCCAGATCCTCGAGTCACCCTAAGTTTTAAATTGATGGAATTTTTAGCTGAAACCTATTTTTTAAATATTCTTTCTTCTCAATGAAAGAGACGTAGCTCAACCACACAGACAAGCTAAATTTTGTCACTAACACAACAATCAAAATTGCAAAAGGATCCCAAACTACATTCCAGTATCTCGGCCAAAGGATTAATAAATACGAAGAATATTCAAAAATCAGGGAAACATTTCTTTCAATAAGAAAGCCATCTGTACCAATATGCAGCATTTCAGAAAATAACCAGTTACTTGGCAGTCATATTTCACTCCACCAATCTCGAAAACTCCATCAACAAAGCCCACTTTTACTCCACCGTTTGTATCAGTGGTTAGGTACGTGAAATTTGCATTGGCATAAAAAAGAAAAATATAACAACAATGTCCAGGGTCTCACCTGAATAGCAAGTTCCAGTGTTGGGCAAATGACAACAACGCCCGTTCCCTCACGAGGAGTAAACTGTGTCCTATATAGCAACTCCAGCTGGTATTAGAAAAACAAGAGTTTTCCTGCATCCTGTCCTTGCAGCTCCGATGACATCATTTCCGTTCAATAGTGGTGGGATTGCTTTGTCTTCTTTCGTGTATTTAGCGGTAAACCAGGCGTTGCTACTTAATGTTAATGAATCTTCATTGGGAGTACAAAGAAAAAAGAAATCATATGCCCTTCTTTCTGCACTCTTGTTCTAGGATGCATTCCGTCAAGCATGATGGGATGAAGTGTTAAGATATTTAGTCGTTTGTTTTTCAATAAATTCCTATTTGTTAGGAAGTCTGTTGCTTTTACCTATTCCTTAGGAGAATCCCAGAATATTAGGAGTTGTTAGTCGTGGGATTAGAGGCTACTTTATTTTCTAGCTTTCTGTTATTTGCCTTTGTATTTAATTAGACTTCAAGTCAATGAATTGAAATCGCATTCCTTTTACTCATTCTGCAGCAAACTCAGCTTTTAGTTTTACAACATTTGGTATCAGAGCCCCCCACTGGGGTCTGATTTGGAAAAGCAGCAGCTTTCAGTCTTGCCGCAGCAAGATATTCAATGGCTTCTGAAAGCAGCTTTGTGCAACCTGCGATTCCACGTTTCGATGGTCACTATGATCATTGGAGTATGTTGATGGAAAATTTTCTGCGATTCATGGAGTACTGGACTCTCGTGGAAACCGGCATCGATGTGCACACTAGTGAGACTGTTTTGACAGAAGCGCAGAGAAAGACATTGGAGGATCAGAGATTGAAGGATTTGAAGACAAAGAATTATTTGTTTCAAGCAATAGATCGTGCCATTCTCGAAACCATCCTGAAGAAGGACACTGCTAAAGACATATGGGATTCAATGAAGACGAAGTACCAAGGCACTGCACGGGTGAAACGTGCACAACTCCAAGCTCTTCGCAAAGAGTCTGAAATTCTTCACATGAAGGAAGGAGAGTCAGTGAATGACTACTTTGCAAGAACACTGTCAATTGCAAACAAGATGCGCATCCATGGAGAAAATTTTAAAGATATTGCTGTCATTGAGAAAATCCTTCGCTCAATGACACGCAAATTTGACTATGTGGTGTGTTCCATTGAAGAATCGAATGACATTGATAGTCTTTCGATTGATGTGCTGCAAAGCTCACTGTTAGTTCATGAGCAGAGGATGACCAGCTATGTTGTGGAGGAGCCAGCCTTGAAGGTCAGTACTTATGAAGGAATTACTTCTTCAAGAAGAGGTAGAGGACGGGGAGGATTTTGTGGAAGCGGCAGAGGTAGAGGACGCCAACTTTCTTACAATCAAGGAGCACAATTTGACAAGGCGAGTGTGGAATGTTATTACTGTCACAAGCTTGGCCACTATCAGTATGAATGCCCTGACAAGGAAACCAAGGTAAATTTCGCTGAGACTGAAGGAGAAATACTCTTCATGGCTCACATCGACAAGAAGGAGTTTTCATCAGGTGATACTTCTTGGTATTTAGATTCGGGTTGCAGCAATCACATGTGTTGAAACAAGTCCTTATTTTATGATTTGGATGAAACATTCAGAGAAACTGTAAAGCTTGGGAACAACTCTTGCATTTCTGTCATAGGAAAAGGGGATATCAAATTCCATATGAAAAACAACACTGTGCAGACAATTTCACATTCAGTATGATTCATCATCCAGAGAAGGGCCTCATTGCAGAAGCAAAAATGACAACAAATCGAATGTTCCCTTTGCACATTCAGTATGATGCCCAGAAGTGTCTCTCAACAAGAGTGCAAGATCCAACATGGTTGTGGCATCTTCGTTATGGTCATTTGAGCTTCAAAGGCCTGAAAACTCTACATGAGAAGAACATGATGGAAGGACTGCCTAAGATTAACTGTCCCACAGAAATGTGTGAAGATTGCATTGTTGGTAAACAACATCGAGATTCTTTCCCACAAGGAAAAGCATGGAGAGCTGAGCAAATCCTACAGTTGGTTCATTCAGACATCTGTGGTCCAATCAATCCAACATCGAATGGAAACAAAAGGTATTTCATCACCTTCATTGATGATTATAGTCGAAAAACATGGATTTATTTCTTGCAAGAGAAATCTGAAGCTTTTGTTGTTTTTAAAAGCTTTAAGGCTCGAGTTGAAAAAGAATCTGGCAAGTACATTCAGATCCTTCGCACAGATAGTGGTGGTGAATTTAACTCACATAACTTTGCAAGTTTTTGTGAATTGCATGGAATACGGTGGCAACTTATTGCTGCATACACACCACAGCAAAACGGCGTGGCAGAAAGAAAGAATCAGATGATTATGAACATGGTATGAAGCATGTTGGTAAAAAAAGGCATTCCAAAGACTTTCTGGCCAGAAGCAGTCAATTGGAGTGTTCATGTGCTCAACCGAAGCCCTACCCTTGCTGTAAAAAAAACATAACACCACAAGAAGCTTGGAGTGAAGTCAGGCCATCAGTTGATCACTTCAGAATTTTCTGGTGTATAGCGTATGCGCATGTTCCAAATGAAAAGAGAACAAAGCTTGATGATAAAAGTGTGAAGTGTGTCTTTATTGGGGTTAGTGAAGAATCCAAAGCGTACAGGTGATATAATCCCATTACCAAGAAAATAATAATCAGTCGAGATGTTCTGTTTGATGAAGAAAACACATGGGATTGGAGCAGCACCGAACAACAGTAAATTTTAATTGATCTTGAGGAAGCTGGCGGGGAAATTACACAGCCACTGCAACCTCCTCTTGAAAGTCAGGGGTCTGAATCACAATTGCAACTTCCTTGTCAGTCCCTTGCAGAAGCTTTACCAAGTTCTTCAGCAAGAGTTTCAATTCCAAATGAAGTTCAGGCACCTAGCTCAGAACCACAGCGACAAAGAAAAAGACCATCTTGGATGATAGATTATGTTAGTGGAGATGAATTATCTAATGAGGATACAACTGCTTATTTCGCTCTATTTGCAGGCTCCGATCCTATATTGTTTGCAGAAGCAGTGAAAGAAGAAAAGTGGAAAAAAGCCATGGATGCAGAGATTCAAGCTATAGAGAAAAATGAGACTTGGGAGCGAACCAATCTTCTTGAAGGGCAAAAAACCATTGGTGTAAAGTGGGTTTATAAGACGAAGCTGAATGGAAAGGGAGAAATTGACAAGTTCAAAGCAAGGCTGGTTGTGAAAGGCTACAATCAAGAACATGGAGTTGATTATCAAGAGATTTTTGCTCCTGTCGCAAGACAGGATACAATTCGGTTGGTAGTCTCATTCGCGGCACAAAACTCATGGCCCATCTTCCAGCTTGATGTGAAATCGGCCTTCCTTAATGGTAAACTACTTGAGCAAGTCTACATTGAGGAGCCACCTGGTTATGTGATAAAAGGTAATGAACATAAGGTTTACAGATTAAAGAATGCTTTATATGGCCTGAAACAGGCACCTCGAGCCTGGTACAGTTGTATAGAAGCATACTTTGAAAAGGCAGGTTTTAACAAATGTCCATATGAGCACACCCTATTCATCAAGTCTGGAGCAGAAGGTAAAATCCTGATAGTTTGCTTATATGTTGATGATCTTATTTTTACGGGCAATGATGAGGCTATGTTTGTTGATTTTAAGAATTCTATGATGGCTGATTTTGACATAACTGATTTGGGAAAGATGAAATATTATCTTGGTATAGAAGTAGTACAAACAGCTACTGGATATTTTATTGGGCAAAAGAAATATGCTCAGGAGGTGTTCGAGAGGTTTCACATGGAGAATTGTAATCCAGTTGTGACTCCAACTGAACCGGGATTGAAGCTCTCAAGGGATCTTGATGAAGAGAGGGTTGATAGTACTTACTTCAAACAAATTGTTGGAAGTTTAATGTACTTGACAGCCACTCGGCCTGATATTATGTATGCAGTGTGTCTAATTAGCAGGTATATGGAAATGTTGAAGTTTCTATATAACAGTAGATTTCTTGCACACAAAGTATATGAGACAAAGTTGTAGAGAGAAAGAGAGAGGGAGAGAATCTGTTTTGGCTATCTGAATGTAATCAGCACACACATTTCATTTCTCACAGAACATTCCTTTTGTACAGCAGAGAATATGATCTCAGCCATACAATTTAGTGCCAGCAATATGAGCTGCACACTTGGCATGAGCTAGGACATATGAGACCTATGCTCTAGAATCTAATCTAAGCCTTACACCTGTCAAACTAACAAACTTAAACCAGTAACAGAATTTACATTTCAACAGGAAAGACCAACGGAGCTGCATCTCAGAGCTGCTAAAAGAGTGTTTCGTTACTTGAAAGGAACAACAGATTTTGGTATTTTCTACAAGAAAAATGGAGGACCTATTTGACTGGTTTGACAGTGATTATGCTGGTGATTTGGATGATAGGCGGAGTACAACAGGCCATGTATTTTTGATGGGTTCAGGTGAAGCAACAGGTTGTAACTTTGTCCACAACTGAAGCAGAGTTCGTATCTGCAGCAACCTATGCATGTCAAGCAATTTGGTTGAGAAGGATTCTTGAAGAGCTACAGTTTTATCAACATGGGCTTACTGTGATTCATTGTGATAATAGTTCAACTATTAAACTCTCCAGGAATCCAATTTTACATGGAAGAAGCAAGCATATAGATGTGAGGTATCATTTCCTTCGTGATCTTGTAGCTGAAGAAACCATTGATTTGGTTTATTGTCGAAGTGAAGACCAAGTTGCAGATATCCTGACCAAACCTCTAAAGCTGGAAGCATTTGAGAAGTTGCGTGGATTACTTGGAGTTTGTTCAAGTTCCTTTTTAAACTAACTGCATAGATGGCATTCAGTTTAAGGGAGGGTGTTAAGATGAAGACGATTATGTGCAGGAAAATTTTCACCATAAGGCACTTCACTGGCAATAGCGTAGCGTATATAATATAAGGATGCAAACAAATTCACCTCTAGGGTATAACAACAACTTAAGAACACGCATAATTACAATTGCTTTATATTTAATTTATAAAACAGAAATACCGCAAATACATGGAAACAAACTCAGACTGTTTCGAAGTTCTTTCCTACGACAATACCGATGCAAACAGGTAAACAAATCGTAATGGGCTACGTGCCTCTCTTGACAAATCCTAAAATCATGTGTTTGGGTCAAGGTTTTAGGACAACGACTACGTACCTCTCTTGACATCATTAATTCATATTGAATGCAAAGGTATCAGATAAATACGTACTCATTTTTCGAAGCAACACGCATATTAGGTTGTAAGAAACCATATGTGATATGCGCTTGTACTCTTTATCTGTAACATCCACAGGTACCACAAAGATTTTTCGCAATCGTTCCATCCCATACCCCTCAAGATACTTGTGCAGTGCAGGTCATGGAATGACCGCACAGTGATTGTCGTAGCTGATGGATCCTTTTGCCATTCCACCTCAACCCAATCAATATTCGATTTTTGTTTTCCAACCAAGATGATTGTACACAAATTGGCACCTTACGTGCATCAGTTTGAAATCATCCATGTTCTTGGCCACATGAGCCACTCGAAAGTACCTGAGAATCTTTCCTACAACAATACAGATGCAAACATATAAACAAATCTTATTCGGCTAAATTAAGTCTATGTTTATTTAAATATAGCATTAGCATATTATTTACAAATAGTCATATGAAAGTAATACAACTACACAAACACATTCCAAAAAATATAGTACGATTTTAAAATTACATTTTGGACTTCTACACATCATAAAAACAAACATGTGGTGTCTAATAAAATTGTAGACACATTTCAATAATCAAACACATCACAGAGATGCAATTTTACTGTACTACATTTAAAACACGACATTTTCGGTTAAGTTTATTAATATAGTTCTATATGTATACTGTAATTTCAATTAAGCGACATTATTTCGACAATGAGATATTCAATTCACTCTAATTCATGTACATAGATACAAATGCAAACACAAACAGATAATCTCACAAAGTTTTTTCTGCAACTAAAGAGATGAAATATACGGATTTAGATTGTTGGAAAAATTCAATAATTATACTCATAATATTCATATGAAATTAAGTAAATAAATTATACCCGAAACACATCAATTATACACAATAACTAATACAATAAATACGTATGAAAAAGGTTAGGAATATCTGGCATGTAATGTCAGGAGAGGCACGTA
Source organism: Prunus persica (assembly GCF_000346465.2). Taxonomy (NCBI): domain Eukaryota; kingdom Viridiplantae; phylum Streptophyta; class Magnoliopsida; order Rosales; family Rosaceae; genus Prunus; species Prunus persica. The sequence continues at coordinate 6,520,744 of NC_034014.1, forward strand.
GTCGCTGTCCTAAAGCCATAGACGTCTTCCTAAAACCATGTGTTTGGGTCAAAGTTTTAGGACAACAACTATGTAGCTCTCTTGACATCATTAATTCATATTGAATACAAGGGTATTGGATAAATACATACTCATTTTTTGGAGCAACCCGCACATTAGAAAGTAAGCCACTTTTTTTATGTGCGTTTACTCTTTATCAGTAACATCCGCACTGTGGTCGTTCCATCTCGTACCCCTCCGGGTACTTGTGTAGGTCATGGAATGACTGCACAATGATTGTCTTAGCTAGGGCTGGCAATGGGTCGTGTCATGTCAAGATTATATACGTGTCAATAATTAAAACATAACTACTAAATAAAGGAATTCAAAAAGAGAAATTCAAATTATGATATTTCAAGGGTATAGCCGTACGGCTATACGTTTAAATATTATGTTAATGGAGCCTTACCAAAACAAATTTATGTCCGGAGTGCTAAATTGAATCAATAAATTTGTGATCATGAAAATAGTTTAGTAATTCGCTTACTCACTTGAGAAGTTATTTTATTGCTTCTGTACATATCCACATGACATGTTGATGTGATTTATCAAAAAATTTCTCAAATTATTATAATTCGTGCACAATAATTATAAAATTCAAATTTTACACAAATTCTCACATATTATTCAATAAGAATAACATATGGAATAAAAATTCTATTAAAACATCAAATAAAGGAAGATTAATATCTACTTTTTTTCAAAAAAAAAAAAGATTAATATCTACTTTATTTTATTTTTTCAAAAAAAGGTGTACAGCCGCACGGCTATACTCCATGTTTTTTATTTTTTTTTAAAAGACATGTGCTGACACGGGACGCCACATGGCTGGAGTCCTTTTTATAATTAAAAATAGTATCGCCGCACGGCTATACTCAGCTTTGAAATATTTTTAAAAAAGACAAGTGTTCACACGTGGCGCCAAATAGTTGGGGGACCCTTTTTATATTTAAAAATAGTATAGCCGCGCGGCTATACTCAGTTTTGACCCTTTTTTCAGACCACAAGTGTTGACACGTGGCGCCAAATGGCTCGGGGACCTTTTTTATAATAAAAATAGTACAGCCGCGCGGCTATACTTAGTTTTGAACCTTTTTAAGCACACAAGTGTTGACACGTGGCACCAAATGGTTGGGGGACACTTTTTATATTAAAAATAGTATAGCCGCGCGGCTATACTCAGTTTTGAACCTTTTTTAAGAACACAAGTGTTGACACGTGGCACCAAATGGTTCGGGGACCTTTTTTATAATAAAAAAAATACAGCCGCGCGGCTATACTCAGTTTTGAACCTTTTTAAGCACACAAGTGTTGACACGTGGCGCCAAATGGTTGGGGGACCCTTTTTATAATAAAAATATTATAGCCGGGCGGCTATACTCAGTGTTGAAACATTATTCAAAACACAAGTGTTGACACGTGGCGCCAAATGGTTGGGGGACTTTTTTTATATTAAAAATAGTACAGCCGCCCGGCTATACTCAGTTTTGAAATTTTTTTTAAGAACACAAGTGTTGACACGTAGCGCCAAATGGTTGGGGGACCTTTTTTATAATTAAAATAGTATAGCTGCGCGGCTATACTCAGTTTTGAAACATTTATTCATAACACAGGTGTTGACACGTGGCGCCAAATGGTTGGGGGACCTTTTTTATATTAAAAATCGTATAGCCGAACGGCTATACTCAGTTTTGAAATTTTGTAAAAGACAAGTGTTGACACGTGGCACCAAACGGTTGGGGGTCCTTTTTACATTAAAAATGGTATAGCCGCGGCTATACTCAGTCTAAATTTTTTTGAAAACAAAAGTGTTGACACGTGGCACCAAATGGTTGGGGGACCTTTTTTTTTATTTAAAATAGTATAGCCGCGCGGCTATACGTAGTCTTCAAATTTTTTAAAAAATAGTATAGCCGCACGGCTATCCTCAGTTTTGAAACATTTTCAAAAAGGACAAGTGTTGACACGTGTCACCAAATTGTTGGGGGTCTTTTTTTATATTAAAAATAGTATAGCCGAGTGGCTATACTTAGTTTTGAAATATTTTTTAAAAAGACAAGTGTTGACACGAGGCGCCAAATGGTTAGGGACCTTTTTTATATTAAACATAGTATAGCCGCACGGCTATACTCAGTTTTGAAACATTTTTAAAAAAGACAAGTGTTCACACGTGGCACCAAATGGTTGGGGGTCCTTTTTTATATTAAAAATAGTATAGCCGATCGGCTATACTCAGTTTTGAAATTTTTTTTAAAGGACATGTGTTGACACGTGGCTCCAAATGGTTGAGGGAACTGTTTTATATTTAAACATAGTATAGCCGCACGGCTATACTCAGTTTTGAAACATTTTTTAAAAAGACAAGTGTTGACACGTGGCACCAAATGGTTGGGGGACCTTTTTTATATTAAAAATGGCATAGCCGCACGGCTATACTCAGTTTTGAAACATTTTTTAAAAAGACAAGTCTTGACACGTGGCGCCAAATGGTTGGGCACCCTTTTTACATTAAAAATAGTATAGCCGCGCGGCTATACTCAGTCTTGAAATTTTTTTAAAAAATACGTGTTGACACGTGGCTCCAAATGGTTGAGGAAACTTTTTTATATTAAAAATAGTATAGCCGGTTTAGAAATATTTTTTAAGAACACAAGTGTTGACACGTGGCGCCAAATGGATGGGTGGCCTTTTTTATATTAAAAGTAGTATAGCCGCGCGGCTATACTCAGTTTTGAAATATTTTTTAAAAAGACAAGTGTTGACACGTAGCTCCAAATGGTTGGGGGACCTTTTTCATATTAAAAATAGTATAGCCGCCGGGGTATACTTAGTTTTGAAATTTTTTTTACAAGCCATGTGTCCACCTGCCTCCAAATGGTTGAGGGAACTTTTTTACACTTAAAATAGTATAGCCACCCGGCTATACTCAGTTTTTCAAAATAATATATATACATAGTATAGGCAAGAGGTGTTACTATAGTCTTTTACATATGTATTCACACATATATATATATATACAAATAATTCTCACATATTATTGAATAAGAATAACATATGGAATAAGAATTGTATTAAAACATCACATAGAGGAAGATTAATATCTACTTTGGTTCTTCTTTATTTATTTATGTTTAAAAGGTGTACAGCCACCCGGCTATACTCTATGTTTTTGATTTTTTTAAACAGACATGTGCAGATACGTGGCGCCACATGGCTGGAGTCTTTTTTATAATTAAAAAATATTATAGCCGCGCGGCTATACTCAGTTTCGAAACATTTTTTAAAAATACACGTGGCACTAAATGGTTGGGGGTCCTTTTTTATATTAAAAATAGTATAGCCGAACGGCTGTACTCAATCTTGAAACAAAAGTATTGACACGTGGCACCAAATGGTTGGGGGACCTTTTTTTTAAAAAAATAGTATCGCCGCGCGGCTATACTCAGTCTTCAAAGTTTTTTGAACAATACATGTGCTGACACGTGGCTTCAAATGGTTGGGGGAACCGTTTTGTATTAAAAATACCATAGCCGAACGGCTATACACAGTTTTGAAATATTTTTTAAGAACACAAATGTTGACACGTGGCGCCAAATGGATGGGTGACCTTTTTTATACTAAAAATAGTATAGCCGAGCGGCTATACTTAGTTTTCAAATATTTTTTAAAAAGACAAGTGTTGACACGTGGCGCCAAATGGTTGGGGGACATTTTTTATTTTAAAAATAGTATAGCCGCACGGCTATACTCAATTTTGAAACATTTTTCAAAAAGACAAGTGTTGACACGTGGCGCCAAAAAGACAAGTGTTGACACGTGGGTCCAAATGGTTGGGGAAACTTTTTTATATTAAAAATAGTATAGCCAAATGGCTATACTCAGTTTTGGAATATTTTGTAAGAACACAAATGTTGACACGTCGCGCCAAATGGTTGGGGGACTTTTTTTATATTATAAATAGTACAGCCGGACGGCTATACTCAGTATTGAAATAGTAGAGCCGCTCAAAACTGGTTGACACGTGGCACTAAATGGTTGGGGGTCCTTTTTTATATTAAAAATAGTAGAGCCGCTCGGCTATAGTCAGCCTTGAATTTTTTTTGAAAAATACATGCGTTGACACGTGGCTCTAAATAGTTGGGGGAACTGTTTTATATTAAAAATATATAGCCGCACGGCTATACTCAGTTTTGAAATATTTTTTAAGAACACAAATGTTGACACGTGGCGCCAAATGGATGGGTGACCTTTTTTATACTAAAAATCGTATAGCCGCGCGGCTATACTTAGTTTTGAAATATTTTTTAAAAAGGCAAGTGTTGACACGTGGCGCCAAATGGTTGGGGGACATTTTTTATATTAAAAATAGTATAGCCGCGCGGCTATACTCAGGTTTGAATTTTTTTTAAAAAGGTCATGTGTTGACACGTGGCTCCAAATGTTTGGGGAACTGTTTTATATTAAAAATAGTATAGCCGAACGGCTATACTCAGTTTTGAAATATTTTTTCAAAACACAAGTGTTGACACGTGGCGCCAAATGGGTGGGTGACCTTTTTTATATTAAAAATAGTATCGCCGCGCAGCTATACTCTGTTTTGAAATATTTTTTAAAAAGACAAGGGTTGACACGTGGCGCCAAATGGTTGGGGGACCTTTTTTATATTAAAAATAGTATAGCCGCGCGGCTATAGTCAGTTTTGAAACATTTTTTAAAAAGACAAGTGTTGACACGCGGCACCAAATGGTTGGGGGTCCTTTTTTATATTAAAAATAGTATAGCCACGCGGCTATACTCAGTGTTGAAATTTTTTTGACAACACAAATGTTGACATGTGGCACCAAATGGTTGGGGACCTTTTTTACATTAAAAATCGTATAGCCGCGCGGCTATACTCAGTCCTGAAATTTTTTTAAAAATACACGTGTTGAGACGTGGCTCCAAATGGTTGGGGAAACTTTTTTATATTAAAAACAGTATAGCCGAACGGCTATACTCAGTTTTGAAATATTTTTTAACAACACAGATGTTGACACGTGGCGCCAAATGGATGGGTGACCTTTTTTATATTAAAAATAGTATAGCCGCACGGCTATACACAGTTTTGAAATATTTTTTAAAAAGGCAAGTGTTGACGCGTGGCTCCAAATGGTTGGGGGACCTTTTTCATATTAAAAAGAGTATAGCCGCCCGGCTATACCCAGTTTTGAAATTTGTTTTACAAGCCATGTGTCCACCTGGCTCCAAATGGTTGGGGGAACTTTTTTACACTTAAAACAGTATAGCCGCCCGGCTATACTCAGTTTTGAAAAAAAATATATATATAGTATAGGGGAGAGGTGTTACTGGTTTTTTTTTTGTTTAAAAAAATTGAATTTAAGAAATAGTATAGACGAGAGACTATAGTCTTTTACATATGTATTCACATATATATATATATATACAAATAATTCTCATATATTATTGAATAAGAATAACATATGGAATAAAAATTGTATTAAAACATCACATAGAGGAAGATTAATATCTACTTTGGTTCTTCTTTATTATTATTATTTTTAAAAAGGTGTACAGCCGCACGGCTATACTCTATATTTTTTTTATTTTTTTAAAAAGACATGTGCAGACACGTGGCGCCACATGGCTGGAGTCTTTTTTATAATTTAAAAATAGTATAGCCGCGCGGCTATACTCAGTTTTGAAATTTTTTAAAAAAGGACTTGTGTTGACACGTGGCTCCAAATAGATAGGGAACTTTTTTATATTAAAAATAGTATAGCCGCTCGGCTATACGCAGTTCTGAAACATTTTTTAAAAAGACAAGTGTTGACACGTGGCACTAAATGGTTGGGGGTCGTTTTTTATATTTAAAAATAGTATAGCCGGACTTCTATACTCAGTTTTGGAACATTTTTTAAAAAGACAAGTGTTGACACGTGGCACTAAATGGTTGGGGGAACTTTTTTATATTAAAAATAGTATAGCCGGACGGCGATACCCTGATATATATATTTTTTTAAACAACTACAATTGCAGAACCTGTCAAGTTCTTGATGGAATCACACATCACGTGCATATTTAAAGAAATAGTATAGCTGCGCAGCGTAAATTACTTATCGAAAATTTATGCACGCTGGAAACTGTTGTTTTGAGACATGAAATCAGTTTCTGGTTTATGTATGTAGATTGGTTTTGCTCTGAAGAAGCTGTTTACCGATGGGGCTGTGAAGCGTGAGGACTTATGGATCACCTCCAAACTCTGGTTTGTTTGAAACTCTGCTTAAGTTTTGTAGTCTTCAATTTATCATCTCAAAATTCCAACTTTACCATCAAATGCTAAGTTGAAATCAGAATTATCTGCAGGTGTACTGATCATGAACCAGATGATGTGCTTGACTATCTGGATCTCTATCTTGTAAGTGCACAAGTTTAAGATTTACCCTTATAGTAAATGTACCTTGAAGATGTCACCTAGAAATGTATGTTTTATTGGAGGTAAAATGAAATTAATTAATCACATGCCTTGGACTGACTAATCAAAACAAATTTTTGAAGATACATCAACTTTCGGAGTCTCACTAGCACATTTATTTTGTTCTGATGTATGCATAAAGTAATATTGCAATTGCTTATTTGTAATCTTGGTAGATCCACTGGCCAGTGAGCATGAAAAAGGGGTCAGTTGGCTCTGATCCTCAAAACCTTACCCAACCTAATATACCCAGTACATGGAAAGCAATGGAGGCACTCTTTCACTCTGGCAAGGCCAGGGCTATTGGAGTCAGCAACTTCTCTTCAAAGAAGCTTGGAGATCTGTTAGAGGTGGCACGAATACCTCCAGCTGTTAATCAAGTGGAATTGCACCCTCACTGGCAGCAACCGAAGCTGCACACTTTCTGTAAATCTAAGGGAGTTCAGTTATCTGTGAGTATGCGGAGACAAAGTCTTTTATTGTTACACATGACTTCTGTGAATAATTTGGGAACAGAATAGGCTAGATTTTCATTTTTGTGGTTCCTGAACCTCAGCATTGGCTAATTAGTGATGTATTTTTGTGATGAATAATCTTATTCCAGGCTATTGTCCATTGGCAAGGAATAAGGTCCTTAAGAATTTAATTGTGAACTTGGTGGCAGAAAAACTGGGCAATACTCCTGCCCAAGTGACTCTTCGATGGGGGTTACAAATGGGTCACAGTGTAGTGCCTAAAAGCACGAATCAGGCAAGGATACAGGAAAGCTTTGATATTTTTACCCGACGACTTGTTTGCCAAATTCTCTGAAATTAAGCAGGCAAGTGCCTTTTCCTTTTCTCCCCCCTTCTTTTCATTCTTTCTTTGTTCTAGTTTCGGTGCGTGCTTGTCAAGAGGGCTTTAGTTTCTTTTGGACGGTCGATTTTAACTTTCTTTGTAATTGATGATGCAGGTGAAGCTTGTTCCAGGAACTGGTTTTGTACATGAGACTTTGGGTGCGTACAGGACCCTTGAAGAACTGTGGGATGGCGAGTTGTGAGCAGAACCTAGGTCCTGTTTCAATGGTTTATAACTTTATACCTAATGTGCAAGTGCAACCGCACCAAAACTAGAATTGTATGAACTATTGATTCTGCCATTAAAATCTAAGTGATGAGTATATAGTGATGTGAGAGGTGGAATTGTTGCATGTTCAATCTCCTTCACCTGCTTGTTTTTAGCTCAATATAGAAGACAATCAATTTCTGATGCTTTCCTCCTTATTTCAAAATTACTAGTGCTTTATGCCTAAGTATAAAGGCTTGATCATAAAATTGGTGTCCTATCATCAAATTATAGAATGCACTAGAGGGATGGTGTGCAATTTGTCAACAATTTACATCAAGAACGTCCATTCTATTCTTGTATTCATTGATGTAATTTTTTCAATAAAGAATTTAGGTTTTTTTTTTTTGGTAATTTATTATTTGCACTCCAAAATATTGATCATGCACTCTCATTAATAAAATATTCACTTGCAATTAAAAAAAATTTGATGTGTACCATTATTGTTTTTCTATTGCAAAAAGGTAGACTTTTTAAATATAAAAAAATACAAGCGATAGCCTAAACTACAACTAAGAGCAAAATTTCTCACTCACACATGTGTTATCAATGTGTTACGGATATGGAAGTTAAAAGGTAGGCAAATTTTTTTTTTTGTTTGAGGACCTTTCCTATTAAGAGGGGCGATAACATACTAAACTCACACACACTACACAAATGATATTAAAGAGTAGTGTAGTGTAAATTCCGGAAATGGCTTAAGGCTTTGTTTGGTTACCAGGAAATGAGATCAAGATTTGAATGTTTTTGTGCTTTTCCCAAAAGGGGAAATCAAGCCTCTTTAGATTGCCTGTTTGATTCGGTAAACTTAGCATCGACTAAAAATGTGGCTATACTAATTGCAGGCAGGATATCGGCATATTGATTGTGCTCAACTCTATGCCAATGAGAAGGAGGTAATTTATAGTTGTTTGTTTTTTATGTATACTAAATTAGTTATCGAAAAATTTACTGTAGTTGTAGTTTTCATTTCATTATTGCTGTCAATCTTTATTTATTTTTTAATAATCCCTTTATGAATTTGTGCATGTTGAAAATTGCTCTCAGTAACTCCTACCATAATGGTTTAATTGTCAAGTTCATCTTTAGGTTTTCAATTGTAGATAAAAATGTAAATCGTTTATGTTTCCATCATTCTTTCAAGATGTTTAACTTGTTACCCGAATATATGGTTTGATAAAGATGCTGTTTCTGTTTCTCGTAGATTGGTTCTGTCTGAAGAAGCTATTTGAAGATGGTGCGGTGAAGCGTGAGGATTTGTGGATTACTTCCAAACTCTGGTTCGTTCTAACTTATAAATTTAATTCTAATTTAATTGAGTATTGACATATCATTAGGAATTGCATAAGTAGTAATTTATGCTAAAGTGATGGTGCTGCCAACCTTGTTTGGTTTATCCACAGGTGTACTGATCATGCACCAGAAGATGTACCAGAGGCATTGGACAGGACTTTGAGAGACTTGCAGCTCGATTATGTTGACTTGTATCTTGTATGTATTACCTGTTCAGAGCTTCTCAAGTTTTGTCTCTTAGAGTTTGGTACTAGGGTGTATGTATTATCTGATCTTTCTCAGCGATTCAGTATAGATAAATCTGTGCCATGCCCAGTTCAGGGTATAATCTGCAATTTCCTTTTTTAAAGAAAAAATTTACATACAGCATAAAGGAATGGGATGGCAATTTGTTTACCATCTTTTAATATATAAGTTACTTTTGAATTCATTGATCCCCTTTCAGTCTAGTTATGTTTCCTGGAATTTGCTAAAACTTATCAAGTTAAAATCATGGATAATTAGCCTCGTTGTCTTAAATTAGTTATAGCATTTGGGCATTATTCAGTTGTAACTAATGAGCCTGCTGAAAATTTGAACATACACTGGCCAGCCAGGATGAAGAAGGGGTCAGTAGGTTTTAAGCATGAAAACCTTATTGACCCAGATATCCCTGCAACTTGGAGAGCAATGGAATCACTCTATGATTCGGGAAGGCTCGAGCTATTGGCGTGAGCAATTTTGTTAGAATATGCAGACCATTATCTTGCATATTAATTCAATCAACCATGTAATAGGTTTCAAAGAAAATGCAGAGAGTTTTAGAGAATAGAGAGAGAGCTTGGAGAAGAAGCTGGCTATGTGAATTAGCTCAGCACCAAAATCATGCATATACTGTGACTCTGACAAAACCGTTAGAGAAGAGATATTTCCTATTACATCACTCAATCTTAGCCATTTAATCATTACCCTATGAGATAATGACAAGTGGCATAAGCTATTACATTCTCTGCTGTACACTTGGACTATGATCCAACGCAGCCTTTCTAACTAGAATAGAACCTTCCTATTCTAATTGCATTTCAGCAGCCACACTTATACACCAACACTCCCTTCTAAGTGTTGTGCTGAAATAACTCCTAGAGCTTTCCTCAAATACTAAAATCTATCTCTTGCTAAAGACTTGGTGAAAATGTCAGCAAGCTGCTCTTCAGTCTTGCAATATAGCAAATCGATCTCACCATTTTGAAGAGCATCTCTTATGAAGTGAAACCTGCGGTTGATGTGTCTGGTTTTGTGATGATGAACAGGATTCTTCGATATAGCAAGAGCTGAAGTGTTGTCACACAACAACTGAGTTGGTTCTACCTGTTCCTCTCCAAAATCTGATAACACAAACCTCAGCCACATAACTTGTGCAGTAGCTTCTGCTGCATTCATGTACTCAGCCTCTGCTGTAGACAGAGCAACACTGCTTTGCTTGATTGAAGCCCAAGAAAATACACCTGACCCCAAGTTGAATGCATAGCCTGATGTGCTCATCATGTCATCTTCACTTCCACTCCAATCACTATCACAGTAACCTATTAGCACTGCTCCTTTTCCCTTCTCATAAGCAATTCCATAGCTTATAGTGCCTTGAATATATCTCAACACTCTCTTTGCTGTTCCCATGTGCTTCTTGGTTGGATTATGCATGAATCTAGCCAAGAGACTTGCTGCAAACATGATATCTGGTCTGGTTGCAGTCAGGTAGAGCAAGCTTCCCACCATTTGCCTATACAAAGTCTCATCTGCTAGTTCACTTCCATCCACTTTTGAAAACTTTTCATTCACTGCCAGTGGTGTTGCAACAGACTTGCAATCCTTAAGTCCAAACTTGTCAAGTAAGGTCTTTGCATACTTCTTCTGGTGTAGGAAGATGCAAGCATCAGTTTGCAGGACTCCAAGACCAAGGAAGTGATGAAGCAGTCCTAGGTCAATCATTTCATATTGTCTCATCATATCATTCTTGAATGCAGCCATCATTTCTTCTGAACTTCCTGTGTAGATAATGTCATCTACATATAGGGACACAATGAGATTTTCACTTGTAGACATCTTAGTGTACAATGTAGCTTCACTTGGACTTCTATAAAAACCAGTTTTGATGGTGAAATAGGAATTTATCTCTTCATACCAAGCTCTTGGAGCTTGTTTCAAACCATATAAGGCCTTTTTCAGCTTATACACCTTATCTTCACTTCCTTGTATCACAAAGCCAGATGGTTGATCCACATACACTTCTTCATTTAGCACTCCATTAAGAAATGCTGACTTTACATCCAACTGAAACAGTCTCCAGTTTCTCGGTGCGGCTACAGCCACCAAGGTTCTTACAGTATCAAGCCGAGCCACTGGTGCAAAGGTCTCATTGAAGTCTCTATTCCAGGCTTTTGAGAATATCCCTTTGCAACCAGCCGAGCCTTATTCTTCTGCACAGATCCATCTAGGTTCAGTTTAGTCTTATAGATCCATTTGATTCCAATGATTGGTTTATCAAATGGTCTATCCACAAGCTCCCATGTATTGTTCTTTTCAATCATGGTGATTTCATCTTCCATTGGTTTCTTCCAAGAGTCATCCTTTGCTGCCTCTTCAAAACTTTCTGGTTCTATAATGCACATGTTGCATTTTTCATAAATTTCTGCAATGCTCTTGTACTTGAGAAAAGTATTATCAACATCCTGTGATCCTGTGACCCTTTCTAGGTCACTGGTTTCAGTGTTTAAGCTAGGCATCTCATTCACTTCCAATTGTTCTTCAAATTCACAAGAACTCCCTTTTGCTCCTTGTTCTTCTTCTCTGATTTCAGTGAGCTGAATGTTCACACTAGTTTCCTTCTTTGCATTCCAATCCCAACACTCATTCTCACTAAATATCACATCTCTTGAAACAATTACTTTTCCAGTTTCAATATTGTACAGCCTGTATCCTTTCTCACAGCTGCCATACCCCAGAAAAATACACATCTTGCTTGCCAAATCTAGTTTCTGTCTTTGCTGTTTTGGTACATGAGCATAACACAATGAACCAAATACCTTTAGATGCTTAACTCCTGGTTTCCTCCCACTATAAGCCTCAAATGGTGTCCTTTTACTCAAAGCTTTAGTTGGACACCTATTCAAAATATACACAGATATGTTGACTGCCTCAGCCCAGAAGTCAAATGGAATTTTCTTCTCCAACAGCAAACACTTGGCCATTTCTACTATAGTTCTATTCTTTCTCTCTGCCACACCATTTTGCTGTGGTGTGTATGGAGTTGTAAGCTGCCTTTCAATGCCTGCATTATCACAGAACCTGTCAAACTCCACTGAAGTGTATTCTCCCCCTCTGTCACTTCTCAATTTTTTTAGTTTGTAACCACTTTGCAATTCCACAGTGGCTTTGAATTTCTTAAACACATTTAGAGCTTCTGACTTGTGCCTTAAGAAATAAACCCAACACATCCTTGTGCAATTGTCAATGAAAGTGAGAAAAAACCTATTTCCAGCTTTGGTAACTGTCTGCATAGGACCACAGATGTCACTGTGAATAAGTTCTAGTGGAGTTGATGCTCTAGTGGTAGCTTCTTTTGGAAATGCTTCTCTACTCTGCTTGCCTAGAACACAACCCTCACAAACCTCTTTAACTTCTTTAATTTCTGGCAGCCCTACTACCATATCTTGCTCTTTCAACAGTTTCAGACTACTCATAGATGTCCAAAACTTCTATGCCAGAGGTCAGTGGAATGGTTTACACCTGCTCTATAAGCTAAGTGCATTTCAGCCTGCAATTTTAAAGGAAAGCTTCTATTTCCTTTCATTTGAACTTTTGCCACCAGATTTGTATGAGAGCTGTCATTGTAGATTTCCACCTTGTGATCTCCAAATACCAAATAGTAGCCATGCTCTATCATCTGTCCCACACTGAGTAAGTTCTCTTTCAATCCAGGTACAAGCATTATTTCTTTGATATGTCTCTTGCCTGCTTTGGTTTCAACCACAAAAGTGCCATTTCCAGTTACCTCTACAAGCTGTCCAGTTCCCATTTCAACCTTGGCAGTCACATTTCTGTCAATATCCACCAGCAAATCCTCTTTTCCTGTCATGTGATTACTACACCCACTGTCCAAATACCAGATCTCTTCATCCCTTGTTACACCAGCACCACTTGCATTGCTAGCATAGAACATTGTTGGTGCAGCTTCCACTTGAGTAGCATAGTTGACCTGCTGTGGTGTTTTCTTGCTGTAGCAGTCTTTTGCAATGTGGCCAAGCTTATCACAATTATAACACTTTGGCTTGCCCTTGAATCGACATTCACCAAAATGTAGCTCACCACAGTGCTTGTAGGGAGTTTTAGTGCCTTCACTTGCCTTGTTATCCCACTTCTTGCCTTTGGATTTCCAATTTTTATTCTGCTTGCTGTTTTGTTCTCCAGTTTTAGTCTGTTTGGCATCTACACTAAGGCTAGCAAATGCCTTCTCTGTTTTGTTTTCAGAATGCCTATCTAAACGCAACTCAAAGCTCTTTAGTGAGGCTACAACCTCCTGCACCTCAATCTCATTCAGATCTCTAGAGTGTTCAATAATTGAACAGATAGAGTCATAGGTAGATGGCAGACTAATAAGCAGTTTTTGAACAATTCTCTCCCTAGGCAATTCCTCCCCATAACTTCTCATTTGATTTATCAAATCAAATAGTTTAGTAACATAGGCAGTTAAGGATTCATCATCCTTCATTCTTGTATATTCAAATTCTCTTCTAAGACCTTGCAATTTAACACTCCTTACCTACTTATCTCCATGGAATTCTTGCTGCAGAATACTCCAGGCACCTTTTGATGTTTCTTCATGAGAGATTCGTGGGAATATCTCTTCTGAAACTGCTCCTTGAATCAATCCAAGAGCCTTAGCATCCTTCATGAGTACCTCAGCAACTATGCCTTTCTCACTTGATTCTTCTGTCTCCTTTTTCTTATCATCAGATTCATCTGACTTCTTCAGATCCGTACCATCAAATCCTTTTATCACCAAATCCCACAGTCCATGAGATTTGAAGATGGTCTTTATCCTTATGCTCCAGAAATCGTAGTTCTCACCATTGAAAATTGGTGCTCTCAATTCACCACCACTTGACCCAGCCATGTTAGACTCACATCTGCAGAACTCAAGCTCAGCTGCAACTTCAATAGCTTAGCACAGAAAAACGCCCAGTATTACTTGATCAAACCTGGCTCTGAGGCCATGTTAGAATATGCAGACCATTATCTTGCATATTAATTCAATCAACCATGTAATAGGTTTCAAAGAAAATGCAGAGAGTTTTAGAGAATAGAGAGAGAGCTTGGAGAAGAAGCTGGCTATGTGAATTAGCTCAGCACCAAAATCATGCATATACTGTGACTCTGACAAAACCGTTAGAGAAGAGATATTCCCTATTACATCACTCAATCTTAGCCATTTAATCATTACCCTATGAGATAATGACAAGTGGCATAAGCTATTACATTCTCTGCTGTGCACTTGGACTATGATCCAACGCAGCCTTTCTAACTAGAATAGAACCTTCCTATTCTAATTGCATTTCAGCAGCCACACTTATACACCAACAAATTTCTCTACAAACAAGCTGTCAGATTTGCTGGATATTGCACGTGTTCCTCCTGCTGTTGACCAAGTGGAGTTTCATCCTTCATGGCAGCAGGCCAAGCTGCGTTCTTTCTGTAAATCCAAGGGTGTTCATCTTTCTGTGAGTATGCAAATACTGAATTACGTTGTCTGTGTATTGAGTAGTGACAACTCACCTGTCTGTAATTGGACCAAATTTTAATTTAAGCATGTTCATATTTTTCTTTCAGGGATATTCACCACTGGGTTCTCCTGGAACAACATGGATTAAAAGCGAAGTCCTTAAGAATCTAATTCTTCTCACTGTTGCTGAGAAATTAGGCAAAACTCCTGCACAAGTTGCTCTTAGATGGGGACTGCAAATGGGTCATAGTGTTCTTCCTAAATGTACTAATGAAGCAAAGATCAAGGAGAACCTTGATGTTGGCTGGTCTATCCCAGAGGACTTGTTTCCCAAGTTTTCTGAAATTGAGCAGGTAAGTTTTTTACAGGAATTGATCCTCTATTCTCCTTGCAATCAGTACCTTGATGTCTTTGTATGGTCAGTTGTGCCATAACACCATTAAATACATTCCAACATTATTCCATGTATGGTTCTTCAAATGGGCCTTTCTGGAGCCGGGGATTACGTCTTGAGATTTCATCTTGTTGATAATGTTGATACAAGCACTGATGTCATGCAGTCTTTTCTCCTAACTACATTGATTTCCAATTGTGCAGGCAAGGCTGATCAGAGGGGGCTCGTATGTTCATGATACTTTTGGTCCCTACAGGAGCATAGAGGAGTTCTGGGATGGTGAAATCTAGAAAATCACATGAATGTTTTTGTGAAAGAGAGTCTAGGAGCATTTGTTACGCGAAAAAATGAACTTTTATGATTTGTATGGATCGTTTATGTCCTAAAAAGCGATTTGCTTGATTATGGTACTTGCACTTCTCTGTGTTTTGTTTACATGAAGAATACGACCACTTCTTACTACTATACCCATAAATCTTTGTTTGAAATTGTTGTTCTGGTTGGCAAAGAGATTGCAAAATCACCGTCATGCAATTTTGTTACAACAAGTAAGAAATAATCTTAGCCTCTTACATTCTTTCAAAGTTAGTAAAATACGGAACGGGAAAAATACGAATAAAATATGCAGTGTTTTATTTGACAAAATTTTTGTAAGTTACAACTGAAAAGTTCAGCCACTATATAATATTTTAATATATATTATTTTTATTCAATAATATGTGAAAATTATGTGTATAATACATGAATGTTGCCTGTATTATTGACAATTTTGTAAAAAAACACATGTATTAAACATGGAAAATATATACGTATTGTACGTTTGTTTTTAAAAAAACGTGTATATTACCGAGTCTTTAAGATGTGTATGGAAAACGGAAGTATTATTAAAAAATATGTATGTACGTGTATAATATAAGTATTAAACAGGAAAAATGAAAAATTCTTTATACCGATAATAACTCTGGAAAACTAAAAAAGCAAAAGGGAATAATGGAGACTCTGATCTAATAGTAAAGGATAACGCTCAAAACTATTCTTATCCATAAACTAAAATATGGGAATTTTAAAATAAATAAATAAAAAATAAAAAAAACACGAAGGACCCCAGTATAGTTAAATAGTATATTAGGCCATTATTTGAGTCTCTATTGGCCCCTTTTAAAAGAAATAGTATAGCCGAGCAGCTATACTCGGTTTTGCACTTTTTTTTTAATAAAAGAAATAGTCTGGCCAAGCGGCTATACTCCATTTTTTCTAATCTTTTTTAAAGATATAGTATAGCCGTTTGGCTATAGTCGGTTTTTTCCAATTTTTTTAGAAGAAATAGTATCACCGCATGACTATACTATGTTTTTTTTTAAAAAAAAAAAATTAAAATAAACAGTATAGCCGTGCTACTATACCCGGTTTCTTTCCTAATTTTTCAAAAATAAATAGTACAGCCGAGCGGCTAGACTTTTTTTAAAGTTTTAAAAAAATCGTATAGCCGTGCAGCTATACTCGGTTTTTTTTTTTTAAAGAAATAGTATAGCCGCGCAGCATATAGTCTAGCCGTGCGGCTATACAAGGGTTTCTTAAAATTGTTTTTTGAAGAAATACTATAGCCAAACGGCTATACGGGGTTTTCCCAAGTTTTTGAAAAGACATAGTATAGCCGAACGGCGATTCTGGGTTTTTTAATTTTTTCAAAAAGAAATTGTATAGCCGCCCGACTATACTCGGGTTTTTTGTTGAATTTTTTTAAGAAATAGTATAGCCACCCGGCTAGACTCGGTTTGTTCAATTTTTTTAAATAAATAGTATACCTGGTTTTTTCCCCTTTACGTACTTTAGAGTATACATGGTTTTTTCCCCTTTACGTACTTTAGGAGTATAGCCGCCCGGCTATACCCAAAGTAGTATAGCCGATCGGCTAGAGCCCAGGCGGCCGATTTCTTTTGGATCATTTTTCGGTTGAAGAGCGCCAATAACATTTTTCATTGCTCTGTCTACTTCTTCACCGTCGCTCTGAGAGATTGATAATGGCGGACGATATTGGTTCATTTGAGTTAAACACCGGAGCGAGGATCCCTTCGCTAGGGTTAGGGACCTGGCAATCAAGCCCTGGCCTCGTCGGCGACGCCGTTGCCACCGCTGTCAAGGTCTTCATCGCTGATCACTCCCAGCTTTGAATTTTTTGTAATCTTTACCATTGATTTGGTAGACTTAGCATCTAACACTCAGCTGAAAAATGGGGTTCTACTAATTGCAGGCAGGATATCGCCATATTGATTGTGCTCAACGCTATGGCAATGAGAAGGAGGTAATTGCAGTTGCCTTTTGCTAAATTATTAAATAAATTTGAAGTTTTAATATCATTTCTCTTCATTAAAGTTGAAGTTTTAATTTTGCTTTTACCCGTTTATTTTACAATACTTGTTTGAAAAAAAAAAAAAAAATTTGTGTTTGGTTCATTTGTTTTAAGATGCTGAGTAGTTACTACAATTTTCACGTACTTTTTACAAAATTTTCCGTATCACACACAAATTCACATATTATACAAATGGTGGTTCATATATTTTGAAAAATAGTATAGCCGGGCGGCTATACTGGTTTTTTTTCCAAATTTAAAATAGTACTTCCACGCGGCTATACTAGGTTTTTTCCTAATATTATTTTCAAAATAGTACAGCCGCTCGGCTATACTCGTTTTTACCTAATTTTTTAAAAACCAGTATTGCCGGGCGGCTTTACTAGGTATTTCCCCTTCTTCTTCTTTTTAAACAGTATAGCCGTGCGGCTATACGCGGTTTTTTTTTTAATATTCTGGTGAATCGGACTCGGACTCGAACTCATCACTGCGAACGTCTAGGGCACAGTGCAAGCCCATTCCAGGTTTTGAGCAGTGTTCGAGATATCAGCCTAAGCGCTAGGCGGGAGGACACCGACACCAGGGAGTTAGGGGGGGGGCCTAGGTGGCCTGGGCTGATCTATGCGGCGCCTAGGCGGTCTGGGAGGATCTAGGCGGCCTGGGCGGATCTATGCGGCGCCTAGGCGGCCTGGACTGATCTAGGCGGCCTGGGCGGGTCGTGTCCTTTTTTTTTCCAAATGAAGACAGACGAAGCTTGCTGGTGCGAAGCAGCAAAGGTGACATGCATATAGTGTGTGAGAAGGAGGAAATGTGACATAAAATAAGGAAAGGCATAAGAAATGAGGGGTTCGTTTCGTGTGGAGTGAAAGGAATAGATAGAAAACTGTGTTTCTGTTGTTGAGAGAGTGAGAATTGGGAGGCAAATGAAGAGGGAATGAGAGATTTATAATTCCTGGTGGTCTTGGTTGGGGTAAAGAAAAGGAAAGGATAAATTAGTCGTCAACACGCATGCAGGGAGAGGTCGGTTAGTGGAGGGAGGCGCATTGGCATTGCTCACCAATGCCTTTCTGCTTTATTCATTTCTTTCTAGTACTAGAAGCCTAATGTTACGTAGAAAATCCTTACATCTTCTGCTCTGCAACTACTTTTTTATTTATTTAAATATTTTGACTGTACAAGTGGCATAGCACTGTAGGGGAAGACACCTTCAACAATAATTAGTGTGGTATTCTGTAGCAAGTGGCCTAGCACTGCGAAATTCTAAAATGTTATATTATTTCATCTTTTGTGTGGTGTTCTGTAGCAATCCTCTTCAGGAATGTTTTCAGAATTTAGAGAGAATACAAGCTAATTTCACAGGGAGGAGAAGCCATAGAAAAGCAGAACGCAGTGATGACTTTGATTGCACACTATGCTAAATATGAACCTGTCACAACTCCTTGTGGGCATTTCATGCCTATTTCAGTCAATGGATCGAGGTGAGTGTTTTGCTGTCACTGATCCTATTTAATTGAGTTAGTCTATATCTTCTAATCCCTTTTTAGTCCTTGACTTGTGTTAAATTTTCCTAGGTAACAAATGTCCTTTGTGCCCAACAGTTCTAGAACATGTGTGCTTATAATAATTGAATGAGATGCTTGTATTATTTGACATCAGAATTATTGCTTTATGGTTGCGCATCCCCCAGGAGTTCCACCTATTATAGATTGAGTCTGGCATTCTCACTTTTACAGAGTATAACAATATGTGCTTGCTAATTTTTTGTGCTTAATTAGTGTTATAGCTTTCAGAGTTTACCAAGATTGTTTGCTTCAGTTCTGTGGTCTACCTTCAATATCTTCTTTATGTTTTTGCCAGTGCGACACTTAACGACATTATACAAAAGAACTTCCCAGAGGAATTTGCCGAAAGGAAGTTGGAGAATGATACAATGACAAACTTCAGTGTTGATGTGATGCCACTCTTTGTCATGGATGTTGTCCTCCCATTTCAGAAGTTTCTGCTACTCATTTTTTAACCTCGGAATAGACTTATGGTAAGTTGGTTAGCAGTTTGTATTTTTCACATATGACATTCATAAAATATTTAAACGTAGAAGTGCATTTGCTGCAAAATAACTATGTTGACAAACTTATCTGGCAAGTTTTGTATGCCTACTTGGTACTTTTCTACAGTCCATGTGATCCATGTGTTGTGTTGTTTTTATTGAATATTCATAGAGTTTTGCTTGTACCTTGTCACTCAAACAACGGGTAAGGAGGACATATATCAACTAGAAGGGTCTAGAGAGAGAGAGAGAGCAGACGTAAGTTAATAACAATTTGGTTTGCTGTAATCTCTCTATTGGAGTGTGCTCTTTTCTTTTATATTTTATTTTTAAATTTTTTGTTGTAGAGAATAGTAAGAAGTTTGAGTTAAACTTGATCCGGTTCTTAACAATGCTTTTGAGTTTTTTTAAAAAAAAAATTTTATTAATAAATTGGTCACACATTTTTCTAGATGCAAAGTTGCATAGTTTTCAACTTCAATTGGCAAAACTTGAGATACAATAAGCAGAGCTTGAAGTGTTGTCGATAAGGCATCTTATTTTACATGTGACACATGACCTAAAGGAATTTGGTTGTAAATCTTCAAATGTATTATAGTTGTCACTGAATTAAGTCTAATAATGTCATTGCTAAAAGGACCTCTTGACAACTTAAACGTTAGGTCACTATATATTATTTTTATTCAATAATAGGTGATAATTATTTGTATAATACGTTAATTTTGTGTGTCTTATTGAAACTTTTGTTAAAAATGTTATTATTTGAAAGGATTTTAAATTTTAAAACGTTTTATTTTCTGTTTTAATTTTTGGTTAGTTTCTTTTATTTATTATAGGAGTTACAAATTGTTTAATTTTCAGTTTTTATTTTCTATTCATTGCCACCAACTTTTATGGTTAAATGTGTTTGGAGGTTACGAGTTTTGGATGCCTATAAAAGGCCACTCCTCCTTCACATTTCAAATACTACAATCAGATTTCTCTATTCTTATACTTTCACATATTCCATACTTTCTATATTATTTTTGGGCAACGGTTCTGTGGCTTGGAGTTTTCTATCCGACTGTGAACGTGCTCATAGCGGATCTTAAGCCTGCGTATTGGGGTCGTATCTTGGAGTCTTGTAGACCGTCATTACTTGCACGTAGGGAGGCTACAAAGGCTTTAGGACAACGTCTTTGAGGTGCTTTCACTATACCAGGCTTGCTTTCTTAATCTTAACTTGTTTTATTTATTTGTTTACTTGGCTCTTTATTTTACTTTACTGTTTAATATTTATTTTATATATTATTTATAACTAAAAGTTTTGAATAAGAATTTTATAAAAAGGGAAAAAACCACAATTTTTAATAACAATCTAAAGCCTTTGTATGTTAAAATTATTCTTACCGTATTTGTTTAAAGAAAACCTTTTTACCAATATTAAACCTCTAACCTAATTGGTGTGCACCTTTGTTTTTTAAAAAAAAACTTATTAAAGTTATTATTCAAAACCTTAAGTACCACTGTTGGAAAAGTTTAGTTACTCGTTTCAGTTTTGCTTGTGTTTGATTGCTCAGTTACCAACCTCAAACAAATTTCAAAATCTTAATAAAATCAGTTTTAAAAATTAATTAAGTGCATCAGATTTTGTAACCGTTGTTTTAAGACAAAATTAAAGTTAGATATTTTGTCATAAACTTGGCACGTTTGTTTCTTTAAGTTATTGTCTGTCCACCAACTGTTTGATTAATATTCAATCTTAATTTCTATTATATTTAAATTTCAGATTTTGTTGCTTCATTATTGTTTATTGGAATTGAGATGGATAGTGTAGAAACCAATAGTGTTAAACCAGAAAAATTTAATGGGACAAATTTTAAGAGGTGGCAAAGACAACTTAAATATTGGTTAACTATTTTAGGGTTAGTTTCTGCCTTAGAAGATCAAACCACACCTGATAAAACTACTGAAACCACTTCTAAAACTAAGGAGAAGATGACCAAAGAAGAATTAGAATATCATTGCCATAATAGAATCCTTAGTGCTCTCTCTGAAGATCTGTATGATGTTTATCAAGATACCAAAAATGCAAAAACTTTGTGGGATGAATTAGAAGCTGAATATGGGATAGAAGATGCGGGAATAGATCGTTTTACAATCTCGAACTTTAATAACTATACGATGGTTGAGAATAAAACTGTAAGTGAACAAATTCATGAGTACCAAGATTTTTTTAAGGAAAATAGAACTTAAGGGTACTAAGTTTAGTGAAGAGTTTAAAGTCTCTTGTCTCATAGATAAATTACCTCCAAGTTGGTCAAACTTTGCAAAAACCCTTAGGCACAAACAAGGAGTTTTAACCTGAACCCAAGTTTTAAACTCCCTTAGGATTAAAGAGAAACATGAATCAAGTAACAAGCCTAAGGAAGAAAAGACAAATGTGAACCTAGTGGAAAGTTCAAACAATAGGAATCGTTTCCAATCTAGAAGGAAATCTTTCAAGAGGACAACAGAAATAGCCAACCCAACCATAATCAATTCAACCGAAACCAAAATTGCCAGCACAATAGACCCGATAACAATTCCAATGGCAATAGGGATCAACCATGCTTCGTTTGTGAAAGAACAAATCATTGGGCCAAAGACTGTCATTACAAGAAGACCGAGCCCTACAAGCCCAATCCTAAGTGGAACAAAGGACAAAGTGGTCCTAAAGCCCAAGTGAATGTGTTGGTGGATCAAGATGATCAAGATGAACCCAATCTAAGGAATAGTTTTAAGCCTCTAGTTAATGTCGCATATTTAAGTAATAGTGATTGGTGGTTAGATTCTGGGGCAAACGTAAATGTGTGTTTTGACAAACGATTTTTCAAAAATTACCAGAACTCAAGTGGAGGAAGTGTAACCCTAGGAAATGACACCGTCGCACAAGTACGTGGAATAGGAGAAGTGGAATTGAAGATGACATCTGGGAAGACTCTAACTCTCAAGGATGTGCGACATGTTCCTGAAGTGAGGAGAAACCTTATCAGTGGATCGTCCTTAGTAAAACAAGGATACAAAATTGTAATGGAGTCGAATAGGATTGTTATTACTATAAACGATGTCTTTATTGGAAAAGGATATGTTTGTGATGGATTGTTCAAAATAAATGTAGTTTTTGAAGATAATAAAATTTCTCCTTAAGTTTTTAACATTGAGTCTTGTAATGTATGGCATGGAAGGTTAGGACATGTAAGTTTGAGCAAAATCAAAACGTTAATGGATCTTGAGCTAATAATCCTTAAGTCTAACATAGACCTTAAGCATAAATGTGAAGTGTGTGTTCAAGCCAAACAAACTAGGAATTCTTTCAAACCTGTAGAGAGAAACACAGAAATCTTAGAGCTCATACATAGTGATGTGTGTGATTCAAATAGGTCTCCTACTAGAGGTGGAAACAAGTACTTTGTGACTTTTATTGATGACTTCTCTAGGTATTGCCATATTTATCTTATTAAGACAAAAGATGAGGTGTTTAATAAACTCAAGATTTATAAAAGTGAGGTAGAAAACCAATTGGAGAAAAAGATTAAAAGACTTAGATCTGACAGAGGTGGAGAGTATACCTCAAATGAGCTTGGAGTGTTTTGTGAAGAACATGGAATTATACATGAAGTTACTCCACCATATTCACCCCAATCTAATGGAGTGGCTGAAAGGAAAAATAGAACCCTGATGGATATGGTAAATTCTATGCTTCTTAGTAGTGGACTACCTGAAAATTTGTGGGGGGAAACAATATTAACTGTTTGTTTCATACTTAATAGGATAACATTGAAAGATAATGAGAAAACTCCTTATGAGTTATGGAAAGGAAGATCACCTAACCTTAGAATCCTAAAAGTGTGGGGGTGTTTAGCTAAGGTACTCATACCCGATCCAAAGAGAAAGAAAATAGGTCATAAGACTATAGACGCATTTTTCCTCGGTTATGCGAAAAATAGTAGTGCCAATAGATTCCTGGTGATTAACTCTGAAGTAAAGGAAGTTGCAAACAACACAATTATGGAAGCAAGAGATACTACATTCTTTGAAGATATTTTCCCGTACAAGACAAGAATTTCTAAGGAAGTACAAATAAGTGAAAAGCCTTCTAGCTCAACTACGATTGAAAATTTAGAATCTCAAGAACTTAGAAGAAGCAAAAGAGCGAGAGTTGAGAAGAACTTTGGAGATGATTTCTATACCTTTCTAGTAGAAGGAGATCCCACAACTTATAAGAAGCCGTTATGTCTGTGGATGCACCATTCTGGAAAGAGGCTATAAATGATGAGTTTCAATCTATAATTCAAAATAACACGTGGATGTTAACGAATTTGCTTGCTGGAAATAAAGCGATAGGGTGCAAGTGGGTGTTTAGAAAAAAGTTGAAACCTGATGGAAGTATTGATAAGTACAAAGCGAGATTGGTAGCTAAGGGTTTTACACAAAAGAAAGGGATAGATTATTTTGATACCTACTCACCTGTTTCTAGGATTACCACCATAAGGACCTTGATAGCTTTAGCATCTGTGCATAATTTAGTGATTCATCAAATGGATGTGAAGACGGCATTTCTAAATGGAGACTTAGATGAAGAGATCTATATGGAGCAACCCGAAGGATTTATAGTTAAGGACCAAAAACACAAGGTGTGCAAGTTGGTTAAATCATTATATGGCTTAAAGCAAGCTCTTAAGCAATGGCATGAGAAATTTGACAAGGTGATTTTAGATTATGATTTTAAGTTTAATGGTCATGATAAATGCGTTTACTATAAAGAGAATAATGGAGAACACGTAATCTTGTGCCTATATGTTGATGACATTTTGATCTTTTGGACGAATTAGAGATTGTGAATGATGTGAAGTCATACTTATCTAGGAATTTTGACATGAAAGATATGGGAGAAGCACATGTAATCTTAGGAATGAAAATTAAGAAGACGACACAAGGAATCTCTCTAAGTCAATCTAGTACTATTGAAAAGATGTTGAAGAAGTTCAATTACTTTGAGTGTAAGCCCACACCAACACATTATGATCCCAATGTTCATTTAAAGAAAAATCAAGGTGAACCATTTTCTCAGCTGAAGTACTCCTAGAGGATAGGTTCTTTGTTGTATATTGAAAATAAGACTAGACCAGACATTGCTTATGCTGTTGGAAGGTTAAGTAGGTATACACATAACTCAAGCAAGGAACATTGGAATGCTTTGGAAAGAGTTTTCAAGTACCTAAGAGGAACAATAGATTATTCATTGTGCTATAAAGGATTTCCAAATGTAGTAGAGGGATATAGTGATGCAAATTGGATAACTGACAATGAAGAAGTAAAGTCTACTAGTGGTTACATTTTCTTATTAGGTGGAGCTGCAATTTCATGGGGTTCGAAGAAGCAAACAATTATTTCTAGAAGTACTATGGAGTCTGAACTCATAGCTTTGGATACTACTTGCACTGAGGCTGAATGGATTAAGAGTTTATTGATGGATATGCCTCTGGTAGAGAAACCATTGCCTGCTTTATCTATTCATTGTGACTGCAAGGCTACAATAGACTTGGTGAAACAATCTCACACAAATAGGAAAATGAACAGACACATACATGTGAGATATAAATCTATGAAGAGTCTATTAAGTAAGAACATTGTGTCTTTGGAGTATGTGAAGTCGGAGAACAACATTGCTGACCAATTGACTAAAGGTCTTTCTAGGAGCAGAGTCCTAGAAATGTCGAGGGGGATGGGCTTAAGCCCATAAGGGAGTCACCTAGGGAGGTAACCCAACTTCTGTTATTGACGATCCCATGAAGGAAGTTCAATGGGTAGAAACAATCCATACTGCGTGACTCATTGAGCACGGTTTATATCATGTGGAGGCATCCCAGAGATGTCCTCATGCTCATCCCTATGACATCAGTGCTATATAATGTGACGTTAGGAAGGGAGTTATCCCTGAATGAGTTTCGAGGCGGGCAATCTCCCGCAGGGTGCAGGTCACATGTACTCTTGGAGAACTCACCTAAGTGAGAGACGTCGTGAGGCCGCGACTGTGAGAATTGGGCTATTCTCTAGCAACTCTCATGAGAATCAAGATTAGCGCATGGCCATAAATAGCGCTACCCCGCTTCCAAGCCTCAACCAATACTATGTGTGGGATATGTTGAAGTTTGGTCAAAGGTGCCGAGTTCAATACTGTGTACACTCAGGTTCCTCAAATGGAAACTATCATCACTAAGTGAAGGTTCAAGCCCGGAAGGCACCTACACCTATTGCATAGTATTATGTTGCCCATATGTATATTTTCTTTATATTTTACAATTTTAAAATTTTAAAACCCTTTGTGGGGGATTGTTATTATTTGAAAGGATTTTAAATTTTAAAACGTTTTATTTTCTGTTTTAATTTTTGGTTGGTTTCTTTTATTTATTATAGGAGTTACAAATTGTTTAATTTTCAGTTTTTATTTTCTATTCATTGCCACCAACTTTTATGGTTAAATGTGTTTGGAGGTTACGAGTTTTGGATGCCTATAAAAGGCCACTCCTCCTTCACATTTCAAATACTACAATCAGATTTCTCTATTCTTATACTTTCACATATTCCATACTTTCTATATTATTTTTGGGCAACGGTTCTGTGGCTTGGAGTTTTCTATCCGACTGTGAACGTGCTCATAGCGGATCTTAAGCCTGCGTATTGGGGTCGTATCTTGGAGTCTTGTAGACCGTCATTACCTGCACGTAGGGAGGCTACAAAGGCTTTAGGACAACGTCTTTGAGGTGCTTTCACTATACCAGGCTTGCTTTCTTAATCTTAACTTGTTTTATTTATTTGTTTACTTGGCTCTTTATTTTACTTTACTGTTTAATATTTATTTTATATATTATTTATAACTAAAAGTTTTGAATAAGAATTTTATAAAAAGGGAAAAAACCACAATTTTTAATAACAATCTAAAGCCTTTGTATGTTAAAATTATTCTTACCGTATTTGTTTAAAGAAAACCTTTTTACCAATATTAAACCTCTATCCTAATTGGTGTGCACCTTTGTTTTTTTAAAAAAAACTTATTAAAGTTATTATTCAAAACCTTAAGTACCACTGTTGGAAAAGTTTAGTTACTCGTTTCAGTTTTGCTTGTGTTTGATTGCTCAGTTACCAACCTCAAACAAATTTCAAAATCTTAATAAAATCAGTTTTAAAAATTAATTAAGTGCATCAGATTTTGTAACCGTTGTTTTAAGACAAAATTAAAGTTAGATATTTTGTCATAAACTTGGCACGTTTGTTTCTTTAAGTTATTGTCTGTCCACCAACTGTTTGATTAATATTCAATCTTAATTTCTATTATATTTAAATTTCAGATTTTGTTGCTTCATTATTGTTTATTGGAATTGAGATGGATAGTAAACAAACCTTCCCCAAAGCTAGTCTTCTTGATGGTTCCAACACCTCCATCTCCTTCAACAATTTCGGCACTTTTAACTGCTTGTGGAGCAATCTTTGGGACGAGGTTGTCAGCATCTAGAACAAGGGCTTTGAACAACCTAGGTGGAGCAATGACAGAGGTGAACTCGGTTTCGTATGTGAAGACACCCATGATGATGATGATGATTTAAGAGCTTATTAGAAAATGATCAAAGAAAGAATGAATGTGGAGGAAGCTAAAAGAGAATGATTGATATTGGTGTGAGGAAGTGTGAGCACCATAGGCGGTATTTATAGGTTATTAAGGGTGAAGTGTCTGTTGTGTAAAGTAAACCCCATGGATATGAATTGAATATTTTAGTCAAAGAAAGCCACCTATGCAAGGAATTTTCTAATGGAATGTTCTGAAACACATCCACGCACACAGTCCATTCTGATTGGCTAGTAAATATCATATTGGTCGTATACAACACCACTGGTGTGCTGCTGATTCTGCTGACTGCTGACTCAATAATATCCTTATTCAATTGAAAATTCTAAAGTCCTTTTCACTTTCATTTTCAAAGTCTAAAGTCTTTGATATACAGCTGAGATTTCACAAAGCCTGACCTTCAGCCTCAATCTATAAATAGCATCTCCAGTTCTCACATTTTCCAGCATCAAATATCATCCCTGCCAATTCTCTAATCCTTTCACACTTTCATTCTTTCTTTGATCATTTTCTAAGCTCTCAAATCATCATCTTCATCATGGGTGTCTTCACATACGCAGACGAGTCCACCTCAGTCATCCCCCCACCAAGATTGTTCAAAGCCCTTGTTCTTGAAGCAGACACACCCTCATCCCCAAGATTGCTCCCCAATCAGTGAAAAGTGCTGAAATTGTTGAAGGAGATGGAGGTGTTGGAACCATCAAGAAGATTAGCTTTGGTGAAGGTTGGTTTCTGCCATTGCCTCTTCTAAGTCTAACTTGTTTGCTTAATTAATATCATAAATCTTGAAAGCATTAATCTCTTAATTTCTAATTATAATCTCATTTTACAGGAAGTCATTACAGCTATGTGAAGCACCGGATCGACGGGCTTGACAAAGATAACTTTGTGTACAGCTACAGTTTGGTCGAAGGAGATGCTCTTTCAGACAAGGTTGAGAAAATCAGTTATGAGATTAAGTTGGTGGCATCTGCTGATGGAGGTTCCATCATAAAGAGCAGCAGCAACTACCACACCACAGGTGATGTTGAGATCAAGGAAGAGGATGTTAAGGCTGGCAAAGAGAAGGCAACTGGTCTGTTCAAGCTTATTGAGAACTACCTTGTGGCCAACCCAGATGCCTACAACTAAAATCTTAAATGAAATATACTGCATGTGCTTTCTCTGTCATTTTATTGGTGTGGCTTTCATTTTGCATTTTTTTCTTTTGTCTATCAAGCCAGAGCTGCTTTGGCTTGCACCTAAGGCTATGATAAATTGTAATGTTTCTATTTGATTTGATTCTAAATAAATAAAGCAAAAATCAGTTGCTGGTCTTTACAAATTTGGTCTGCAGTATCTATTTTCAATTTCGTGAATTTCAATCTTTTTTTCACTAATAAAAATTTACTAATTAAAAATAAAGATTCGATAAAATTAGAATGATAAGGATGACGCGCATAAATCGAGAAATGGCCCTTTGGTTTGGTCAAGGCTTTTGAGAAGTACCGTTCGGGGCAACCTACAAGTAAAACTATCTATCACAGTACTGCTCGCAAAGAGCAACAAAAGTTTTGTGACCTCTTTTTCCATCTTCATTCATTGGTGCGGCTTTCATTTTTGTTTATTTTTTTTTATATCAATCCATCACCAACTGGACGACAAAATCAATATTTCACCCCTTTTTTTCTTACTATTTCCACAATAACAAAATCCAATCTTTGTTTCTCTTTTTCTCATCTGTTTTCATGGAGTAGTATGCCACGGAAATGACATTTTTCTCAGATCATCTGATTCTGAATTTTTTATTCATCCACATTAGCCAAGAAATCAATGAACTAGATAATTGCTCAATCGAAAACAATCTACGAGTCTGAGTGGGTTTTCTTATGTGTCATTGGATTAATTCAATGACCTTTATTAAATAGGACTTCACAAGACCTCATCTTTAGGTCTTTAGGTGAGCGGGACTGTATACAGAAGTTGGGTTACCTCCCTAAGTGACTTCCTTATGGGCTTAAGCACATCCCTTTCGACTCCTCCACGGGGCATGCATATCATGACTAGTCTTCGCAAGGCATGTATAATGTGGGTCATGTCTTTGTTCTCCACGTTAGTACGCTCTAAATTTGTATGTTATTAGAAATATTTCCTAGAACATTGCACACAAATTATTAGTGGATCTCATCTCAAAGTTGTCACTATAGCTGAAATTATGATCGCATATCTAAGTTGTCACTATATCCTCCCGATTCTCAATATGACTCTTTAAGACAATAAAAAATCTCCACCAAAATTCTATACCAAAATCATCATTAGTTGCACACACTTTCATATAAAAAAATGAAGAAAAATTAGTTTCATAATAAAATTTCATAATATAAGAAAACTTCACACCAAAACAACAAGTTCGCCAAAAAATACTTATTTAAAAATTGCTTGAAGGTAATATCAAGGTCATGAATATAAAGCACCCCCACATTTAAAATATGTAAAGCAAATCCATTATGTTTCCAATGCTGACCACAAAAATAAAAAATATTAATAATTAATGAAAGGTTCTTTTCTATATGAATGTGTTTTAAATATAGGTTGTCAAGTTCAACGAAATAAAGAAGGCACACTAATTCAAACTCACTGAAATATATAATTATACATTTACAAAAGTACGTAATAGAGAAGCACCATTAATTTCCATTAATTCCTTCACCAGCATATTAGCCTAACTACAAAACAATAAAATCTTGTTAAATCACAAGTAAAAACATGAAGAAATTCCTTGGAATATTATTGCTTCTTTCTCCATAACTTAATTTTCCAAGATAATGACAGGCCAACATAAGAGAAAGCTCCCGTTTTATATAGTTTTCAAAAACTCAAATATACATTTACAACTATTAGTATGAATCTCATGTCACAAACTAGTGAGCTTAAGATTGCAAAATTCAAAGTAAAAGAAATAAAGGATTTTGTAGAATTTAACTGGTCATATACCATATTGCCATTTTAGAGCGATGGAGGTAGAGATCGCTTATCTTGATCTTCATAGCCACCGTTAAACAAATTAACTTGCTGTAGCAATCAAGAATAGTTTGGAAATCAAATCTGTAGTGCCCAACAATGTAAAATGAAATCAAAACAATTGAAGCAATCAATTTGAAGCTTTAGACAAAAATTGAAGCTGCAACACTAATTCTTTTGGATTCAACCTTCAGCTTAAAATCAATAATAAAACTATATTAATTGTCTCATTTAAATACCAGTGGAAAGCTTCTTATAAAACCAATTACTCAAAACTGAAACTGTCACAAAATGATTTCCACGCACAATCTGGGTAATTAAATACAACATAAATATGTAATGAAAATTTGAAAATATATATAGGCATAAGCACAAAATAGAATTGTCAAGTTTAATTTCTCCATGAATGTGAAAAGATATAATTCTCAATAAATTGAGGCTGGTTCCAAAAATATCAGCCAACTAGCTAATGCTTTTATAGTTGTTGGCTGTTTCAAAATTAATTTTAAAACAATAACAATAGCAATAAAATCTCATAAACTTTTATTTTGCAACATAAATATCTATAAGATTATCAAAATATTAAAGGCTTCTTAAGATCTAAGTCTAAAACGATTAGGTGTCATAAGGTTTTAGTCTACGCATTTTTTGTTTTACATGTAGGTCATTTGACATTTGTTACTTTTTTTGTTGTGTCGATTTTACCCCTTGAGATAAATAAGGCAAACACATTGAAAATATAAATATAATGCATTATTTCCTTATAATTGAATTTCAAATTTCAAATTTTGAATTCTTTCATTGATAATACTCCTAATGTATGGATAAAATACAATTTAATTAATAAAAAGTAGAGACCTACATATTATACCAGTCGATCAGACAAGTACTAACATTAAATTATGTACTTAGACATATAAGTACATAATGTTATTATTAGTAATGAAAAAAAACTTAGTGATAAATCATGTTACGTATAAGTTAGGAACATAAATTGGAAGACTAACTATAATTTAGGAACATAAATTGAAAGACTACCTATAAGTCAGATACAAAAATAGACAAAATAAAATTGTATGTTACCTATAAATAAATAAAAAAGATGCATAAAATACTATTATACATTGTCGAAAATATAAAGAAAAAAATCATATATATACCTATGCAATAGGCAATATGACATAAATGACTACTACCCGATTTAAGTCGTAAGGGCCAATATTGGAATAAAAAATTGATTTTAAAAATAAAATAATAAAAATATTATATCATAAAATATTTATAAAAAAAAATGTAATTCTATGTGACACAAAAATCAAAGAACTTATATCAAAGTCACTAAATTTGAGGATTAAACTCAACTCCTCAATAGAAATTTGGATCTATATCAACTTTTTTTAAAAGCCAGTTGATAACATTCTATTAAATTTTTATGGTCTTTTTAATAAATTATTTTAATAAAAAATTGACTTTCCAGTTTGTAACATTCTATAACAACCTTTTCCCAATTTTTATATGTAATGTAATGTTCTGCAGACTCTCATCAATTTCGAAAATCTTCTGGTTCCCTGGTTTTTACCTTGTGTAACAAGTGTCCCCTCCTTTTGCCCTTTCTTGACGCTTTGGCTCTTCAAAAAGGGGAGCAAAACGTTAACAATAGTCGTACTGACTCAGAAGACCCACTCTGCTTCCTCCAAACCAACCCACTCTGCGTCCTCCGCACAGACCAATCATGGATGATCGTACTGACCCAGACGACCTCCACACCATTCTCTCCGAACAACGCAGAGACCTTATGGCCGCCAAAACTCTAGACTCCGACCTCGACATGGCCTTCAAGCTCCAAATGCAGGAGGCCATGTCCGCCTCTCTCGCTCTCAATCCCTCGTTGGCCTCGAGTTCGAGTTCGAGTTCGCGCAACTCTCCGCCTCCTTCGCCGCCCCACGACGCCATTTTAGACCTCGCCGCCACGCTCATGCTCGAGGACGTTGAGAGATTCGCGCAGGAGTGGGAGGACCACGAGCGCACCGTTTCGGAGATGATGAAGACGAAGGAAGATCTCAACCGTCGAATTCACGATCAGAAGTTCGCCGCCGACCTCTGCGACGTGCCAGACGACTACTGGGCCAAGCACGGCGACTATTACGAGCGTCCGTACTCTGCGGACGAATCGTCGTCGTCGTCGTCGACAAAAGCTGCGGCGGTGGAGACTGAGAATTTGAGGTTGTATTGCAAGGGTTTGGTGAGCGAGGAGAGGGTTAGGGATATGAAGGTGGTGGTTGCTGGGGCAGGTGTCGCGATTTGTGACCCGAGAGACAATCTGATATTCGAGGCGAGGAAGAATCTAGAGGCGGTGGCTGATGGTGTGGTGTTGAGCAATGAGGCTGCGGAGCTTGAGGCCATTATTGAAGGGCTTAACAAAGCTCTCACCTTGGACTTGAAATCTGTGACCTTTTACTGTGATGACTACATGCTTTACCAATATGTGAGTTTTAGCGTTAAACACTCGCTTTTATTGGTCTTCTTTTGTTTATTCTCAAATTCACTTTTTAATTGGGTGGGAGTTTGTGTTTATGTTAATGGTAGTAGAGTTGACTGTTGACTGGTGTGCATTGTTTGTTGCATTGCAAATTTGAAATCTTTGGCTGTATGAACTATTGGGTGTCTTCTGAAACAGAGGAAAAGAAAAAGATTGTGCATTTGACAATTTTGGAAGTGGGATAGAAATTTTGGGGCTTACTATATGTGGGTTTGTTTGGGAGAACATTATAGGAGATTGAGCAGGAAGATTGTGGGCAACTATGAGAAGTGTGAAAGCCAATTACTAAACATCAATATGAGTGAGTTGCTGTTTTGGTTTTTGGTTCAGTGTTTGGGTTGGGTTAATTGGTCGAAGTGCAATCTAACAAGTGTATGTCATGTCATTTGTGACAGTGTTTTGGAGTGTGTTAATTTAGCTTCGTGCAGAAGCTGCAAGGAATAATCCCAAACAACTTGGTATTTGGGAGAATTAACAGTTATCTTGTTAGACCTATCCTTCTTTTAGTCTGTTGTGTTAAACATTTGCTGAGCTTGCTGCATTTGTGTGACAAAGCCAATTTTGGGCAAATTTTGGGTTCAGCAATGATTCGGTCATGCAGTTATACTATTTTGTTGTTGTTAGAAATTTGTTAATTATTTTTTGGTGATGTGTTCTGTCAAACTTTGTTGGTTGTATTACAGGATAAATATGTATTTTTTTCTATTCCGAAGGAGAAAACCCAAGTTCTGTTATTTTTAATTTATTTTCCTCCTTATTGATAGTATAATTCATGTCTTAACAAGTTTGCTGCTCTCATCACTATTCATGTTTATGAAATAAAATACGGGGGCATAACAGAAAATTCCATTTCGTGCCACTTATGTAGATGATTGACATCTTTTAAATACAGGTCACAAACAGAGTGCGTCCTGGAAACAGCAAGGTTGCAACATTAGTCAATCAAGTGGCTCTTCTACAAAGAAAATTTGAATATTGCAGCCCTTCTCTTGTAACACGTACTGACATTAAGTTTGCACTTAAAGTTGCTAGAGAGGCTATAGTTTCTCAGATCACCTGGCGTGCAGACTCTAGCAATGGAAAGAGTTTGAAGGAGACTTGTGTAATTTGCTTTGAAGAAACTGATGTTGCAGAAATGTTTTCAATCGATGGCTGTCTACACAGGTATTGCTGTTCCTGTATGAAACAGCATGTGGAAGTAAAGTTTCTTAATGGGATGGGGGCAGAGTGCCCTCATGAAGGCTGTAAAAATGAGGTGAATATTGATAGCTGTGCAAAATTCTTGGCACCTAAACTAGTTGAGGCCATAAGCCAAAGAATCAAGGAATCTTCTATTCCGGTTACAGACAAAGTTTATTGCCCAAATCCCAGGTGTTCTGCATTAATGTCTAAAAAGGAGGTCTTAGAATATACCAAAACTACTTTTGTCCGTGCTGAGCAAACTGGAGCCAGGAGATGCATGAAATGTCATTACTATTTTTGTATCAATTGCAAGGTCCCTTGGCACTTCAATATGACCTGCTATGATTATAAAAGATCACATCCCTATCCCCACCGAGAAGACCAATTGCTCAACTCGCTGGCTACAAAGAAACTCTGGCGTCAGTGCGTAAAGTGCAACCATATGGTTGAACTTGCCGAAGGTTGTTACCACATAACTTGCAGGTATTACTCCCCACTCCTCCATCCTATTTGACTTGTCTTTTGGTCCTTGTTCTGTTGATTTTGTCATCTTTAGATCAAATTAGCAATTTTTTGAGAGGGATGAAACAAGCAAAAGATAAAACAAATTATACAGCTAGTGAACTCAATATGATCTACTTGGTAGCAAGTTGAGTACAAGTGGATATGGCTAGGTATAGTGTTGGGTCTCAAGTTCCTCTGAGTTCTTATGATTGAAAACCACATTGCCAATGGGCCATCAAACCACCAAAAGAGTCAATCTCTGCATGATGATCTAATTGGCGTTCTCTTTTATGCTTTTGTTAGCAAACATTGGATGAGATCCTAGTCATCTATAAATAGATATCATGGTAGGGCCTTACACTGTCCCCTCAGATAGTTATGGTATTGGTGTATTGCCTTTACTAGTTGCAGACCACCTTTTCTATTCTTTTACCCACCAAAAGAACTAGTTTTAATTGTTCTTTTCTGGGTGCTGCTGTTTTTTTTTTCCGTATACCAATCCTTGTGGTTTGTCTGTATGCGTGCATTGTCTTTGTAGATGTGGTTATGAGTTTTGTTATACCTGTGGAGCTGAGTGGAAGAACAAGAAAGCAACATGTTCTTGCCGAATCTGGGATGAGCGTAACATTATACGCGAACAGCCACGACAAGCACAGCCCATTATACGCGAACAGCCACGACAGGCACAGCCCATTATACGCGAACAGCCACGACAGGCCCAGCCCATTATACGCGAACAGCCACGACAAGTACGACGACGACAATGATCGGGATTACCAAGACTCTTGTTAGACAACAACTAAAGATTTAGGCAATTAGAGTGATCTTTTGTGTTTAAGGACCACAACGTCAGATGCTAAGTTAAAATATTGCCCAGCCTTTTTGTTAACTTTTGGCACATTAGTTTTGCATTCCTCTTTTATTTTTGGGGGTATCCCCCTTGACACCATGTGGTATGCTTTCAATTGAACAACCAAATCGTTGGAATTCCTTTCCTTTATTTTTCTCGTAGGAAAGTAGTTGTTGCTTAGGGGTAGGCACGAATTGAGTTGGATCATACATAGCGGTTTATAATATTTGACCTGTTTAGTATTAGGTCAACTTAACCCCACCAACCCTACCCAACTCAATCATTTTTGGATTCAAGATGCATATCACTTTGTGATTGAGCTATAATAAAAAGTAAAGAGTTCTTCCTTAGAGCAAGTGCAGGGCAGCCCCCCAGCCATGGCAATAAGACCCCAAGGCCCGTTTTGGACCTCCAGCGCGCAAAAGGCAGCCCGAGCAAGGCATGCGACCTATCAGCCCGGGTAAGTCCACGGACAATTCTGGACTGGACCATTACTCGAAGGTTGCTAACGTCAGCGCTGACTCACCAGCCCACATAGTCGAAGGTCAGAGTGGAATCCATATTAATGTATCTAAGAAGGTCAGCGTAAAATACCAATGTATCTAAGAAGGTCAGCGTAAAATACCGCAAATACATGGAAACAAACTCAGACTGTTACGAAGTTCTTTCCTACAACAATACCGATGCACACAGGTAAACAAATCGTAATGGGCCAAATTAAGTCTCTGTTTATTTAAATATAGCATTATCGTATCATTTACAAATAGTCGTATGAAAGTAATACAACTTCACAAACCCATTTCAAAAAATATATTACGATTTTAAAAATACATTTTGGACTTCTACATATAAAAACAAACATGTGATGTCTAATAAAATTACAGACACCTTTCAATAATCAAACACAACATAAAAAATGCAATTTTATTGTACTACATTTAAAACACGAAATGATGCAACCAACCAATAACACGACATTTCAGTCAAGTTTATTAAATACAGTTCTATATGTATACTGTAATTTCAATTAAGCGACATTATTTCAACAATGAGATATTCAATTGATTCTTATTCAGGTACATAGAAACAAATGCAAACACAAACAGATAATCTCACAAAGTTTTTTCTGCAACTAACTAGATGCAATATACTGCTTTAGATTGTTGGAAAAATTCAATAATTATACTCATAATATTCATATAAAATCAATTAAATAAATCATACCCTAAACACATCAATTATACACAATAACTAATACAATAAATACGTATGAAAAAGGTTAGGAATATCTGGCATGTAATGTCAAGAGAGGCACGTAGTCGCTGTCCTAAAGCCATAGAGGTCTTCCTAAAACCATGTGTTAGGAGACTTTAGAAAAGCCCAAAGAAGAGAAATTTTTTAAAAGAAGCCTAAATGGACAAAATTGCCCTTATTTATTTTTGAATTTCCTAAGGAATCCTTTATATTTGCATGTCTTTGATTTGATAGTTGAAAAGTTTTTTTGTCTTTTTTAAAAAAGCTTTGGCTTTTTCCAAAAGCGAGTTTTTTTGTAGCTAAAACCTAAATTTACTTCAGATAAATACGTACTTATTTTTTGGAGTAACCCGCACATTAAAAAGTAAGAAGTCACGTTTTTTTTATGCGTGTGTACTCTTTATCCACATTGTGGTCATTCCATCTCATACCCCTCCAGATACTTATGTATGTCATGGAATGACTGCACAATGATTGTCTTAGCTGAGGGATCCTTGTGCCATTCCACCTCGCCCAACCAATAGTCAATTACGGCTGTTCACAAATTGGCACCTTCTGTGCATCAATTTGAAATCATCCTTGTTCTTGGCTATATGACCCATTCGACAGTGCCTAAGAAATGATCGACTATGGACTTGCCATGGTAAGCACAACCAGATCCTCTCATTTCTACTGTAGATTCTATCCAAGGTCTGATTTTGTTTGTTTAGGTTGCGTGGGATGAGTACTTGAACATTCAAATTGTTGTTTTGAGAAATTTTGGGATTACATTCATAATTCAGGCATAAAGCCACTGGCCACAAATGGCCAATAAAAACTAGTCACAAAAGGCCATTATAATAACGTAGTTATCTAACATCAAAATTAAGACAATTTGGAGCTCCTCCTCACTTCACTCTTTTTTTCAGTTTACTCTCTTCTTCTACATTAGTCTCTATATTTGGAGAAATTATAGAATAGTACGGTATCACCACATCAGCTGGTGATACTTCCATTCAAAATTTGTCATGTGCATTATTTTTATAAGAAATTGAACTTTTTGTTCCAGCTGTATTTGAAACTCCAATTTTACCCTTTAAATTAAAAATATTAAAGGAAATAAAAGAGAAAATGTTCCAGCAACAATCACTGGCCCTCAATCTTACTGCCGTCCCGCCCTTCTGCCTCCCATGGCTGCCGCCCTTATCCTCTTATTTCATTCCTCTGT
The DNA here is from genome assembly GCF_000346465.2 of Prunus persica. Taxonomy (NCBI): domain Eukaryota; kingdom Viridiplantae; phylum Streptophyta; class Magnoliopsida; order Rosales; family Rosaceae; genus Prunus; species Prunus persica. The sequence goes on from NC_034014.1 coordinate 6,558,379, forward strand.
TTTTTGTATTTTTGCAATCAGATCACATCCCATCATTGCTCTTCCCCCCAATTGTGCCAAGCTCCTTTCTTCAACAAACAACACCATGAAGAAGACCCAAATCCCATTTCAATTTGTTAATCATGTGCATAGCAATTTGCCCAATCCTGCAAGCATCAAACCCATATTAGCAAGTGTTTCAATCACGTTGTATGTGTTAGACATGAAGATATTATTACGAATTTGGTCACTCCGTCGGCCCTTCGTTTCTCTCCCTAAAACTGCAACTTTTCGTTAACCCATGGAAGCACCTGCAAGATCTCTAATCATTGCAAATGGGTCTATATTTAAACAAAGAGGCTTTAATCATTATCAAATTGAAATATTAACTTACTGAGACATTTGAATGAACATCGAGTAATGGAAAGACAGAGAGGGAGGGCAGTTAGATGATGGTGTCAGTGCGATGGTAGGGGTTGTTTTCATTTTCTTTGAACGCTCGTTACAATGGGTTATGGGCTATGTAAACGATGATGTATGTTACAATGGGTTATGGGCTGTGTAAACCAAGGAAAGAGTCTTTCAACGCTCGTTACAACAAGACTAATCCTTCCTTTTCTTCCTCAACTTTCTCAAAGTTGTATGCTGCCTTCCGAAATACACAATTCAACCACCGCAAGTACAGTTGACTCAGAAGTATCCCCAATGATGCTCCTCCTTCGACTTCGATTCCGAAATTGAAATGGGGTTTTAACGGTTGGAAGTTTTTTCTAGTTGCTTGTTTGCTTGGGTTTATAGCAGGTTAGAGTTTACGCAAATAGTTATAATTCATTTAGGTTTCCTAATCAACTAAGGATTCTCTCTCTCTCTCTCTCTCTCTCTCTCTCTCTCTCTCAAGGATTCATTTTGGTTTCTATTTCTCATTAACTTACGTCACTTCGCTTGCATTCACTCTCTATACGCCGTTAGGGTTAGGGTTTCTATATTTCTTAGTTTATACTTCGCTTGCTTACTTTCTTCTATCTCATTCAAATTCAACATGTGTTTCTCCTGTACCACCAAAGCATGGGTTGAGAGCATTCTCTCATACCAGTCATGCAAACCATTGAAAACGATGACGTTTGTGAATGTGATGATTGGTCATGGTACGACTACGCAGCAAAAGCATAGCAAATTGAAGACTAACCCTTCCTCGTTTTCCTCAACTTTCTCTTCTTTTAAGGAAAGTTGTATGCTGCCTTCCGAAAAACCCAATTCCCCATCACTAGTACAACCAACTGCGAAGCGTCCCTATCATGCATCTCTAGTCAAAGCTGCCTCCTCTGCACCTGATCATGAGATCAATAATGGAAGATACCATTCTTGAAACTTTTCAGCTGCTTTTTCATTTCTCATTCACTAAGAAAAAAGACTGGAGTTTTTTAGCTTAGGAGATGAAAGTTATCTAGAAAAATGCTTTATATATTCTTACTCTAAAAAATCTAGCAAGCAATAGCAATCCCACACACATAAGAGCTCAACAAAGGAAAGTTATGTACCTCAAAATTCTATTAGATTGTGTCTCACATGTTAGGGAATTTTATGAGTGGTTATAGAGTTGGGCGCCCGAGCCGAACCAGATTGAGATGTCAGAATTGTGTACCGAATCCAGCACTCTAGTTTGGTGTTTTCTAATGCCGAAGTCAAGCCTCAGCCCTTTGTTTTGTCGTGGTTTGGTGCACCTATTATCCGTTACGTTTCGACTTGGTTTCTACAAGAAATTAAAAAGAGAAAAATAGTTGCAGAATGAGAGAAGAAGAAGAAAGAAAAAGAAGGAGAAATAAGAAAACAAAGAAAAACAAGAGAAGAAGAGGAAAACGAAGAAGAATGAGAAAAAAATGGAGGTTGTCGGCGACTGAAAAATAAAAAAGATGTTTTAGGGTTATATTGTAGGGAATGACAGTTTAGTACCCTGTGGTTGTACTCGTAAGGCATGTTAGTCCATGTCCTCTCGATTTTTGAAATTAGATACCTCGGTCTTTTCAATTTGTTGCAATGTATTTATGATGTTAAGGTTTTCGTCAGATCTCCCATTAGTTGCCTACGTGGCATTTATGGATCCCACAATTTTTATTTATTTTTATTTAATTGTAATAAAATATTCATAGAATATTTAAAAATCAATTATAAATAAATAAAAACCCCATTAGCCCCAAGCCACTCCTTCCCTGACCCCAAATCCCTCATATTTATCTCTCTCTCTTTCTCTATCATGGCTTTAGTGGCAGCTGACAAGCCTCATGGTCTGCAACTCGCATGGCTTCGAGCACTCCCACAAAACCCTACACTTCAACCTCGACCGCCACGTCATCATCGTCACCAACCCCATCACCACTGCATCCCATTTTGACTATGAGACTGCAGTTAATGACTACTTGGCAAACCGTCCTTCTTTTGGTTCCTCTGTTCAAAGGTCTCAAGTAATTCCTGAGTGCCAAATTTGCAACAAACGAGGCCATACTGCTCCAAACTGCTTCTATCGAGTTCCTGACAATTCTTCTGTGCCTAATCCTGTTGTGGAATGCCAGATTTGTGGAAAGAAAGGTCACACAGCCTTGAATTGCTACCATAGAGCTAACTTTTCCTATCAAGGCATTGCACCTCCTGCTCAGCTCCATGCAATGACAGCTCAAACCTCTCCTTCATTTTTTGCTGATGAGTTTTGGATCGCCGACAGTGGTGCATCTCATCATATGACCAATAATGTGACTTAGTTGGCTCAAGTTGCTCCTTATACCGCTGATGAGAAAATAACTGTTGGGAATGGCGAAGGTCTGTGCATTGCTCATGTTGGCAGTGCTTCCATTCCTAGTATTTCTGGTTCTCTTCGCCTTAATCAAGTTTATCATGTGCCTCAGTTGGCTGCCAGCTTGTTATCCATTTACCAGTTGTGTAAGGATAATAAATGCTGGGTGATTTTTGATGACTCATATATCTATGTGCAGGACAAAGCAACGAAGGTTCTGCTGTACAAGGGTCGCAGTAACAAGGGTCTGTATCCAATTCCTCAAGCTCTGGGTGATTTGTCAATAAGGTCTAATACCAAGTCTTCACCAATTGTAGTTGAAGGGATTGCCTCTACTCCAACAGCTTTACTTGGGAAACCAGTATCTTCAGTTCTTTGGCATCAAAGATTTGGTCATGTGTCCAACGAAGTTCTTACTCAGATGTTGAAACAGTCTCAAATTTCTAGTGTTTCAGATTCCTCTCAGAGTGTATGTAGTTTTTGTTTGAGTGGTAAAATGCACCGACTTCCTTTTGCTAGTTCCCAGTCTCATTTTTCATTACCTTTTCAGCGATTACACTCTGATGTATGGGGTCCTTCCTCCTCTGTAGCATTTGGTGGATATAGATATTATGTGTCAATCATCGATGACTGTACTCGATTCCTCTGGATTTTTCCATTAATCAATAAATCTGAGGTTTTTCCTACATTTGTGAAATTTCATGCGTATATTACTAAGCACTTTCAAGCTTCTGTGCAATATTTTCAATCTGATGGTGGTGGGGAGTATAATAGTAAAGCATTTAAAGATTTCTTGGCTTTTAAGGGAATTCTCCATCAGATTTCATGTCCTTATACCCCTCAGCAAAATGGGATTGCTGAGAGGAAGAATAGGCATATTATTGAAACCACAATTACATTACTTGCTACTGCTGCCTTGAATGACAAGTTTTGGTACTATGCTGCAGCTCATGCTGCCTTTCTCATAAATCATATGCCTTGTCAGCTTCTTCAAATGACATCTTCATACTTCAAATTGTTTGGTCATAATCCTGAGCTTCAATCATTAAAAGTTTTTGGATCTGCAGTATATCCACTTCTTCGACCCTATAATTCTCACAAGTTAGAGCCACGATCAGCAGAGCATGTGTTCCTTGGATACTCTCTTGGTTATAAGGGTGTTATTTGTTTTCATCCTGACACTCATAAAGTGGTTATTTCAAGACATGTGATTTATGATGAAACTCAGTTTCCAATGAAGAATTATTCAGTATCCTCAACCCAATCTTCTTCTGTCATGACACACTTGTCTCCTTCAGCTATAGCAGTTTCATTGCCTTATAGATATGTTACTCCCATAGAGTCTGATCACTCTCCTCTCCCATGTTCAAATGAGAATTCATCTTCTTCAGTATCTACATCTGAGGCTCAAGAGGTCTTAGGTTCTGCTCAGACTATGCAACCTATTTTGGATCCTGCTCAATTACAGGTTTTGCTTCCTCTCTCTGTCACAGATGCCTCTAGTTCTTCTTCTCATATTTCCATTCCACAGCATGGTCATTCTATGCAAACTCGTCTTAAAAGTGGTATTAGCAAGAAGAAAGATTTTGGTGATTTTCAATGTTTTTCCACTTGTTTATCTACAATTACTGCTCTTGATGAGCCTCATACTTTTCGTGAAGCTAGTACAAAGTCTGAGTGGCAGCAGGCTATGACAGAGGAAATTCAAGCATTACAAACTCAAGGTACATGGGATTTAGTTCCTCCACCCTCTGATAAGAATATTGTTGGTTGTCGTTGGATTTACAAAATTAAAAGACATGCTGATGGACGTATTGCTCGATATAGAGCTCGTTTAGTTGCACAAGGTTTTAGTCAAAAACAAGGTATAGATTTTGACGAAACCTTTAGTCATGTAGTTCGTCATACCACAGTTCGATTGATTTTAAGTTTGGCTGCAACTCATAAATGGTGTTTGCGCCAATTGGACGTTAAAAACGCCTTTCTTCATGGTGACCTACAGGAGGAAGTGTACATGAAACAGCCTTTGGGATTCATTGATGATCATTATCCAGATTATGTATGTCGGCTACGAAAGTCTCTTTACGGTCTTAAACAGGCACCATGTGCTTGGAATGCCAAGTTCACTGGATATCTTCCAGCTTTGGGCTTTGTTTCTTCACACTCCGATCCTAGTCTCTTTGTGAAGCATGATGGTCCTAATGTGGTTATTCTTTTGCTGTATGTGGATGACATTATCATCACTGGGTCAAGTTCTACCCTAGTGCAATATGTGATTGATGATTTGGGACAAGTGTTTGATATGAAAGATATTGGCCAGCTTACTTATTTCTTGGGCTTGGAGGTTTCTTATCAGTCCAATGGTGATTTGTTTGTCAACCAAGCTAAATATGCTCGTGATTTACTTAAGAGAGCTGGCATGGAAACATGTAAACCATCAATTACACCTTGTAAACCTCATTGTCATGTTCTGACAACTGATGGTACATTACTTCCTGATCCTACAATGTTTCGCAGCTTGGTTGGAGCTCTTCAATACCTCACATTCACACGCCCAGATCTGGCATATGCTGTGAACACCGTATGCCAGTTTATGACTGCTCCCACTGATATTCATATGACTTTAGTTAAGCATATACTGAGATATGTGCAAGGCACTTTATCTTATGGTTTGACATTTACATATGGTTCTTCTGTTTTGGTTGGCTATAGTGACGTAGATTGGGCTGGGGATCCCAATACTCGTCGCTCTACTACAGGGTATGTTGTATTTCTTGGACAGAATCCTATCTCTTGGTCCTCTCGTAAGCAATCTTCTGTCTCTCGTAGTTCTACAGAGGTAGAGTATCGAGCTCTTGCCAACTATGCTGCTGATATCTCTTGGATCAGATATTTTCTTCAAGACTTACATATTGTTATTCCTGAAGCTCCAGTCTTACATAGTGACAATTTATCAGCATTGGCCTTAAGTAGTAATCCAGTTTTGCACTCTCGCATAAAGCATTTAGAACTTGATTTTCACTTTATCAGAGAACGGGTTCAGCGTCATGATTTGGTGGTTCGATATGTCAATACTGAAGACCAAGTTGCCGACATTTTCACAAAGGGCCTGCATAGTCCATTGTTTTTGAAACACTGTCACAATCTTAGTGTTGGTCCAGCCACCACTGCGATTGAGGGGGGATGATTGGCAAAAGACATGTATATAATGCTGACATGGCATGCTGAATTGTTTAGTTAGTTAGAAGTTCACGTGGGTTCACATGTTTGTTAAGTCGTAGCTGAGAAGCTAAGTGCTTCTGTCATATAAATATTAGATACTGTTCATTGTAAAGCAGATTGAAAAATGAGAGAAAATTAATAAAAGAAATTGCAAGCTTCTTCTCAAAGTTTCTTCCTACGTCTTCATTGAACTTTGTTATCACTTTCCACCAACTCTAGGCTAAGCACCGAGAAACCCATGTGGGAAGTTCACCTTCTCATGGCTCACAAATACGACGTCTTTTGAATCCAGCACGCTTTGGGAGATAGGGTTTCGCTCATGTCTATGTTCTTGGGAGATGAGGAAAAGATACCAACTTTGGCTTCTGGGAAGAGGAACAGAGCGAATTATGGAAATGGCTTGTGTGTTTTGTTGATTGTGTTTGTGGGTATGTTATGGTTGAGCTTGATTTTTGTGGTGGAGTTTGTGTTAAGGTGCTTGATTTTTGGGGATGAATTTGGACAATGGTGGAGGCAGTGGTGGTGTCAAGGCTCTGAGTTGGGATGAATCTAAGTAGTGGTTTGGGGCAAAGGATTGGGGTCGGGGAAAGGGGTGGCTTGGGGTTGAAGGGTTTTTTTTTTTGTTTTTTGTTTTTTGTTTATTTTTAATTGATTTTTAAATATTCTATGAATATCTTATTACACTTAAACGAAAACCAAAAAATAAAAATGTGGGACTCATAAATTTCACGTAGGCAATTAAAAGGATATCTGATGGAAACCCTAATGATGGAATTACATTGCAACAAATTAAAAAGACCAGGGTATCTAATTGCAAAAATAGAGAGTACAGGAACTAACATGCCTTACGAGTGTAGGGATGGCAAAAATTCCCTTGGGGGCGGGTCCCTGTTCCTAACAGGGGGAGATTTTAAGGCCAAATGGGTATCGGGTACGGAAATCCTCGAACTTGAAAAATCCCCGATGGGTATGGAGAGGGATTGGTATTGGCGTCCCTATCCCTAAACCCGACCCGAAAATATATATGTTTATATTTAAATAAATAAATATATATAATTATAATATTTATATTTAACTCTTAAGTTAACCTCCCTCTCCTAATTCTTGCTAATCTTCTTTGGAATTTCATATTTAAGTGATTTTGAATAGTTGAGTTGAACTTTATAGTTAATTTGGATGTGTTGAATGAGAAATTAATATGAAAATTAATGTTAAAATGTATGATATATATATATATATATTTTAGTAAAAAAAATATCGAGGATTCGGGCGGGGAATGGGGAATAGTCTGACAAGACCCGACCCAAATTCCACTTTGGAATCTGTTTTCGATCAATTTTCTGGTTTAATCGCTTAGAATCATGGCTAGATATGGCTATGTATGGAAAGAGGAGAGAGAGATGAAGAGTTTGCAAGTTGTGGCACTCGATTTGGTGGCTGGACAGAGGAGAAAACTGAGTTTGAAAATGGTTGTTCATGATATTCGCAAAGGAGAAGAAAAATCTGGGTTTAAGAAATCTGAACTTTGAAAAATTTATGATTATGCCACTGGACTTCTGTAGACCATATCTTCTTCGTTACAACTCCGATTTGAGCCTACTACGTGTCTACGGACTCATCTCGACGTGCTCTATGCAACGGTACAATTGAAATCCTCAAATTCCTTCTCGAGCGAAAAGTCAACTTTTCTCTCATAAACCATTCTAAGGGCAAAATTGTTTTCCGCTCTAATAAACTAATAATTAAATATTATTTAAGGACCGAGTTGTTACATAATCCCCCAACGAGGACAAGAATAAAAAATATTATAACACTCACATTTTTATAACATTTTTTATTCTTCTAACAAGATAATATACCATCATTGTACATGATTTAGGCAAGAGTGCCACTTCCGCTAGTGGTAAAGTGGTATAATTGGGTATTGGAAGTCAAGGGTTTGAATCCCCTTAGCGCATCAACACCTGTATTATTTCATATTTTTTGTTTGATCGGTCCAATTTGGTGAACTGACGAGTTAAAATTTATGAAATTGTGAATTGAACTAATCTTACTAGTTTTGGCCAGTCGGGTTAAAGCCGAGTTGGCCGGTTTTCGGTTGATTGGTGTGCCCTAATTTCCGTATCCATGTGGCTCAAATGAAGTAAAATACATTTAAATAGACAGAGCAACCAACCAAGCTATGCATTCTAATAATGCATAACATATGAGCTGAATTGGCCTATGGCTGTAGGTGTTCAATTATAAATATAGTAGGAGTGAGGACCACCAAACCACCACCAAAATCAGTGGGACCACTACACCACCATACTCTGTGGGCCCTATTGAAATCGGTCACAAGTCTTGTAATCGTGTCATGTGCTACTAACACTTGTGATATTTTCATTCTCTTCAAGCCCCTACGATTCTAAGAGTATGGCAAATCTTGCTCACAGTCGTAATTTGTAAATACCAACCATCTACGTGGTTTTGGGACATAGAATTAACATTTCTTTTTTGTCCCTATTGCATCAAGTGTTGCACACAATTGTTGACTTTCTAGTGAGGGGTCTCACACACACATTATTGTCTTCAAGTTTCGAACTTAAGACTACTAATCTGCAAGTCAAGATTATTTTTTACTAGACTAGAGCTCGTTGATAGGAACCTCAATGTTTAAATCTAAGTACTGCAGGCTTCCAAATACAATTACCTTTTGTTAAGGACTTATAATTAGGAGGAACCTCTAAAAACAAGTAGTTGGTAGGAAGAAACCAAGGGTTAGAGTTGACATTTTCATTCTCTATCTTATCCTCTGATTGTTAGATTTAGATGCTCATGGGTGACTGCTGGTATGGTTAAAATTTTTTTTTTTTCTATTCAAAAAATGGAGAGGATGGAATAAATTCTTAATGGTGCTTATTTTTTTCTTTTCTTTTCTGACAATGGAAAATGTTCTAAATTCAATTCCTTCACGTCATTCATCGTAAAATAAAACAAAAATGGTAGCTGTTTTTCAAACACCATGTCAAAATTTACACCTATGTATGGACTAGAGTCTTTTATCACTTTGCAAAAATATAAAAGAATGAGGTGGCTGGCTCCATGTACCATATTATTGAAGAAGAGTAAACTTAGCATTTATACCCTAATAAAGGAACAGTAAACCATATTATGATGATAAATAATAGGCACTATATAATTGTTATTACAAATAATGTGACTTTTTTTCCGTTAATACAAGCGATATTAAAATTCAAATTTGAACAAAGCACTTCGAGCGAGCGAGAGAAGAGATGACAGATTAACCACATAAGTTACAAGTTCTTTTAAAAAATATAGGTATTTTTAATCAAACAATGTGACATACGGTTATTAGGGGTGGGCACTCAAACCGGCGAACCGGAAATCCGAACCGAACCGCACCGAACCAAATCGGAAAAAAATCGAGTTGACCAAAAAGTCAAAAACCGGTCAAAAACCGAACCGGACCGGTTTGGACCGGTTCCGGATCCGGTTTCATGTCTTCAAAAACCGAACCGGGCCGAACCGAACCGGTGAAACTAAAAAAAATATATAATTTCAATATATATTTATATTTAATGCTATATTTTTAATTTCACTAAAAAAACTTAATATTTATCCAAGTTCAATGTCAAAATATCTCTCTTTTCTCACTTTAATATTTATTTTTTATATGAAATTGAATAATTTGTTAATTTTCAAGTAAAAAAAATAATATTTCAGTTGAGAATTGTATTAAAAAATAATTTTAAAAAATAATTTTTATAATCCGGTTCAAAACCGAACCGGAACCGAAACCGGACCGAAACCGGTTCAAACCGAACCGGACAGTTTTTGAAATTTTTTTTATTAAAACCGAACCGAACCAAATCGGATGAATAGTACCGGATCGGTTCTAATTTGAGGCAAAAACCGATCCAAACCGAACCGTGCCCACCCCTAACGGTTATTATCTTATCTAAACTCTAATCTTTTGTTGGAACATTATCTAATTAATCTGTGGTGTCTCAGCCTGTGTGCACCAAAATGTCGTCGTCTTACTTTTTGGTACCCCTCCTCTATTTTCAATTATTCATTAGCACATAACATTCCATAAAACAAAAAAACAAAGAAGAAAAAAGGTTAATTATTAGGCACAAGTCACGGAATAAACTCACCAGAAACAAAGAAGAAAAAAATACGAAAAAACAAAAAGTTTATATCCTTTTTTAATCTTTTCAATGACGTGGCGGGCGCTGGCACTAAAAGAAGAACGAGAGAGAGAGAACGAAGGTCGTTACTGCGCAACAACCGCCACTTCTACCGTTGACGTACTGTCATCTCGACGTGGGTTAATCTCCACCGTCGATCTCATCCTCCACACCCAGTCCCCTGTCCCACCACAAATTCCCATACTCCACTGCCCACGACACCAGATCCCACGCGATCCAAAAACAAGTAATAAAAAATTAAAATAAACCAAAAAAAAAAAAAAAGATGGAGAATAAATATTTTTTTCTTCTTCAAGTTTTGTAGTGGTTATAACAACATTTACCTAGCAAGAAGCTTCTAGTTAAAGGGCTTGAGCATTTATCTTTTGACTCGAGGTCATAATTTCGATTAATCTCTTTATTAATAATAGTGCTTATATTTCTATAGAGGAGGTTTTGTATTTGTATTTCTCTTTTCTGTATTTAAAAAGAAAATTTTATTGTAAGTGGAGTATAGTTTAATTGATTGAGTTCTTCCAACTATGTTAAAAAGGAAATTTCATTGCGAGTGGAATATAGTTTAGTTGATAGAGTTCTTCCAACTCTGTCAATGCGGAATCGAAGCCCCAGACACCCTACTGAATATTTGTGTAAATATCCTCTTTTAAAAAATCCTTATTGCCAAAATAAAAAATGAAAATTCCACTGCAACTGCAACGAACCAAAAAGGCACCTCTCTCTTTTTCTCACTCAACTTTTTACACTCTTTCTTTGTCAACCTTTTAGTCCAGACCTCATTTTCTCCCACATTTCCTTTTTCTTAAATTTTTCTTCTTCAATGTAATAAAAATCACTCCACGCTCTTTTCAACTCTTAATTTTCCGTTTTCTTTGTTCGCCACAATTGCTGTCTTTATGTCGGGGCCGGATTCTGGACCCGAGTTCTCTGCGGGTCGGCCCAGGCCATGGCGACCCGACGATCTTCTAAACGCCAACAGCAACACGGAGAGAGCAGCGTACGGCGTTGTTCCGGGGGTTGTGGGCGCCAATGCGAGCCAGCCGGTGCCGCCGGAGACGGTGGGAGGGCTTGTGCGGGAGTTTTCAAAAGCGGCGGCGGAGATGGCCGTGGAGTTCGGGAAAGGGTGCAGGGATATAGTGCGGCAGAGCCTAGGGAATCGCGACTCTGTATTGGTCAGAAGCTTCGGGAAGGTCAGGGACTCGTACTTGGGGAAGATAGTAACGCGGCTTCGCGGGAAATTGAGGTTCATCAACGAGTATTTGCCTGAGGATAAGGAGCCGCTTCATGCTTGGTCTGTGATTGTGTTCGTCTCGTTTCTTGCTTTTGCAGGTGCGTGAGAGTGTGTGTGGTTTGATGTGTTGTGTTTGGTTGGTGAGAAAATGTGGGCGGAAAGAAACGAGCTTTTGCGGTTGTTTATAATTTATGCTCTGTTTGGTTGCTGAGAAACTTCAGGACTAATAGTTTATTTATTTATTTATTTATAGGTTATGCTTGTTATGCGTTTTGAAATTTTGGTAAATATGAAAATTTTTGGGACATTAAAATGTTTCAGCAGAAGAGGTGTGACTCAAGTTTTTGTTATGTTTTTCGAAACGTTTTCTTGTGTTTGGTTGATGAGAAAATGAAGGAAATAGGACTTTAAATTTCACTGTTCACGATTTTTATTTATTCAGTTTTCTGGACTTGTTTTAGCTTACAAATGGATCCTTGAAAACTACATGATCTAATTCATTTCTTGACAACCGAACATAATATTTTGGAAATCTTGGAAGTGTTCTGGAAAAAGCTTCATACAACATATCTGGTCTCACAGTGGTCAAAATTTATCATACACCGCAATTAACTTTAGTACAAATATTTTAATTTTAACATTTGAAACTTGAAATTTCATTTTCACCATTCTTACATGTAGAATTCGTGCTCCTGTTAGTCAGATTATTCATGAGATCTTTTTTGTTTATTGTTGTGTTTTATTTCCCAAGTATAATTGGGTCTTTAAAATAAGTATGCATCTTGCTGACATGGGTTTACAAATTTCCAGCATTGTATGTGAATAGCGAAAGTACTGTTTCCACTCCCACGCCTGAGATAAAGAAGATATACATTCATCCTCCCAGTGCTGCTCGCATAATGCTTCCAGATGGAAGATACATAGCATACAAGGAGCAAGGTGTTCCAGCAGACAGAGCTAGATTTTCAATCATTGCTCCACATTCTTTCCTATCATCCCGGCTTGCAGGTCCTATATTTTAGATGTTTATCTGCTTCACTACCCTTTTTGTTTAATGCACAATGCACTTTCTTAGTTTTGTTCGTATCATTCTTTTGAAAATTAGGAATACCTGGACTTAAGGCTTCTCTATTGGAAGAGTTTGGCATTCGCTTATTGTCATATGATCTTCCTGGTTTTGGAGAAAGTGATCCTCATCCCAACAGAAATCTCGAATCTTCTGCAATGGATATGTTGCTCTTAGCTGATGCTGTTGGTATTAATGACAAGTTTTGGGTTGTGGGATACTCGAGCGGAAGCATGCATGCCTGGGCAGCACTCAGATACATTCCTGATAGACTTGCAGGTATCAATGTCTCTCTTCTATAGAATGTTTCTATGACAACACTTTTTTCCAAGTATTGCAAATGTTTGCACAAAAAAATTAGCAAAGAAGAGGTAAAAATATGGGCACACTGTACTTTGATTCTTCGAGTGTCATCGCTTCGAAGGAATATCTGTGCTGGTAGTCTCATCTCAAGTACTATTTATTATGGTAATGACCTTGAGTTTTTTGCAATGTAGCCTGAAATTTATGATTTTCATGCAAGAAGTAATAGCTTGAAGATTTCTACGTTTACCTGGGTGAGATGTTGCTAGGTTTTTGTAACCAACATTAACATCTAATAGCCTGATCTGGCAAGAAGCCAATTCCTATATGGATGATAAATCTTTGATTAAACTGATATTTTATGTTGATTAAACTTATAGGTGTGTTCTACAAGATTTTATGATCATTTAGAATTTTATCTGGTAACAAAATTTTGATGCCTCTCATGTACTGTAATGAATAAAATATTTTGGAGGAAATTAGGATCTCTGCTGTATTTTGTCCAAAAGCATTTTTTCATGATCCATAGCGGTCTAACTTGCAGGTGCTGCCATGTTTGCTCCAATGGTTAATCCATATGATTCAATCATGACTAGGGAAGAGAGACGTAGAACCTGGGAGAAGTGGGCGCGAAGCAGAAAATTTTTGTACTTTTTAGCTAGGAGGTTTCCTAGATTTCTTTCGTACTTCTATCACAGAAGCTTCTTATCTGGAAAGCATGGCCAAATTGATAAATGGCTGTCATTGTCACTGGGAAGGAGGGTGAGGACATTATCATCATTCTGTTTACAGATGGGAACATTTGGAAATTTGGCAACTAGATTTTAAATTATTACACCAACTCATAAGTTCCTCTTATATGTAACTACGTATATGGACACGTAATCTGATCTTGGAGTTCTTAAATTGTAACAATGAAGAAATAATATCAAGGTTGATCTCTGACACGTCGCAGTGCAGTATTCTAAAAATGTACCAAAGTTCATCTACAGTTGTTCATCCAATTTTTTTTAAAACATCTTCTCCTGGTAGATCTGGAATATAATGCATAGATAATTTGTTAGAAGCTTGGTTTGCATGTCATTCTAATTCCATAGTTTGGCTCTCGTTTCTCTGTGTTTTACTTTAGGAATCATTGAATGATCACAACGAGACTATTATTTAACCTTACCTGTATGAATTCTCATTGAATGTTTTTGTTGTTGCTGAGATTCTCCAGGACAAAGCTTTAATTGAGGACCCAATCTATGAAGAGTTCTGGCAAAGGGATTTGGAAGAATCAATTAGGCAGGGAAATGTGAAACCGTTCGTGGAGGAAGCTGTTTTGCAAGTGTCGAACTGGGGTTTCAGCCTTGCAGACCTCAAATTGCAGAAGAAACAACAGGGGAAAGGCGTGCTCAATTGGCTTAAGTTTGTGCTCAGCGCAGCTCAGGAGGAATACATTGGCTTCCTTGGCCCAATACACATATGGCAGGTCAGAAGCATCTCCATTGTAACATTTTTGTTTCAGCTAATCAATTATTTACTGCTAAGATACTAGCAATATTTTGCAAGAAGACCAGGTTAAATGTTGAGTAGAATTGTAGAAAAACCAAATCAGCCATTTGACAGGGATTATTCTGATTGAGTTTCTTCCCCTCATGCTAATTTAAAACGTTACACTACAAGACAACTTTCGCTAAGTTTGTCAAGAACAGATTTCTGCTAACATACTCTTAGACAGATTGCTGGAGATAGTTTCCTTGTAACCACAATGAATCTCAAAGCAGTAAATGGCTTCAGTCAAATTACACAGAGGCCCTTATTATTGCTTATCTGAGGTATCAATTTTCTGTGAAATCAGATAGTAATTAAGACCATTTTCCTCCAATGTTTGACAGGGGATGGATGATAAGGTGGTCCCACCGTCAATGACTGATTTCGTGCACCGGATTTTACCAGGAGTTGCAGTACATAAGCTCCCATATGAGGGCCATTTCACCTATATCTACTTCTGTGATGAATGCCATCGACAGATATTCACTACACTCTTTGGAACACCCCAAGGGGCACTGGACATTACAATAGAAGTGGATCAAAGTACTCTTGAAGGTAATACTGAAGAACAGAAAGAAGTAGCACTTGGTGATTCTGTTCCGGCACAGGCCGAGACATGATTTATTCTAAGTTTACGTCAGAGGTACAATGTATATACCATAGGTCGCTACGTTACTCGTAGCGTGGAAAAAAACAAAGAAAGGGAAAAAAAAAAAAAAAGAAGAAAGAAAAGTTAAACATCATGTTAGTTCTCTTGTTTAAAGTTTTGAGCTGTTTATCTCAAAACAAAATAAAACAAAAAAAGTTTTGAGCTGTTATAGGGGTTCCCAGGTGGAGTATGACCTTTGGAGTAAGTGTTGTCCAGAACAATAATATACAAAGAAATCCAATCATTCTGATTTTCAATTATTGATTGAGTTTGGTGATTGAACTTCACGCAAAGAAATAACTTCTCTTATGTGACCCAACTAATCATATTTGGGTTATTTTGGTCATAATGGGCTTGACAATTTGTGAGCCTTTACGTTTGAAGACCGTGCATTTAGTCAAGTCGAGTTTCTCTACATCTAGATCGTTTTGAAATTTCGTTTTAAATTTTATGTATTTTTTATTTTTGTTTCTTTTAAATTCATTATATATTTTTATGTTATTTGGCCATATGGGGTAAAAATTTTGTCCATGTCAGCAAAGAACGAACACATAAGTGCCACCTAGGCAAACTTAACCCTAACTAATTAATTAATTAATTAGTAGAGTTATTTTGGCCAAGTACGCCTCACCCTCAACCCTAAACCGTCGATCAACTCATTCTAAAGCCTTAGGATCCAACGCAACCCTCTGGGCTCTTCACCTTCAAGCTTCAATTTTGCATTAGAGCACTTCCACCCCAAAGGGCAAGGACAAGGTAAAGGCAAGGCAAGGTTTGTCACTATTCATGTGAATAGTGGCAGCCCTTACCTTTTTTGTTTCCACCCCAAAGGGTAAGGGCAAGGGCAAGGGCAAGGGCAAGGGCAATTACTATTAACTTTAATTTATTTTCTATTTTTTATACTTAAATCATTAATTTTCATAAGATTTTTGGTTGCTATGTGTCACTATTTATTATAAAATTCTCATTTCAAATTTTAGATAAAATTTTCGGATAAGATTTTCAGATTAAATTTTCAAATAAGATTTTAAGTTGCCACCTGTCTATATTTATGATAAAATTTACACCTCACTCATTATACAATTGAAATACCTACTCACTCATCATACAATTGAAATACTCCCGGTCCTCAAAGTCCAACATAATCAAGTACAAGGACGACTCAATTATTGGCGGAGGCGGTTCCACCGGATCACGACGTGGGGGAGTATTTTCCTTCGGAGAATGTAATAGTGCCATTATTTCTGACACGGAATGCACCACTGGAAACGTTTGCTGGTATTGTTCACTTGAGAAGCCATGTGTAATGGTTTTCCCCTTTTTTGTTTTGCCTTGAATAATCTATTAAAAAAATGAAATTGGAAATGCAAGAAATAATATATATATATATCTATATATATAAAGCAAAAGGCAGAGAATGGTGAAACATTCAAAATGTCAGAAAATGTCATTGGTTAATGAAATTATTAAGAATTGAAATTATTAATTAAATGATGATAATATGGTAAATTTACATTTTTTCATATTAAAAAATTAAAATTAAAAATAAAATCAAATAATAGATTCTACTTTTATGGAACATTTACCCATGTTATCTTTTCTTAATTCTAAAAATAAAATAAATAAATAAAAAGAAAACCAATTGGCACATGTGTGAGCACGTGCTAAGAGGCTAGTATATCTATATATATAAAGCAAAAGGCAGAGAATGGTGAAACATTCAAAATACCAGTTGGTTAATGCAAACATTAAGAATTAAAATTATTAATTAAATGAGGATAATATGGAAAATTCATAATTTTTCATATTAAAAAAATTAAAATTAAAAGAAAATTCAGATAATGGATCATATTTTTATGGAACACAACTATCCATTATCTTTTTTAATTCTAAAATAAATTTAAATTTTTTTTAAAAAAACCTCTCGCAGGCGCAGAAGCGCGTGCAGAGAGGCTAGTATATATAAAGCAAAAGGCAGAGAATGATGAAACATTCAAAATACCATAAAATGTCCTTGGTTAATTCAAACATTAAGAATTAAAATTATTAATTAAATTAGGATAATATGGTAAATTCACTTTTTTCATATTAAAAAAATAAAATTAAAAACAAAATCAAATAATAACTCCTACTTTTATGGAACATAACTACCCATATTATCTTTTCTTTATTCAAAAAATAAAATAAAAAAGGAAAAAAAAAACCAATTGGCACATGTGTGAGCGTGTGCCAAGAGGCTAGTATAAACATTAAATTGAATGAAATGGCCATTTTTATTTTTATTTTACCTCATTGTCAAGATTTTGACTGCTTCGAATGTTTGTGCACGACCTTCCGACTTCGATGGAAGAGGCCATTTGGATTTTTACACAAATAAAATTTTATAGTAGAAATTTTGGTGTGGAAAGTGAAAAATATTGGAAGGAGATGAATTTGTATGAATATTTGGTGTGGAAAGTAAATAATATAGGTAGGTATTTGAAGAAAAAAAAATTCAGAATTTTTTTACAATTTTTACAATTTTTCATAGCCAAAAAATGGACAGCCGTTGGATTGGATAAGATTTTTTCATTGAAGGCTCTAGGAGAAGCCACATGGCTTGTAGCCATTGGTTTTTGGCAGCTGTGGGTCAGCGTTGACGTTAGCTCAAGAAATTCAAATTTTTTTTTCCATTCCACGCACCAATAATAAAAAAAAATTTGATTTCAGCCGTTGACGTCAGCAGCCTTCGGGCAATAGCCCAAGCAATTCTTACTCGTGGGCTTACTCGGGCTGGTGGGTCCCACTCTTTGCCCGGGCTGGATCTTGCACGCTGGATGTTTTTTTTTTGGACATGGGGCTCCCTTTTGCTTGCCTTTGCCCCTTGCGGTGGAACTAGCCTTAGAGCTCTGGTTTCTTGGCGTAGCGGAAGCAGAAAAAATATATGAAAATATGGATTAAAACAGAAGGAAGAGTCGGCGTAGGTGTGATCCGAGAGCGGGCATGAAAGTCGTATTAGCGACCGCCATTACTATGCACGAAGATATCTTCAAGGCAACCATGGATATCTGGATAAAGGTTTGAGCTTTGCTTTGATTGGATTTCTAAGTTCGAGAATTCATAGGCGTAAACTCAAATGTCTCAAATGTCTGTGGAAGCATGAACCTCTTCGGCGACAACCACTCTCCTCCAGCGAGGTGAGGTGGCTGACCAAGTTGGATGAGTGAGTTAGCTGACCACCAGTTTGGGTGGGGCAGTGGTGGCTCTTGGTTTTTGTTTTTATTTTATTTTTTTATAATTGGTTTTAGTTTTTATTTTATTTTTTATAATTGGTTTTTGTTTTTATTTTATTTTTTATAATTGGTTTTGGTTTTTATTTTTTTTATAATTGGTTTTTGTTTTTAGATTAATTTTATTAAAATGGTTAACATAGAAGGGACAAGTGTCAAGAAAGTAGATAAGTAAGAGGGAGGTACAGGGAAAAGGAAAACAGGAAAATTGGACTATAGAGCACCTCTCTCTCCCCTGAACCCGGTCGCCGCTTGTTCCTACTTCCAAGGTTTATAACACACAAAACCCAGTGCAGCAACCTCCAGAAACTGTTGACCAAAAAAAAAAAAAAAAAAAAAAACCTCCAGAGCCCGCCGTGTGTCTCTTCCCCTTGGTGACTCACCCACATTCTCTCTCTCTCTCATATAAAAATACAAGCGTAGAGGGTTGCACGTCGACAGTAGCAATTGAATGTGGGCGTCACAGAAAATCATCCATGCTCTCGCTCTCCCTCCTGCCTTCTCGTCTTCGTCTCCAGCCCTCGTTTCCGGAACCTTCCTCTTCCTCAGGTCCTCCTCTCCTTCGTACGCATACACAGCCAAACCTCGTTTTCTCTCGCTCTCTTTCTCCTCTTCCATTTCTCCCTCGCATTCAACCATGCCTTACAACCAGGTACCAATTTTTTTCTTCCAATTTTACGCTGTTTTTTTATTCTACCAGCGATCATTTTCTGTGTTTTCGAAGCTCGTTATTTGTTTATATAATGCGGAGCAATGTGATTTTAATTGATTGGTGATGGTTTCGCTTGTTGATCGTCGTCTCAGTGGTTTATTGTCCCAAAGTTTGGTTGGAAATCAATTAATTTCTGTTTGTGATTTCAATTTAGTTTTAATTTTGAACGGTGTTGTTTTTGTAGATGATGATCATTTGCTAATTATGGCTGAATTTAGCTTTGTAATTCCATGTGGTATTTAGGCACTGTATGGTTACTTCTTAATATGATGTTAGTTTCAGTGAAAACTAGGTTAGTTTCCCTATGTCAATATGAGGTAGTCTTGTATAGCCTAGTAGTATAGAAATTACATATGTATGCATGCATGTCTTTGTGTGGTGCACATGGGTGATGTGTGCATATCTTAATGTGGTCTGGTTGCAATTTAGAAGTTAAATTCACATGGCTCCTGATGAAGCCAAGAGCCTTACAGGCTTACTGCAATGTGATTAAGAGAGAGGATACTGTAATTTTGTTTACTTTAGTTCAGCTTTCCTAGAGTTAATGGTATGATTGAGATGTTTGGTCTGCTTTCCAGAGAAGGGGCGGGCTTAGAGAACAAAAGTGGACAGAAAAACAAAAGACTGACAGCCAACCAACCTCCACAGGGGATTCATCAGCGGCTGCTATGGAAGTTGCCACAAACAGAGTTGGTGGATTGAGTCTCAGTGGAAGCAGTGGGCAGACCAATGCTTCAGTTAAACCCATACAGTTTGGGAAGGTCCAGTCCGTAAATCAGGGTCCAGCCCAAGGTCAGAAAGGAATCTGGATTCCTAAATCATATTCGACAGTCAGTGGAGCTAAGACAATAGAAGTTGAAGCACCTGTTGATAAAAGTACAGTTGGAATCCCGGGCAATGGAGCTGGACAAGCAGCAGATAAAAAAACCAGTGTTGGTTTAAGTAAGTTATTCAAGGGTGACCTGTTGGAAAATTTTACTGTGGACAACTCCACATATGCTCAGGTGCAAGTGCGCGCTACTTTCTATCCCAAATTTGAAAATGAGAAGTCAGATCAGGAGGTACATTTTTGTCTTCATGCTTTTCCAATTTCAAACTTTCCATCCAATTTGCGTCTCTTGTATGGGAATAACCATGCTTAAGGCTATCTCGAACAATGATGTCGTGTTCATTGGATCATCTCATATAGCCAAGAGAAACAAACAGCAATCTGGTCATCTTTTTATAGAATGATGTGATTCGATTGCTACTTGCCTTTACATAATGATTAGACTATCTATTTTTTCTTGGATCATACCTGAATGCTTGTCTGGTTAATCTGTCTTTGTTCAGATAAGGACAAGGATGATAGAGATGGTATCTAATGGCTTGGCTACCTTGGAGGTAAGGGGTTTTTATGAATTCTTTGTTTTACTTGCAAAAATTGCATTTCTTTCTTTTTGCATGGAAATTTCATCTGTTGGCTTTCATGTTAACAATAATTCTTGTTCTCTCCGAAGTGTTGGGGAGCCTCCAGTTGCTTATGCTTGCTTAAATTTACAGTTTTCTAGTTGATTCATCCTAATTTTGATGCCATTTTCCTTTTCTTTTTTTTTAATCTGAAGAATGATCCTTTTTGCAGGTTTCACTTAAACACTCTGGGTCTCTTTTTATGTACGCTGGTAATAAGGGTGGGGCATATGCCAAAAACAGCTTTGGGAATATGTACGCACGAGACGACCATTTCTTCCGTCCTTTTTATTTTATTTTAATTGCTCAATCCAATCAATGAAAGAAAAGATCAATGAATGGCCATGCATGTTAAACATCTTGGGGTTATGAGTGGTACACTTGTGTAGCCCATCCTTGTTGCTTGTTATTAGTAGCTGATTTTCTAACATATCTTGAAGAAGTGGGAATGATATGTGCAGTGCACAGCAAAAGGGACATGAATTTCTTAAATATAATTGTTCTATTGCTTAATGTCCTCAAATTGGAGGTATACTTCAATTAATCTGATTACCGGGCAAGTTCTGGAACCACTTTGGGAGAACATTTCTGATTGATGGAAACATGTTCTTGAAATTTAATGTGCTGGTTATATCCATTATATATGTATTTCTTGCTTGCTCTGTACTCATTTATATAGGTTCATCATGGTTTGCTGAATATTCTATTTCTACTACAGATATACTGCTGTAGGTGTATTTGTTCTTGGACGGATGTTTCAGGAGGCATGGGGACGTGAAGCAGCAAAAATGCAAGCAGAGTTCAATGATTTTCTTGAGGTGCTGTTCACATGAGAAACCTGATCATAAAGAAAACTGAACTCCATTAAAAGCTATCAAATTCTTCCTCTATGTGCTTTGTTTAGTCAAATCTAAGGCTGCTTTTGATAGTTCCTAAACAAATTTTATTCTCAAATTCTTAAATAACTCTTCTTGCTCCCTTCCCCTGCCTTCTGGAATCTAACTTTTTTGTTGGTCACTCTTTCAGAGGAACCGTGTGTGCATATCAATGGAACTCGTAACTGCTGTTCTAGGAGACCACGGACAGCGCCCTAAGGAAGATTTCGGTATTGAGTCATTTAATTAATTCATTTTCCTTTGGTTTTGTTAAAGTACTCTGTAAAGTCAGCATAGAGTTGCCCTCCCCTGGCTCTGCCACTGCATTGTATAATTTGAACTGGTTTACAGATGTACCTTTATTTTGGGGCTAGAGGAGATAATTTTTCTTAATTTTATTTGAGATTTTCACTCAGTATAAATTGTCCTTTATCATCATCTTCATCATTGTCATTGTTATCACTTTTTTTCTTTGTAGACAACTTTACTTATACTTGGTATTTGACACTTAGATGCTGGTTTTTTTTATTATTTATTTTTATAATGGGTTATTGCAATTTCCCTTTTGCAGCCCACTACTGTATCTTTTTGTCTTTCATTTCCATAAAGCATCTCTTGTTGCATATCTTCTTTTTTTTCCTTAGTTCTTGCAATGCA
This sequence comes from Prunus persica, assembly GCF_000346465.2. Classification (NCBI taxonomy): domain Eukaryota; kingdom Viridiplantae; phylum Streptophyta; class Magnoliopsida; order Rosales; family Rosaceae; genus Prunus; species Prunus persica. Next base: position 6,580,323 of record NC_034014.1, read on the forward strand.
ACATTCTTAGAAAGAACTTCTGCTTATGTGTTTTTTATTTATTAAACAGTTGTAGTGACAGCAGTCACAGATTTGGGCAATGGGAAGCCAAAGTTCTACGCAACCCCTGAGATAATTGCTTTCTGTAGAAAATGGCGTCTACCGACAAATCATGTATGGCTGTTCTCAACAAGGTGACGACCAACTATTTCCATTTTCATTATACATGAATGATAAGATCATAATATCAAAATTGATTGGGTCCTGTTTAATCTTTTCCTTTGTTTGTAACTAAAGGAAAGCAGTGACATCATTTTTTGCTGCCTTTGATGCTCTCTGCGAAGAAGGAACTGCAACACCTGTATGCATAGCTCTTAATGAAATCGCAGATATATCTATACCTGGTAAACTCTTCAGTGCATTTGCTTTAATTTTGATATTCGCTACTAGTGATGCTTGTCACCTTAACTTTCAGAAATGTTGCCTGTTAAACAACCTTTGTAGGATAAAGACACGAAGTGATAGAACCAAAAACATTGTGTCTATATTATAATACATCACAGTACTTATTTTTTGGACATGATCAATCCAATAACCTACGCCACAAATGATGTGGAACATGGAGGGAAGGGATAGAAAATTGTAACTCATAGGAGTTCATTGAATTCAAATGACCTAAGAAAAGCCGAGTCTGAAATTTGTACCAATACATGGTAAAAGGACTGTTGATCGATCAGCTTCTTGAAAGACCATCTACGTTTGGCCCTTTGGAATCCTACACTTACACCTTTGAAACACATATATCCATGTATTCTTAGCCTTTCAAGCTTATTGCAGGTCACTTGGCAAAGAGGCTTTTAAAAAAATTATTGGGAACATAGATACTGTTGCTAAAATTAAAATAAACTCAAAAAAGAATGTGGCACATTTTTTCATGGTTTGCTCAATGGATGGTTGTGCATCACAAAGGTGTTCAATTAATCAGATCTGCCTTTTTCTTTGGCGTTTATATTTTCGTGTTATCCTTAGTTGGACACTGGTTTCAAGAGGTATTTGTGAGGTTTCCAACTCAATTGTAATTCTGTATGCAGGTTCAAAAGATCATGTAAAGGAACAGGGTGAAATCTTAGAGGGTATTGTTGCTCGTATTGTAAGCCAGGAGAGCTCAAAACACATGGAGAAAGTCCTGAACGATTTCCCTCCTCCACCAATGGATGGAGGTATGATGTTTCATTCTTTCGTCTTTTCTTTTTTTTGGATTATAGATCACATCAACGTGGATTTTTTTTTGTTGGTTCTTTTGTGTCTGGTCTTATTTTGATTCAGCCACAATGTTCACTCTTGAAATTTATTCAACTCTTGTCTCCCTTTCCATTTCTTGTGCCTACATGAAATTTCGTCTGCTATTAGAAGGTAAAATGATAGGTTGACTATATAACCAAAGTTTTATTGAACCACATTAAAAGGTACATTCACAGTGGGCAAGCTATCCACTTACAGTAACAAAAAGGTATAAACAGTCACTAATTTCTGACGGCCATACAGTATTGATGTGTTATACTCATATACTCAACACTGAAATTGAGAGAAGAACAGCCCTCAATCTGCAAAAATAGAAAATAAAAAAAGGTATGGCCCAAAACTCTGAATAAAATAAGGCCCGCAGTGATATCCAAAGCCGGAATTTATCCCACAATACCTCCATCCTTTCCCACTATATTCTTCAAAAATCCTTTTATTTTCCTCCAATTACAGCACACACTGCAACTCCATAAAATGTCTCACCCCACCAATATCAGCCAAATCCAAGTCTTTTAACTGTTGGATTATCACCATAATTATTTCAGTGTTTATAACATTATGTTCATCTATTTATTTCATCACAATTAAATGTCTAAGTTGTTTTCAATTTGGCTGATATTTTTGCAAGGATATCCTTGAATAAGGAAATAAAAAGTAAACAGTCCTTATCATTGGAGCACATGGTAGGATTGTCTCCAGATGTGGTCCGCTCTTTTCTTCAAGAAGGCACCCTCTTAGAAGCTCCCTTGTGGCTTATTAATACTGCTTAAAATTACGTATGGGTATCTGTTCATTAGATTTGGACTAAAGCATCGGTTACAAAAACTAAATTTGCAATTTATAGGTTCAACCTATCATGGTAGAGTCAACACTTCGGGTTTGATTCAGGGGAGAGAAGACCTAATGTTTATCTCACCCATTGATGCATTCTTCATTATCTACTGCTTTAAAAATTGTGGTTGAGATTGTTTTGGGTAAGCATATCTAAGTTGTGTTTTAGAATGTTGTAGTTATAATGTAAGCATAAATCAAACTATTTGATATCAAGTTCTGCCTAGTCCCTTCTTGTATTTATCTCTTGAACTGAATAAGTTAAAAAACAAAAACGAAAAAAAAACACAGCAACAGTTCCTTGTATTTATTCAAAAATTGCCTTTTTAGAAGAATGAGGAATAAAGAGAGTCATAAACACAGGCAACAATTTACTGTTGGTTATAAACATCTAAGATAACATATTTCAAAATTTTGATCTGCTTGTGTGACATTGAAAGTATTTTTGGGACTTGTAAAAGAAAACTGATATGAGAAAAGTTGAGAAAGAATGGATATATTGGAACTAAGAGAAAGAAATTGATCAAGATATCCACTGATGGATCTCTTAAAATAAAATAGTTGAGATCCTTTCCTTTTTCTATGGCTGTGTAATTGTGCTTGCATGTCAAACTGTTTTCACTAATCTAGTAGAGTCATGGACAAATATTTCTTTTCATTTGATAATGCAAAAAAAACTTTAGTTTTGAACTGATGACATATATTCATGCTTGCCTGGACTTGAAAATCCATTTAAAGCTGAAGTTCTTCCCATTACCCTCCTCTTGAAGATAATTTTATTGACATATGAGCATGCTAGTCAATTTTGAATCTTTCTTTTTATTATTTAAAATCTTACCGTGTTTGATTTATGTTTCAGTTGGTCTTGATTTGGGACCTAGTGTAAGGGAGCTTTGTGCTGCAAATAGGTCGAGTGAAAAGCAGGTAATGGTTAATTCTTCGAATATGAGATTTCTTGTGCTCGGACTTTATCAACAAAAGTGGAAGGCAGATCCAATACTTTTTATTTTTATTTTTAATCTTTCTGAAAATCCTCATGCAGCAAATAAAAGCGATTCTTGAGGGTGTTGGCTCCTCTTTTTGCCCTGACCATTCAGACTGGCTTGGAACTGGAGCTGGTGATGCCCATTCCAGAAATGCAGATAATAAATTGGTGCTATCAAAACTTTTACAATCTCATGCTGCTGATTTTTCTACCACCAAATTGCAGGTCAGTCTAGTTTTCATTTCAAACTATATTCGTAAAACTTTACCTTCCATGAAATATAACTTCTGAAATCCAATCCATCTTAAATGCATGCGTCGATTGGTCTACATGTTTTTGTAATGGTTTAGTACATATTGGCTTCATTCATGTTTCCACTGTGTAGACGTTCTCACTGTGTATCGTTCTTTTGCAAATAATTTTCTCCTTGACTCATTCAAATTATGAATTGCATCTGGAAGTTCAATGGTTCTGTCGTGTTTTTGGGCCTTTTTTTATTCAAAGTGTTAGATTTGGTTCGGACTAATATTTTATTTGTTGAATCAGGAAATGATTCGTTTGATGAAAGAGAAACGTTATCCTGCTGCCTTTAAATGTTACTATAACTACCACAAAATTGATTCCATATCAAGTGACAACCTTTTCTATAAAATGGTCGTCCATGTCCATAGTGATTCCGCATTTCGACGTTACCAGAAAGAGATGAGGTATTGTTCAAACATCAAATTCACTCTCTAATCTCTGTTATCTTATTTTGAGTTTATTATTATTATTTTGTTTTACATGTCGTGAATTCATTAAAGTAAAAGGTTTGGTGTATTTCAGGTCAAAGCCAGGATTGTGGCCTTTATATCGAGGTAAAAAAAAAAAAACCCTTTGCTGAATGAAATTTAAAACATCATGCTTATTACCAGTTAATTGTTATTTCTGTTCTGGGAAATGCACATTTTTGGTTATATCCTCAATAATGGTCATGTAAAGTATGCCCGTTGGGCATGGGGACGATGAATCTCATTTTGGTTAGCCTTTCAATCATTGTATTAACCTTCTCTTTGGTACAAATGAGGCATCAGGCCTGGTTTGAGGGAGGGTGGGAATCAAACTCTCATCGCAGGTTTGGTTTTAAGTATTTTACCACTGGAACTATAAGCCCATATAACATTCTATGAGCCTTTCTACAATGCATGTGTCTCTCTAATGAATAATGCACACATGTCATGCCTTAATATCTTCAAACCGGAAGAATATGTTTGCCTTATATTGTTTTTACTTCATTAAGTTGTTTATTTATGTAACTGATGCACTTCATATTTATGTAGGTTTTTTTGTTGACATTAATTTATTCAAGGCAAGCAAGGAGAGAGCTGCTGAGATAGCAAAAGACAAAAGTAGCATTGTGGAAGATGTTAGCAGTGATATGCCCGGAAAATATGGATTGGCTGATGAAGATGCAAACTTAATGATAAAATTGAAATTTCTTACATATAAGGTATGCATTCATATCATAAAAGGAAGGTATTTGCTCATAAAAATCTATTAAGGAAGCAAAATTAGTATGTTGGTTGTTCTCTTTTACATGTCAAATATTATTCTTGCTTAGAAGAATACTTGTGAAACATTTATGGCTGATAAATGTACCTTTCTATTTTTTGAAAATGGCTATGAAAGTGGTGCATTATAATAGTAGCAAGTTAAAGATTATATCTTCTGGATTAGCAAGGTTAAAGTAGAATATATTTCAGCTACAATATACTACAGACAATAATGAATTCTTATGGAAATTCAGTATGGTGAATGAATGAGCGAAGGGCAAATAGTTTCTTTATAGGAAGTGACTATTAAATTGAAGGAAAATACTAGTAGAGCAGCTATATTTTAATATGTTAAATGGTTGGCTATTACCCGTTTTGTCTTCAAAGTGGGATTAAAAATGTAAACATGGGTGGATATAAAGTATAAAATTAGAAAGTTGGCCCATTATGTACCATTCAATGTTGGAATCTTCTTATGAGGGTTCAAAGAATTAAACGTTGATTGTGCTTATCTTTCACTGCAGCTGCGAACCTTTTTGATTCGTAATGGTTTGTCAATTCTTTTTAAAGAAGGTCCAGCTGCTTATAAAGCCTATTACTTGAGGTGAGTTTCTGAGCTTATCTTACATGTTGTGTCTGAAACTTGAAATGAGGCATCTGGGGATTGGGGTACTGTATACTGTCATGTCTGTGGAAAATGATCAACTGGACATGTATTGGGGACAAATGCAAGTATAGTCTTTGGAACTTATATACTACGACTTAATCAAATTGAATATCCCAGAAAGTGGAAACTAACCTGCCAGATTCACATTTTTCGATGGCCAGGACAAATGCTCATGACCCTGTGAGGATGAGTAAACTCCAAAAACCTGTCGTCAGTTCTGATATTTTGACCAAAAAATTTATTGATTAGCAACAGCTCCTTGGAGCTTCTTGTCCAGAAGCAATACAGATCTGCCCTTTTTCTATGTGGTCTTTCCTCAGAACATAATATTTTTGGTAATTTATTGCAGACAGCATGACCAACTATGATCTCTCCTTCTACTTACCCAAAAAAAGACCACTCTTTCTAGACCTATGGACTAAAATCTTCATGTTCCACTCCGAACCCAATTTTTTCCTTCCTGATAGGACTTCTACTGTTGTAATTTCTCTATAAACTTAGCCACTAGTCACCGTTGTTTATTTATATTAAGTCTTCAAAGTTATTGAAGGACAAAATCTAGTACCTGCCAATTCATGAACATGATGGTTCACAGCATGGCTTAAAGATGTTACGTAAGATCTTTTTTTTTTGGTCGAAAAAGATGTTACGTAAGATCTTGTTTGGTCGCAAAAAGATGTTACATAATTGGAGCTACATTTTTTTAAATCTAACGGGTATATGAGAAAACTGATGTTGTAAACTAGTATAGTGGTTATTTATTGCAATGAAAGAGACCCCGTAGTGCTTACCTTATTGCTAAAAAATGCAATATTTCCATGCTAGTTCGACGGAATCTTGTTTTATGAACTATTTTTCCATTGCCATTGTCATTATAGGCAAATGAAAGTATGGGGAACTTCAGCAGCAAAGCAGAGGGAACTCAGCAAGATGCTTGATGAATGGTGATTTTATATAACATTACTCTGTTCTTTTCTTGGTGCTTATGACTTTGTGATTTTGTTCTGCTCAGTTGCTAGAATTTTGCCGCTTCATGTTCAGGGCTGTGTATATACGAAGGAAATGTGGAAACAAACAGCTGTCGTCATCAGTGTACCTCAGTGAGGCTGAGCCTTTTCTTGAACAGTATGCAAAACGCAGTCCACAAAATCAGGCTCTCATAGGATCTGCTGGAAACTTAGTAAGGACTGAAGATTTCTTGGCCATTGTTGAGGGAGGAAGAAACGAAGAAGGTGATCTTGAGAGGGACCTGGAGGTTGCACCATCAAGCCCCCGTGCCTCAGCCAGGGACACCATTCCAAAGGCTGAGGGTCTGATTGTCTTCTTTCCTGGTAAAAATGTTGCCAAATTAACTGAGTTGTGGTTTTTAATTACAACATTGAGAAGTTCTCATGAATACAATACACAACATTGAATAGATATTTCTCTACTTATACATCATGGAACTTTTTCATTTCTTGGGAAGCCAATGTCTCCCATGGTTTTACATTGCACCCACCATTTCAGCTATGTTTCTTTCGCAGTGTGCCCTTATGAATTCGAATATCTTTTGATGGGGTATTTGGTCTATGCATGTCTTGATATTCCTTTCTTGGATTGGCATTTTCAGGACTACCTGGTTCTGCTAAGTCAGCACTATGCAAGGAACTACTAAATGCCCCAGAAGGAATGGGAGACGATCGGCCAATTCAAAGCCTGATGGGTGACCTTATCAAAGGTAATTGTATTCTCGAATAAATGTTGTAGGTTAATTACTGCTTGCTTAGCACTTGAAATTAGCATTTTTGAAGTTGGTGGATTCTAGCAGTTTCTTCATCATGTCATTATGCATTCATATCATAGATATCCTTCATCATCATGCTGACAGTGTTGGTATGTTTGTATGTATGAATCTGATCAGGTCATCATGCTTCAGGTCAAAGTTATCCTTGATCATGGTGTTTGTCTGTCTCTATGTATGAATCATTCGTGCTACTAGTTGAAATTTTTTGGAAGATTGCTAGAATGAAAGTCTGGCAATAATGTCAGTGATATATTACCACAGTTCTAGCCTGAAAGTTCGCTTCCAATTACTGCTATAATTCGAAACTTCTTCTAAGAGTTGTACATTGTAATAGCAAAACTTATGGATTTATGCAAATTATTGACATATAGAATATGATTGGGCTTCATGAAAATTTCAAAATATCTTAGAATTTGAGGCTTTCTTCTCAATTGCATGATCCATATTTTTATTACATGTGTTGAGAGTATTGTCCCACATTGGGGATGGGAAACCTTGCAGAGTACTTGGAAAGATCTCTGGATTGCCCACCCATTTTCTCAGTATATTATCCTTGCCTTTATTTAGATAATTCTTTCTTTTCAGAATAAATCCGTTGGTATCTTATTGTCAGAATGATTTGTGAATTAGTATGCTAAAAGATTATTTGACTAGTTAACAGTAAGGTTATTTGTTTATTGTTTATAAGCAGGAAGATATTGGCAGAAGGTTGCTGATGAGCGCAGGAGAAAACCATATTCAATAATGCTTGCAGACAAGAATGCACCAAATGAAGAAGTATGGAGACAGGTAATCTTCTATTGGCATTCACTTTGCCATGATTCACTTCAAGGATTGTTCTACAATCCATTCGTGAGTATCCAGAAATTGTGTTCCATCTAGCCCATGTGGAGGCTGCTTTGTTGCCAAAGGTCCTAACCAAAGACTTTATTTCCCAATGCTAGTTACTTTCTAAAGGACTAATTGGTAAAAGTGGACTGCTTTTAGAGCCCTAAATGGTTCAGTGATCCAGAAACTAAAATGGTACCCTAAAGGAACTGAAAGAACATCTTGACCAACAAGATTGATGGCAACAGTTTCGTGGCAAAGTGTCCTTGTGAATTTAAGGCCAAGAACTCAATTGAGAGGACGCATTAGGAAAATTCTCTACATATGAACAATTTTTTTGGGGTAAATTAAAACAAAATGTCAGGAATTTTTATGTTTTCTATTTATAAGTTTCTCAAACCAAACTTTACTGTTTTGTACATGTCAGATTTACACCATTATTTTCCTCGTCTTTTTTTTTTTTTTTTTCTTTTCCAGATAGAAGACATGTGCCACAGCACCAGGGCCTCTGCAGTTCCAGTTGTTCCTGATTCTGAAGGTTCTGTTGCCCCTGATTCTGTTATTTGTTGGGTTCCAGTTCACTTTCGGATCACTATTGTCGTCAAATAATGAATAGAATGTTCCTTGATTTGTGTAGGAAATGATGTTCAGGGCATTGTATGATTTTACATTGTGGTCTTTAAATGTGCAGGAACTGATTCAAATCCGTTTTCGCTTGATGCATTAGCGGTTTTCATGTTTCGGGTGCTTCAACGTGCTAATCATCCGGTGTGTATTTTATTTGTACATTTTCCTTTTGTTCAAAAATATCATCAGACACCTCCACTTATTACCATGTTCCTAATACTTGTTATTTCTGAAGGGAAACCTTGACAAGGAATCTCCAAATGCTGGCTATGTGCTGCTAATGTTCTATCACCTTTATGAGGGCAAGGCATGACAGGATTTGTGTATTTAAATTTTCTATTTCATGCTACATTGATGCACCTAAATTTGTTTCGTTTTTATGAATTTTTATTGTCTAAATTTTCAGAGTCGCCGGGAGTTTGACGGCGAATTAGTAGAGCGTTTTGGCTCACTTGTCAAGATGCCATTGCTGAAATCTGATAGGTAGTTTTTCTTTTTCTTTTTCAAAGAAAAACAAAAGGCTTGGTACCTCTCATGTTGGCTCATTTCTATTTTGAAAATGCACCTCGTATTATTTCATAATGATAAATATCAGGGGAAAACTGTTCATGATTCATCAAATCATTCACCAGTTAAGGGGGGGTTTTTTGCTAGGAGCACTCTTTTCGTTCCTTAATTCATGGGTGGGTGGATAGTGGTCGTGTTAAAAATTAAGGGGAATTCTCAGTTCTGTTGAGTAATTAATAATGAAAAATCTTTAATATATATATATATATATATATATATCACTAACTTTTATTTACCAAAATTTTGAATTAAAAGATTGTGCTCTCACTGCTTAATGCGACTGTTTCAAAACTGTTATGGATAAAAGAAAAGATAATGCAATTGGTTTGTAGGATTGATTCCACAAAGCATACGATGAGGTATATTTTCGTTTGTATTTAAGGCTTATATCTGTCCTCAGTTGCCATGCAGTTACACTATTGTTATGGTTTGTTTGTGTAAAATATAAATCTTATATGTGCCCTCTTGCAATGCAATTACGCTGATGTTATGGAGGTTTTATTTTGCGTACCCAGGAATCCATTGCCCGATCCTGTGAAGTCTATTCTGGAGGAGGGAATAAATCTATACAAGCTTCACACTGCCAAACATGGAAGGTAATGCAACTGTATGCATGCTTTAGATCATGTTGGTGTGAACCAAGGCTTGTTCTTTCAATTCCTTGTTGGCTTTGAAATTTCATGATTGTAATAGATCCTCTATAATGAAACTCCTCTTTCCCCTTTTAATTGTAAAGAATAGAATGTTAATCTTTTTGTTGAGACTTACCAATGAAATTAGATTTTAGCACAACGGAGATTCTCTTTTTTTTTTTCATCTTACTTTCCCACTTAATTGACATTTCAACAAAACAGAGCTTTTAGCTGTCTTCTTAAACAGTACCATTTTAAACCCTTTTCAACAGTAGCATAGCTCTTATAATTTGGCTAGTCATTGATTAACCACTGTTGCTGCTGCTTTCGTGTGGTTGCCTTACCTGCTTGCTTGTAAACCTGTACTCAGATTGGAGTCGACAAAGGGAACCTATGCAAAGGAGTGGGCTAAATGGGAGAAACAGTTGCGGGATATTTTATTTGGCAATGCAGAGTATCTTAATTCTGTTCAGGTCGGCATCGTTTTTTGTTTTTTTTCCCTTTTTACCTTCTGAGCTGCTGATTCCGCATTTTCCTGTTCTATTATAGTGACAGTCACTGGAATTTGCTTGGTGAACCATAAATTTTTCAGATATTTAAATGAACTCTCCGTACAATCTTAATGTCCTCAGGTTCCCTTTGAGTCTGCTGTTAAGGACGTATCAGAACAGCTGAGAAAAATTGCACAAGGTGAGTACAAAACTCCAGATACTGGGAAGAAGAAGTTTGGGGCCATTGTTTTTGCTGCCGTTAGCTTGCCTGTTATGGAAATCAGTGATCTGCTTGATAATGTAAGTCAATGTTTGCTTTCTCATCTATTCTTACAAGTCCCTTTACTGGCAATATCATGTAGAACTTAATTAAAATCCACCAGATAATATAAGTGAATATTTGCCTTCTCATCTCTTCTTTATAATATGAACTAGAATCTAAGTTGCTTATTTTGTTTCATCTGACTTCTGATGAAATAAAATCCTTTTTTGGACAAACAACTACTAATTCCAACCTCTATGATTTTTAAATTAGCCAATTAACTACGAAGTTTTGTTCCTAGTCACTGTTAAAAGTCCTTGAGAAGCATATCTTTGATTCTGCGGCTAACAGATTTCTGGGCTAGGCATGTTTTGCTGTGTTTATTGCAATTTGGGATTGGGTGACACTGTAAATTTTTTGTACTCGCCCAGGCCAAGAGGAACCTTCGATTCTGCGGCTCTGCTTTAGCTCTGAGGGAATATCGATTTTCTAATATCTAGTGAATACAGTGCTTATTAAGATTTATAATGGATGGCTATCATAGTCTGGTTTTAGTCTGCCACCGAGGCTGGTGCAGCCTCGTGTTTGTGGGCCGGATCTTTTCACTTGACTGCCATGTATGCCTGATTTCCTGCTGCTTGTATACAAAAAAAGAATTGGCAGTGCCTTAAGTTTGGCGAAGAATGAAATGATAGACAAATATTCATCTGCATCTGCACCTGCACTATACTTCTGGTTAATTAAAATGAAGGGTAACATCAGATTATATGCATTGCTTATTTCTGATCAAGTCAGATTTGGAGCGCAAAAATCCTTCTCACTCCAGAAGAGCATTGTTTTCTTTTTTTGGATTCTGAAATTTATACTACTGAATCGTGTGTATTTCATTCTTGAATTGTTTTCTTCATGCATGTATTCTGTTCATGCAGTTGGCTGCGAAAAATAGTGAAGCTGGAGCTTTCCTTAAAGAAAAGCATTTGGAGAATCTTAATAAGGCTCATGTTACCCTTGCACATAAGAGAAGTCACGGAGTTACTGCCGTGGCTAGTTATGGCACCTTCCTCCACAAAACGGTCCCTGTGGATCTAACTAAGCTGTTCTTCTCGGATAAAATGGCTGCACTTGAAGCCAGCCTTGGCTCTGTTGAAGGAGAAAGAGTAGTATCGAAGAATGAGTGGCCACATGTTACCTTATGGACTGCAGAAGGGGTTGCAGCAAAGGAGGCCAATAAGTTACCCCAGTTGCATTCAGAGGGAAAGGCTACCTGTATTGCAATTGACCCACCTGCCACCATTGATGGCACGCTGGAATTTTTCTGAGGTTTGTATTCATTTTAGACGCGTGATGGACCAGACCAGGTCAGGTCAGATTGACCTCGTACAATTTCCTTTGATGATGCCAGTGTTCTATGAAGAGATAGCTTCACTGCTCAAATGAAGGAGAAAATTTTGTATGTCAGGAGGAGAAGGAAAATTTTGACGAGTTGATTCTATTGAGAAGTTTTGTGTATATAGGCAATTGAAGTTTTGAAATAGATTTTGGAAAGAAAAAAAAATTGAAATAAAGGTCTCGCTCTCTCACTCTCTATCTCTCTCTCTCTCTCTGTCAGGATGGGAATTCGGTACCCATGATGGTGGTGGTGATGGTGATGGGTGATCGTGGGTGGTACCCAGTGCTCACCCCAACACACTAGCCATTATTGCTTATTCGTGCAAAACAAGTTTATTTCTGTTTGGTTAACCAAAATAAGTATATTCTTGTTTTAGCAAAATTTAAGCTCAAACTGTATGATGAAATATTAGAATAAACACTTCGAAGTTGGGGAAAGTATGGACTGCTAATTGGTGATTGAATCAAGAATTTGTGAAAGTTTTAGGGGTTCGATCAGTAACGGCACGACTGGCAGGGAAGCCCCCTCAGCTGTGGGTTCGAGTAGATTGGAGATATGAGGACATCTCTATATTCAGTTGCTCGCACACGGGTGATTTTTTTGCCATCCATCTATGCATAACGATATTCTAATTTTGGGCCATTTATACATCAAAGGCCAGAAATTAGTGACACACGAGTGATGCTAGTATTTCCTCAGGCACATTTACATGTAATTGTATATTAATTCAGCTTTTACAATCGAATTCCATGGATGTAATATTGGGAACCCATAATCTGAACGGAGCTGATTGAAGAAATCTTGAAATCATCCGCCCAAAAAAAGAAGAGAAAAAAAGTAAACGCTATCCATCTAGAGTTTACAATCTAATTTCCTTGAGATAAATTTTTATTAAATAAAGGGATGGAGAAGTTCGACTAAACCATACGGAGAATTTCAGCCACACTGAATTGCTTTTGAACTTTCAATCAATACGGCAGTAGCTCAACCCGAACCGGATGTCTGTCATGCCGAAGTATTCGCTTGTTCCACAGCTGGTGCAGGTAAGATGGCCATTGCCTCACCGTCAATGACGATAGCACCATTCTTGAAGCATGCTGTCTTGAATTTCACTCTGAACCACACATGCAAGCAAACACCCAGATAAGTTAGTCTCTATATAATTTGAGTCATGCACTGCAGAACAATTGCTTTGTCAAATAATAATTTAGCTTACAGGCATCTGTTCTTCTGTTCTCTTATATTAGTTGCTTCTACCTCGCCAACAATCTCTTCGCCAATATAGACGGGCAACCTGAAATGCAAGCTTTGGGAAACATATATAGCCCCAGGCTGAAAATACCATAACAATGTCAAGAAATTAGACATTTGGATCTCAACGGTTGCGACCCAAAAAAAAAAAAGAAATCTGAACATAAATGTAGGAAAGGTTTCGCACTAAAGAGTCCAGGATAGGATGTTTTTCAACAATGTGATAGCTAAATTTTTTCATTATCAAGTAACTGTATGTGGCTCTTGGATCATATATATTTCTGACTCAATTCCAACCTTACATACTTCTACAACAGAAATTCATACTCACCCAATTTGGTTCTTATTATAAGGCTTCCTCAAATTTTTTGTTTCTTTGTTTGTGATTATGAAAAGTAAGCTTGATTTAATTAATTTGTTTTCTTTCTCTTCTCCCATTAATGAGATTATAAAAAGTACTGTAACATTCTGAATAACCAAAAAACAAGCCAAAAGTAAAAACATAAAGCATCAGACTTACAAAGTGAGAAGATATGATCTTGGGAAACAGGGCAGCAACAAGCATCCCATGAACCAGTCGATCTTCAAATCCGGCATTTCGAGCGGACTCAGAATCGAAATGCAGAGGATTAGAGTCATGACTCACTTTGGAGTACTCTAAAACATCTTCACTTGTGAATATTCTAGATAGCTTCAATTTATCCCCAGTTCTAAGAAAACTAGCCGCCGCTGATGAAAAACCTCTCAAACAAGGTACATTGACTGAGAGTAAATTCCGGGTGAGCATAGTTGTAAAGGGTCCTCTAACGTTGTCCCTCAGATTACCAGCCAAACAAATTCTGTTGATTTCTTTTACCACAATGTTGTTTTCCTCTCCATAAAAAATCCAAGTTTTGACATATCTACTTACACCTGTGACTTTAAGATAAAACATATATGAATATCAAATTACACTATACCAACAATTGGTGTGACAAAATTTTGTTTTCACATAAACTGCTTGGTGAAGTGGAAACCATCATATATTTTTTTTTGTGTTAGCATTATTCATAAGTCACTTGTACGAGGAATTATTGCAAACAGTTGGCGAGCATCCAATAGGCATCAATTTAGACAAAACATAGATAAGCCTAGTGTAGTGAGCAGAGCAGTGATCCAAATGTTTGCAAGGACCCACCAGCCAGAACCCAAATAGATACAGATATGATTCACATGAAGGTGTAAAACATAGCACAGAAGGTTCATGGCAGATAATGATTTGCTATATTGATAAAGCCAAACCAAAGTATTAAATGGGACAAGCTAGAATTTCAAACACAAGCACACAAATGCATGGATATCAAAAGTCACACATTCATCGCTGAAGCTTACCTGATCTTGTTCAGCATACTAGTACTTTGCATCTCTTAGCTCGGGTCTTGGTTTTTTGGAGCACAACGAAGGAGAGAGGGAGAGAGCGCGCAAACAAGCATATGGTTTTGTAGTTTCGGCGGGCTATTTGCTACTTTGACTTATCCCCACCAGTTTTAAAGTCCATTACTCATAGTCATACATACAATTACGTGGTGTTAATAATTGATGTATTATTTTTTTTGGATCAAAAGTAGGAAGGGGACGGGATTTCTCACACACTGGTGTTTTGAGGTTTTGAATCTGATACCACCAGTTTTAGGCCAAACATATTTTATGACCCCATTGACGTTACTAATTGATGTGTTAAAACATGAATGGATGAATCTAAGGTATAGTATTAATAAATAAATTTATGTCTTACAACATCAATAGATTGATAATACAATGTGGCGCTGTGAGTATCACGCTAAAAAAAATTACTCTAGTTTATGTGTTAGGACTTCGGAGTCTTCTGACTCTGCTCTATTTTTCTTTTTCTTTTTCTTTTCATTATTAGCACCAAACTTCATATACCAAGATAAAAAGAATAAAAGAAAGTTTCGTTTAACCTTTAAATCATTTCTACATTTTCTGGCTGTTGATGATAATTCAAAGAACTGCTGACAAATTAGAGTTTTCACTTGAAGGGTTCATGAATCATGTATGAAGATGTGTTGACTTGGAGCTCTCTCTACTAGTTTTAAGTAATTATATGCACGTCTTTGCAGAAACTCTAAAATGTATTGCACATAATTTTGACAGAGACTTTTATTCATAAACTTTACTAATCAAACAATTGAATTTGACAACTCCGTCCAAAAAATAATTTACAACAATTGAATCAAATAACGGTCACAATACAACTTGAACGATACATTCATGGCACATCCAAAGGACAAATACAACACAGCAATTACAAAAGAAGCAACTCTAAAAACTTGTGCTTCTTTGTACCCTTATTGCGGATGCTGATTGAAACACCGCCAATGCCAGTATTTTTCTCTAACTTGGTGGATCATTATGGTTACCATTTTTAGCAGGGCAGACAGAAGAATATTGACAGAACCCGCATTTCCATCGCTCTTCCTCAGGAGTGTAACTGGCTTCTCGCTCTCCTAGCCAGAACTCAAGACAACCCTGAATTTGATTCTTGACCCAATCAGAGTCATATGCAAACTCATCTTCACCAAGTAATGAATGATCTTTCTGAAACTCATATCTGACCAAAAACAGTCGTATCAGTGTCTTTCCAAAAGATGTTGTCACCAAGTATGTCCACATGAACAAAAAATCGGTAAACTCATGCATCACAACTAATGTCTATCGTTCAAGTTCAGCTTGCTCCTCACTTTTTGAAACTTGATGCTAAGTTAACATAAAGTACATAAAAGGGGTGTGAGATAAGATTTGGATGTAACCTCTTGCAAATCATTATTTAAAATTAAAATTAAAATTAAATAAAAACCGGTGTCCACTGGATTACAACAACTTAAGATGGACAAAGCTAGAGACCAGATGATTAGGATAATCAAATGGACTGGCTACCTTTCATTTCTAATGTGTGCTCAACTAGTATGCACCACATGAATCTTTTGTGGTAAACATATTCATCCACAGGAATTGGGACTTCAATAATATTATTTATAAGAAACTAAACATGAAAACAAACATGGAAACCTCTGGCATAAATTTTAGTTTCTCACCTCAATAACAGCTGGTCATGAGCAGGGGAGAGCATGCCACATGTGTTTCTATAGTATCTCACTACATCATCAAGGGTCTGCACAACCAAGAGAAATTTTTACAAAAGCTATAGAAACATGCGTTTGAAGTGGTAATTATCTGAAAACTCTATGTTAGCTACCATTTTATTTTTATGAACTGATCCATGTCATTTGGTTACTGGACAAACCATCAATAACAAGTGAAGACCCTTACTAAAAAGATGCTGCTCTTTGCCGAGGAAGCATCTTTCTATTAAGTGATCGGTTTAAGAAGTATGTATCTAATAATTCAAGTGGAGAGAATCTTTACCTCTGCAGGGAACCCTGAGTTAGCAGTCATCTCTCTGATTTCATCAGATAAGATATGATGAGGATTTAAGGAAAAGAAATCAAAAAACTTGTTGGATGGGAATTTATCAGCAACTAAATCGTCCCACATATACTTGTAGCACATTAATTGAAGCCTGCCAAAACAAATGTTCAGAGTGACTTCATTTTTGGAGCATTTCTCATCAATGGCAATGAAACATAAACCAACAAAAGAGCATACCTTCCATTTCTTCGTTGTGGTTCAGCAGGAAGTGTATCTTTCACACGAGTCTTTGTGTCAACTAATAATGGGTTTCTGATGGTTTCTGTTACAGGCATTCGAATCTCATCAACCACTCCCACCATCCATACCCCTTCTGCAAAACCTATTCTGATGTGATAAGAAAGTATAGCGAATCACTGACAGAAAGGAGGTTAGAAAGATCAACTCTCCAATTTCTTAGAGAGAGAGAGAGAGAGAGAGAGAGAGAGAGAGATTTAACTGAAAGTCTAAAGTACAAGAACATACCTGCCACTCCGACATACCAATATATAAATGTTATCAATTTGAGAGAAGCATGAAGCATATTTCAAAGGAGTAAGTCTCAACTTACTATAGGTAAGACGATACAATTCTAAATCTTTTCTCTATCTATCATGTGTACATATTATGGATCATTGCCATCATGCTACATGACAAGATTTACACTAACTTAAAGGCACTACAATCTTTACAATCCAGTGCTCATATTAACCTTTAACCCATAAGAAAACTGCTAAGCAAGGATCAGAGCTGCAAGCTTGATCCGTGTCATTCCTTATATTTGAGAGAACTACTATATCCCCTACAACAAGAATGGGCCATCCTGATATGATGACCCAATAATATCAAATTAACACAAATGCTAAAGATAAATTAATTTTCACAAGTTCACAACAAAGATAAATTTATAAACAGAAAGATAAACCTTTGACCTCGCATGGGTAAAACCTTTATAATAACCCATTGATTGTCGATCTGGACGTTAAAAGAAACCTAAATAGTGTATCAGGAATCAAAGATGGAATCAGAGACAAGAGATGGTTTAACTTACAGTGGCAGCTCACGCGTCAATCCTTCAGATAATAATTGATTTACTCCAGTTATAAAATTCAGAAGCTTCAGAGCCCATCTATCTTCTATTGATTCGATACGAACTTTAACTTTTTTTACAACCTGTACAAAAATATAATCAGATCGTAAGAGTGCATAGAAAACATGGAGGTAAGAATAAGAACTTCCAAAAGCCAAATAAATTTCCCTACAACAACAGAAAGGTATGGAAGAGTGCTTTGTACTTTGGCAAAAAAATTTAAACAGGTAACATTCATGCAGTACAAAACCAGAAATACTACAAAAGTAGAAAAGTCAGTCTCTAATGCGTACCTCTTCCTCAAGTTTTGCATGGCGAGCACTGCCTTTTTTCATAGCCTTGCTGACTTTTCGCTTGCCAACGAGTAAAACAAACTCCATTTGTTTTTCACACCATTCCTGTTGTTAACATGAAATAGAATAGATCTAAGACAAATATCTTTTGAAATCCTTAATTGGATGACCAAAAAAAAAGTAGTCATAACCTCTCGCAAAATAATAGCAGTGTTCAAATTATTGAGGTTGTTTATCCACAGTTACTGCTAAATTATGCTGCATTGGCTATACTATATATGGAAAACACCACAATACATGGAAAATGAAAGCATTCCCACACTCACACCAGGGAGATACAGATGCTCAATGGGAGTCCGGCTCACACATTTACCCAACCAATACAAGATTTCAAATTGGGAATAATAAGATGTCCTTCTGATCAAATTTTGCTATTAGATTTCCAACATACACATTGATGTGGCACTAAGAAAACTAACAAATTTAAATCATTCTATTGCACATAAATCTTTGTCATTGCAATATATAATTCAAAAACCAATCTTCTCAAACATTCAGCGTAACCATCCAAACGCATTTCCTAAAATCCCATATGATCCACAATCAGACAGCAATAAAGCCTCAAAATTTACAAACACAAATCCAAACCCATTTGCAAAAACTTCGAAAAAAGAGTCTGGAAGCCAAGAAATTCTATACCGTGGCAGTAATATCAGTTACAGACAAGCCCTTCTTCCTAAACCTGTGCAAAAACGAGTCAGCCATCCGAGTCTTCTTCTGGGCACTCTTCAAACCACCCGAATCCTCAATATCTGGTTCGGAGCAACCCGATAACCTCCTCTTGGATAAAGCAGAGATCGACTTAATAGACCTGACGTTGCTGCGGAACGAAAATGTTGAGCAGCGAATTGCAGGGATTGCAGAGAAGGAAGCGCGGGCGGAGACCAAAGCAGCTTCGAGCAGAGCCATCTCTTCCTCGCTCACAATCTCAATTGGGATTTCGGGCACGATATCGTTCTTGTTGTCGTCGATGTTGCGGTTGAAGGGCGAGTCAGAGAGTGACTCGGATGGTGACTCGGTCATTTTGGGCGAGTCTGTGGAAAAGTGACCGTTAGGAGCGCCACGCTTATAGGGCAAGTTATGATGGTTGCTTTTTTTTCAATTGTCCGAATGGAGATCTCTGTACGCTACGCCTCCGCGACAAGATATTAAGACCATATCAACGTGCTAACCGCTGTATGTAATATTTCCCAAAGTTGCTTGTTGAGAGAAATCATCATGTTCATGTGACGACGAGAGATACATAAATATGGTTCGTAATGTAATGCAAGAGCATCTAAGGGTATAGACAAACGAAGTAGGCAAAAGATGCTGCTGTGGTGCTGAAGCGTGGTCATCCCTCCAAAACTGTAAAATTGAAGTAAAAATAATGATATGCCAGGCTCACGAAACTTTGTTCCTTACCATTAATGCCTAAAAAATCATCATTTAGCTTCTAGCAACAAATCAGAAAACAAGGGTTTGAAGTTTCTTCAGCATTGATTACATTGATAGATCAATAACATAGCATAAGGCTCAAGGCTGAATGATCTGTTGATGATATACATTTGTTCATGTAACAGCTTGTGACAATAAAAAAACCAAAAAAAAAAAAACAAAGGCTAATGGAAAGAGCTCTGTTCAGACATGTGGTCTTTAGACATAGTAAACACCAGAAAATTACTGCGAGTTTAAAAACTAGAAACAAACAAAAGTCTGATTATTTCTGAAGAGAACGAGTAGAAGGGTAGGTTTGGTTTGGTTTGAGATATTCATGCCGATGAATCTGTCCCTGTCTTACAAAGTGTTCGAATATTTCTCTTCAAATCCCAACTGTGTCTAAACCAAAACCCGCCAGCAAACCCCCCAAACTCTGCATGGAGGACACGTGTCTCCCTCAACTCTCTCCCTCTCCTCTTCATAAATTCCCCCACCACTTCACCCAGAAGCTTCATACAGTGGAAACTAGCTAGCAAAAACAACTGATCAGATCATCAGAGAGCAAAAGCAAAAAAAAAAAGAAAAAATGGGAAACAGAGTTCTGGGCTTTGGGGTTCTTCTGCTTGTGATGTGGTATGGAGTTTCAGTGGCTGTGGGGTACACTGGAGACCCAGATGAAGATTGGAGGAGAAAGAAGGAAGAGAGAGAAGGGAGGCCAGGAAGTGGTGACATGAGGAGGCCAGAGTATGAGAAACCAGAATCAGAAAAAGAAGATTGGTATTTGCTGCCACAGTCAAGGCAAGTGGTGAAAACTGAAGCAGGGGAGATGAGTGTTGTGATGAGGGTGGGAGGGAGAGTTGTTGATAAGCCAATGCATATTGGGTTTATTACAATGGAGCCCAAGTCCCTCTTCATCCCTCAGTATCTTGACTCAAACCTCGTCCTCTTTGTCCGCAGAGGTAATATTTTATTTGCTTAATTTTGCTTTGCTCTGTTGGTTTCTTCTTAATTTGGTTTTACTTCTTTCTTGGATTAAAATTGAATTGAATTCAATGCCTGCAAGTATGCAAAGTGGCAGATTCTTCATGAGATTATGAGCTGAATAATTATAATTTGTTGCAGGGGAAGCAAAGGTGGGTTTGATTTACAGAGATGAACTGGGGGAGAGGAGATTGAAGTCTGGGGATGTTTATAGAATTCCAGCTGGTTCTCCATTTTACTTGGTGAATACAGGGGAAGGACAGAGGCTTCATATCATCTGCAGCCTTGACACATCTGAGAGCTTGGGGCTTGGTTCTGTGCAGGCAAAATAAATTTCATTTCTTAATCATCATAAAATTTTCTGAATTAATGAGGTTTATAGCACTTAAAATTCTAAATCTCTATAACCCTATTTTGATTTTTGAATTTTTTTTTTTTTTTGGGGTAAATAATGCAGTCTTTCTTCATTGGTGGAGGAAGCAATCCACAATCTGTACTTGCTGGATTTGACCATGACATACTTACAAATGCCTTCAATGTAAGCATCCAAACTTAATTGTACTTAATTAAGTGTTAATTAAGTGATTTATGATTAAACATCATCATGTGTTTTAAATATGATCAGAAATGTGGCCCTCTTAGAATCAGAATGCCTACAAAACTTCATGGCACAATATTTGCAGGTATCATCATCAGAACTAATGGAGGTGTTAACAAGTCAGCAAAAGGGTCCAATTGTGTATTTGAGTGATTCTCATTCACCAAACCTCTGGGCAAAATTCCTCCAGCTGAAAGAGCAAGACAGGCTCCAAGAAATGAAGAAAATGGTTGATTTCCAACAAGAACCTGATCATCATCAAGACCAAACACAAACATGGTCATGGAGGAAGCTCTTGAACTCGGTGTTTGGAGCCGGTTCAGATGACAACAAGAAGAGGGCAGAGGACTATGACAAGGGAAAAGGAAAAGCACCAGACTCTTACAACCTCTACGATCGAAAACCCGACTTCCGAAACAACTACGGATGGAGCATGGAGCTTGACGAATCGGATTATGCGCCATTGAAGGACTCCGGCGTAGGTGTCTACCTTGTCAACCTCACCGCAGGGGCTATGATGGCGCCGCATGTGAACCCGACAGCAACAGAGTACGGCATTGTGTTGAGAGGCTCTGGGACAATACAGATTGTGTTCCCAAATGGGACATCGGCAATGAACACCAATGTACAAGACGGTGATGTGTTTTGGGTGCCGAGGTACTTCCCATTCTGTCAAATTGCATCAAGAAGCGGGCCGCTTGAGTTCTTTGGATTCACAACCTCGGCAAGGAAGAACAGGCCTCAGTTTTTGGCTGGTGCTAGCTCTGTTCTTCAGACAATCAGAGGACCTGAGCTTGCAGCTGCTTTCGGTGTGAGTGAGGATCGGTTGAGAAAGTTTATTGATGCTCAGCGCGAGGCGGTGATATTGCCTTCGGCACAAGCAGCACCGCCATACAAAGAGGACAGGCAGCAACCAAGGGAGGAAGATGAGAAGAAGCAGCCAAGGGAGGAAGATGAGAGGAAGCAACCAAAGGGGGATGACAGGGGGACATTTGAGAGGGTGCCAGAAGTGATCAAGAGTTTTGGAACTGACATGGTTATGGGTTTTGATTAAGGGTCATGGTGGAGGTGAACAAGAGTTTGGTGGTGTTGGTTTTTTTTATATCAGAGCTATTTTAGGAGCTTTTGTTTATGTGTTTAGTTTTTTTTTTTTTTGGTAGTTGAATTTCTGGTTCTGTATCTGTTCCTGGGTTTGTGAATGAGTTGCTTGTGAATAAGAAATCTACTACTTTACGTTTCTACTTGGTGCTTTGTGATGAATCTATGAATTTCCAATTATATTGACATACGTATTTAGCTATGGCAGTGTTTGGAACCCCTAACCAAGGACGAAGTCCAACAAGAAGAAGTAAGCAAATCACTTTCAATCTAACAAAAACTCACATCAAAAGCAACGATATATGAACCATTGGTGCAGACATCTGAAGCCTATCCCACATAATAACTTTCCCTCTTTACATACTCTATTAAATTTGGTTTCTTGGATAGAATCTGTTTAGAACAAGAAAATGCCAGAGTTGAGGCACTTTGATGGCTTAACTGAGGGCTTTGTTAAAAGGGAAAAAAGTAAGCTTCTGCTGCGTCTAGTATTTGCAATTTCAATGGTGCGTTACTTTCTCAAATGTAGAGAAAGCCATAACAATGAGACTTGAATGAGATGTTCAAAAGGGATGGAAGCAAATTCAGCTTAAAGGACGTTGGTTAGCATGCTATTTTTATTTATTTATTCAGTTTTCTTAAATTGATCTTACTACCTTTTTTTTTTCAAAAAAAATTAGATAAGTCTATATTTAGATTAATCACGGCTCCGCACCCACGACTCATTGACCCTTTCTTTGGTCAAAATTCCTCCTTTTTCTGTTTGGTTTGACTCGGTTCAGTTTTTATGCTCACCCCTACCCACGAACAGCTCTGAAGTTGGTGTGTGCACGACAAAGGAAAAAATGCAAGCATCCGTCACATGAATCGGCCCCACAATTCGTGCAACGGTCCAGTTAAATTAAGACTCACATCGGGAATCGACTGTCCCAGTGCACATGTAGGTTATGCTAGTTGGCCAATCAATGAGTTTGTTCCTTTACTCCCAAATTTAAATCTCCCTCCTTTAAATTAAATTAATTTAGTCTAATTTAGATTATATATTATTTTTTAAAAAAATTAAGGTTAATTTGGTAATCACATAACTTTTTATCATCACCTCCTTCATCGTTATTGTCAATGTGGCATGTGCTTGTTTTTATTTTTGGTGGCCTTTTTGCCTTGTTTTTTCTCGCTTTGAGAACTAGCACCCGTCTCTAGGTATTTGGAGTGCCTTCGTTCTTACCCTTCAATCTAATTTCCCGGAAATTTGTAATTTTCGCAGCAGCGATGAAAACCCACTCTGCTTCTCTAATTTTAATGTCAGCTCTTCTCTTTCTTCTTCTAAGTCTAACAATTCATACCGGAGCCGAGGTTATAACCCTAACCGCTGACACCTTCTCCGATAAGGTAACAACTCCAAAACCCTTTTCAAATTCTTCATTTTTTTACATTCCAAATCCCAGATTCAATATATGAAATAAGCTTATGAGTTATTGCTGTGCTTTTATTGTTCCAGATGTGTTTCAATTCTGTGCCCAATTCCTGGCAGATTGGGTAGGACTTGATGCAGATCACATTTTTCATTTCCTACACACAAACACATGTTGCTGGGGTTCCTAACCCTAACCCAGCTCACCAATCCCTGGTGGTCTTATTAATCCTAATGCCTAAATTAGTTTTGCTCTTTGAGTGAATTTTGTTTTAATTTTAGTATGGATGCTCTGCATGAATGACGATTTTATACACCGAAATCAAACTGGTAATGAAAAATGTTATGAGTTGGGTTTGATAAGAAATGTAGGATTCCAGGGGGGGGACAAAACGTTGAGTTAGTAGGAAGTAATCTCAAGCTAGCTAATTATGATTTATGGCCTTGCTGATTGTTTATGTCCATATGTGTTTTCTTAGGTGAAGGAGAAAGATACTGCATGGTTTGTGAAATTTTGTGTACCATGGTGTAAACATTGGTAAGTTTTCCCAGCTGTGCTAAGTCTATGATTATGAGATTATTAAGATTGATATTCTTACTAGTAATAACAACATTTGTTTTCAGTAAGAATTTAGGGTCGTTGTGGGAGGACCTTGGGAAGGTAATTGAAGGCGAAGATGAAATAGAGATTGGGGAAGTTGATTGCAGCACAAGTAAACCAGTATGTTCAAAAGTTGACATTCATTCATATCCTACGTTTAAGCTATTCTATGATGGAGAAGAAGTTGCAAAATATCAGGGTAGGATTCAAATTTCATTTCTATTAGATCAGTTGCGTTTTAATCCATTGTCATCTATGCGCGCGGCCCCCCTTCCCCCCAAATAATGCCTTACATTTGATCTGAATCTCAAAACTTAGCCTTATTGTTATACTATCACTTTATAATTTGATCAAATGTGCCTTTTAAATTTCTATGAAATTCCTATTGAAGAGGGCTTTGCCAAATAGTAAATAGATTTCAATCATTTTATTTTGATACAGATTCATTTGGGAAAGCGTTATAATTTATTTTGGGCATCTTAGTTGACCACCGGATCAGCTATTCTGTAGTTTCATGCCATTTTCAGCAACTTGGCAACTTATATTATTAGAGTCTGGACAGTTGCAGTGTCCTAAGTTTATAAACAACATTGAAAATTCATCACAACACAAATAAGAAGACCTAACATTTGGTAGCATCAGATATTGAAAGAGGCAATACAGTATCATCTTGGAAAAGTAATCTTTATTGCAGTTAATTTACCTTTGTATGCCGCAATGATGAAAGAGATGTGTGCATGGTTCTATATTTTATTTTTTCCTTTTTTAGGGTGGAGGAGGGAATGTGAGATGGAAATTTCTAGAATGTTTAAGGGGTGCTGTGTTTAGTGTGTACCTGTGAAAGATTGGCTGCCTTGGTATGGCAGTGATAATGATGATATTTGTTGTGGTGAAAGATCCTTGGCTTAGTTAGTATGTACATGTGTAATAATGGCCGCCTTATTTAGTATGTTTATGGTGACATCAGTTCTGTTAACTGTTAGATTGGTAGCCATGGTTAAAAAACACAATGACTATAATTTCTGTGTGATGTATGATACCCCAGATTATAGCCAATTACTTGGGTTCCATAAGAAATATATGTAATGGCAAAATCTTTGACGAGGGAAATTATTTTCGTATTTGTCTGTTATAATCAGTGTTGATACCTCAGGTTACAGTCAACTACTCAGGTCCCACAATCAAATATAGGTAATTGAAAAATCTGTGGGTGAGGGAAATGATTTTTTAGGTCTTTTTAAATTTGATCTTTCGGGCCACTATTGCATGTTTCTGTGTCTGTGTACATGTGTGTATTTGGCTTGGCCATTCAAGCCATCCCTTAAGATTTGAAGTAGGTTTGTTCTGTTACCAATCCAAATAACTGTTTCATCTGCCTTGTGCATTATTTGTAGACTTGAGTCAAGTGCAGCCTGCAGGCACTCAAGGCTAATTGTTTCAAAAACTTATTAGACTTTATCTGGTGTAGTATCTGACGTAGTTGTTTCTTGTGCAAATGGTCAGGGCCGAGGGATGTTGAATCACTTAAGACTTTTGTCTTAGAAGAAGCTGAAAAGGCAGCTACAAAGTCACAGCTTGACAGTGATAAAGAATTGTGATTTATTGTCAGGTAGAAACTAAACATCTCTTTGTAGAGCTTTTTTTTCTTTGTACCGCATAAGAGGTTCTGAATCCGTTCTGAGGGTTGATTATGAAATCTTGAGAAATTTCCTTTATTTACTTATTAAAGAAAAAGAATGGAGATATCTCCTTTGTTTAAAGAATGACTTGGAGAATGTGGATCTGGGGATCCTTGTGATCAATTTGTATGTAACAATTGAATGTCGTTACCTCTGCAGATGTGACTTGCGCGTTGAACCAGCACTAGTGCACATTGTGACGGACTGCCGGTATATGCTTTTATGGACAGCTGCGCATCTTCAGTAGTTGGGTTCTAGCATTACAATTTTGTACTTGGGATGACTACTCCAGTGAGGCGAATACTAACTACAACTGATATATGGGCAATAGCAGCTTGTATTCGTAAACGAATTTAAATACTCAAGTCATTTTCACAGGAGATTTTCTTTGGATGTTCATTAGGTTAATCCAAAGTATTGAGCAGTTTATGTTATTGTGGAATTAAGGTTATCACAATTAATTTATGTTTGGATTTACAAGATGTTTAAATATGCCAAACATATTTATATTGAAGGTTTATTTTCATTGGTATCTATAAAAATCTTTTAGTTGTCATTATGAGGCCGAGACTGGAAAAGCATGTTAGGTTTCATCCAACTTGGTGCGAGAAGACGGCATCCTGTGTAAATGTTGCTCAAAACAATTATTTCGTGATGACAGAATTTACTTCCAACTAAATTAATATTAATCCAAAACAATTTCATACATTTTGAGATCGTACAAAGAACGTGCATTTTAGATTCCCTATGTTGTAAGCAGTGTATTTGGAGGAAGCTAAAACTTTCCTAAAAGCCTTTTGCAACAGATCAAAACAGAAGCTTGAACAGAGGGTATGTCCGTTACTTCAAACAAAGAAACCTGCTAGGCAATATAATACTCAATGTTTAGATGAGTAAACAATAGAGCATAACTAATCTCACAAGATCAAAAATCTGGAGAAAAATCCAAGTTAAAACACAAAAACAGAAGTTGCAAACATTAATACGAAGTTGTCCAACTACACAACTCATCTCAATGTATAAAACGAAAACACGAGGAGCCTACAACACAGCTAGCAGAGCAACCGGAGGATGATCCAACTGCTCAGCTCCTCCACAACCCTTACAAGGGGTTGGTAGAGCACTACGATGTAAACATTCAAAACTGTCCACAAAACTTCCATAATAACACCAAACAAATTGAAAAGAAACAGCATTGGACAAAACTAGCCTAGCTCAGGGGCCCGGTAAAACACATCTCACTTCTTCTTTGCTGCAGCCTTGGTGACCTTGGCACCGGTTGGATCCTTCTTCTCAACACTCTTGATGACACCAACAGCAACTGTCTGTCGCATGTCCCTCACGGCGAAACGACCAAGTGGTGGGTACTCAGAGAAAGTCTCAACAACCATGGGCTTGGTTGGAATCATCTTCACCATACCAGCATCTCCATTCTTCAAGAACTTGGGCTCCTTCTCAATCTCCTTACCAGATCGCCTATCAATCTTTGTCAAGATCTCAGAAAACTTGACAGCAATGTGGGAGGTGTGGCAGTCGAGAACTGGAGCATATCCATTTCCAATCTGGCCAGGGTGGTTCATGATGATGACCTGAGAGGTAAAGTTGGCAGCCTCCTTTGCAGGATCATCTTTGGAGTTGGAAGCAACAAAACCACGCTTGAGATCCTTGACAGCAACATTCTTGACGTTGAATCCAACATTGTCACCTGGAAGAGCCTCCTGGAGAGCTTCATGGTGCATCTCAACAGACTTAACTTCAGTTGTCAGTCCAGTGGGACCAAAAGTAACAACCATACCAGGCTTCACAACACCAGTCTCAACACGTCCAACAGGTACAGTACCAATGCCACCAATCTTGTACACATCCTGAAGTGGGAGTCGGAGGGGCTTGTCTGAGGGCCTCTTGGGCTCATTGATCAAGTCAAGGGCCTCAAGAAGGGTGGGACCCTTGTACCAGTCAAGGTTGGTGGACCTCTCAATCATGTTATCACCCTCGAATCCAGAAATGGGGACAAAGGCAATTTTATCTGGGTTGTACCCAACCTTCTTAAGATAGGATGAGACTTCCTTCACAATTTCATCGTACCTTGCCTTTGAGTACTTGGGAGTGGTGGCATCCATCTGTACATATCAGTTTAAATAATGAGTCATGTGTTAGCGCTGCTAATAAATAACAAAAACCATAATGTCTGACATACAATACCATTGACATATAAAATATAAGCTTTACCTTGTTACAGCAGCAAATCATCTGCTTGACACCAAGAGTAAACGCAAGCAAAGCATGCTCACGGGTCTGACCATCCTTGGAAATACCAGCTTCAAAACCACCAGTGGTGGAATCAATAATGAGGACAGCACAATCAGCCTGGGAGGTTCCAGTAATCATGTTCTTGATGAAGTCACGATGTCCAGGTGCATCAATAACTGTGCAGTAGTACTTGGTGGTCTCAAACTTCCACAAGGCAATATCAATAGTAATACCACGTTCCCGCTCAGCCTTGAGCTTGTCCAACACCCAGGCATACTTGAATGACCTCTTGTTCATCTCAGCAGCCTCCTTCTCAAACCTCTCAATAACACGCTTGTCAATACCACCAAGCTTGTAGATCAAGTGACCGGTGGTGGTTGATTTCCCGGAGTCGACATGGCCAATGACCACAATGTTGATGTGAAACTTCTCTTTACCCATGATGGAATTTCAGCAAGATATCTGAAATTGCAAACAAAAAGTGTCAAAACTCAACAGGCAATTAGCCTGAATAGAATACAAGATCATAGTAACATGGACTTTTGACCAAACATCAAACAGACTGAACATAAGCAACAACTAAGAATTCAAATACAAAGTACAGATGGTAAAGATTTGCGAAAAAAAAAAATTAGATATGTGCTACTACTGCAGAACTCAGTCCCTTAGATGTTCTTAAAGATTTGCGATCATACCCGCAAATCATTACAGGTCTGTAGGATCATCACCGTTACTAGTAACTAAATAAACTACAAACTGGGTAACACCATAAAATAATTGTAACCAAAAAATATCTTCATTGTAAATTGTAATATCAAAGCATGCATAATGAAAAAAGTTTTCGCAAATTAGCAAGAGAAAAAAAATTAAACTCAGTCCCTTAGATGTTCTTAGATCTGCGCTCATGTCCGCATATCATTACAGGTCTGAAGGTTCATCACAGTTACCAATAAATTTATACCATTGGAAAATTTACAAAATAAAAACAAAGAACAAAATTTACACCATTTGAAAATTTAGTTGCTCCACTGTTTCCCAAAGAAACAAGACGTAAATTTTGAGGTAAAAAATTATGGAAAGCAACACCTATTAATTTTGCTTCAAGGGAACGAGTCACATGGAACTGATAAAATCCACAAACCAGATAATGAAGCCTAGTAACATATAACACAAACATTGGAAAGAAACACCATAAACAAATGTCAAGAAGCACCAATCAGATCAGATCTTCCTGTAGCAGATACAAGATTGTTTTCGACCAGCAAACAATAATACTCATCAACAGAACAGATTATCACAACAGAACACCTAAAACCCACATGCAATTTCTACAAGAACATCAGATCTAAAACCCATTTTTGAACAAAACCCAGTTCATCAATTAACTTAAATCAAACAAATAACAAAACCAAACTCTAAAGCCACAAACATTCAAACGGGTACAAAGGCTTAAAGCAATAACGGGTGGATGGAGATTCAAACCTCAAGAAACTCAAAGTGAAGAATATATGGGGGATCTCTCTCGCCGCCGACTTGAGTCTGAAGAGTGAGATGAAGGAGAGGATGAGGAGAATGAGAGGCTTGGGGATTTAAAGAGGAGCAATTGCTACATCTGTTTGGTTAGGGTTTCTTTATGCGCCGTTGGATCTTGGTAGATTTGATCCAACTGTTGTAATGCTCACTTGCCACTGCGGCGCTGCTGATGCCCTAATCCTTAGACATGGTGTCGCCACTTTTGCACAAGCATATTCTTTTTCTGATGAATGACCATCCTACCCTTTCATTTAATTCTCTTTATTTATTTATTTATTTATTTTTGCTTTTTAATTGTGGCGGTAAAGAAGATCATGAAGAAGAGAATACTGCTGAGCTGATGCCTCATCTCACTCGGGTCGGGTGTCTATTGTGTTTGCACCTGGTGTTGCAACCGGGCGCAGCCCACATTGTAGCTCGTTTCGTTAATAGACATGAGGTAATTATGTTTGGAACTGAATGGTTTTTTAAAATTTTTGCCGCCGATGTAAATCTCACTATTCGCTATTAATAAAACTTTCAGCGATTTTGGAAAAAAAAATAAAAAAAATACTGCTGAGGAATTTTTAAATAAAATATTTAATAGCCATTCAACTTTCAAAATGTATGTTGAGGGTGTTTGTTTCACATTGAAAAGTGGTTTTATAGTGGAATCTCAATTTCCTTCATGTATCATAGAAATGCTTGGCGTGTTGGGTCCAACGGTCACACGTTCAGTATTTTGTCCCGCATTTTGCGCTATTCCTCCCATTACCGATTGATTTTGGAGTGAAACCTCAACTTCCTTCATTTTATAATGAATGAAATTTTATCTGTGGTAGCCAAAAATAAAATACTCTTAACTTATCATGTCCATGCCAATAAAAATAGGTCGGATATTTGATCATTGTATTTTGCTCCAATTATCATTTTTGGAAAGCTTATAGGGCAAGAATCCAAAGCAGCACATGAAAAAACAAAAACAAAAAACAAAAAAAAATTGAAGCGGAATACTCATTATAAAAAACGGTGAATTTCACTTTTTTTTTTCTTTTTTTTCTTTTTTTTTTGTGAGAGTTCATATTATGGAATTCATTATTATTTATGGATGATGGTTCCTTTGTTGTGAAAGTCGACGTAGGCCTATAAAGACTATAAAATTGGTATTTAGGTCCAGCATGACAGGACCCGATCCAAATTTCGCTTTGAAATCCGAGTCAGACCCTGTGCGTGTCCGACACCTGGCAAATGTCGGGCACAAAAGACCTATTTGCCCTTCCAAACAAAACACGATAAAACAACAAGGTTGACTTCTACCGAAAAACCGGCAGAGTTTCCCTTGTAACTGGCTCAATACCAAAACATTCACACCTGCCAAACAAGTATACATATATACAACCAACTGCCAGCATATGTATATATACATTCCAAGAGATCAAAACTCAGTCTAGGGCAAAACATCAGAGCGACTGCTAAGAATTTACAAAAGAGTGAATCTTTGTACAAAATACAAATCCTACATCAAAGAAAGGCGCGGAAGATGGGAAGTGGCCCGGTGCTGGATTCCTGTGCACGTCTACTGCCTGGGGGCGCAAAACAACAAGAAGGGTGAGTGGACCCAAAACAAAGCGTAGAAAATAATATATGAACATACTAACCCCACTATAGAAACAGTTATACAAACTAACTTATTTTCTTTATTTCTGAAATCAATGAATGTATATAACTATACATTTGAAAACAGTTGAAAACTATCACCTAGGTGTACCCCTATTTCCGTCAAATCCTTATATCCGTCAATTCCTTGCATCACCATGGGTGACACATACTCGCAGGTCTCAGTGACACGAAGTCAGTCCGAGCCGCAACTCGCAAGATTCAGGGAACCGTAGTCCACCTTTATCCGCATTACTCGCTCCACACGAGTTCGAGTACCAAGGAACTCGTGGGGCAACTGTCAAGCATGCTGACTAAATCAAAGGTAACAAATATAAACCGAAGGCAACATTTAATAACTGGGTACAAGGTGATTTAAGAAAATATAAAGTTTCTGAAGAAAAGTTGTTGAAGAATTAACTTTCTATAACCTTTAAAATTCTGCTGCCATTTATCTGATAATTAACGAGAATATCTGTTCCTATATTCTTAAAAGGAAACTTCACTCGGCAGCATGTAATATAAAATATTTAACAGCATAAAACAGCTTATAACTGAAACTGAACTGCTTAACTGAAACTGAACTGATTAAATTCATTTATAAAAACAAAGAGTCCACTCACTGATGGTCCGAGCTAATTGGACCCTTCGAAGGTCCTTCCTGCAGGTCGACTGGACCTCTGGTGCCTGATTATCCATGAATAATAAATCAATAAACTGCTGAATAAAAAGAATCAAATTAAACACCCTGCCCCGGCTCCTAGAAATACGTGCACCAATTTAAAGTGATCCCTATGCCCATAACAGCTTTCCTTCCACGTGGGATCGTTTAGCGGTATCTTGGGACTCAAAAAGCGCTAAAGTCCAAAAAGTCAATCCGGAACCCCACGGGTATAATATGATCCGGATGCCGCTAGAAGGTCCAATATATTTAGGACACATGTCCCGAGGGTATTGGTGTCAATCGGACGGTCGGATTGATCACAATCCTGTAATCGCATAATTTCTAAACCCTAGCCCTAGGGTTCGCGTTTTCGGAGTATCCGGGTCTCCGATTCACAATCCGTCGAATCCTACACGTTTCTAAAATTATCTAGAGTAACATATCTAAAATTGATTACGATCCAACGGCTCAACAGTATTGAACCCGGTAATCGCACAATATGAAAAATCCGTTCAAGGCTCAAACGGTATCCAAATTGAGATCCGCGAATTCCTATGCGCTCGTGACGACCCGAGAGTCACAAAACTGTACAAAATTACTTCACCACCCTAGCCCACGAGCCCCAGCACGCGCGGGCAGATTTGGGTGTCTTAAGCGATTTCGGGTGGTCGAAAAATCTCGGAACCAGGACTCCAAACTCCTATCCTAGGTAAAACACCCCATTTGGAGTCACTTTTGTTCTTGGACCTACCCCAAAAAGTGGCCGAAAATGGCCGAACACGGAGGCCAAAAGTCGGCTGAATTTCAATTTGAAAACCGAGTGATCTACAGCAAAAATTGATCGAAACCCAGCCAACCAGCAGTTAGAACACGAAAAATAGCTAGAAATCGATACCTCACACGACTGATTTGGTGGCCGGATGAGGGAGAAACTGAGGTTGGAAAATCTGCCAAAACTGCTGCGTTTTCCAGCAGTTTCCGGCGGCTCCAGACAGCAGCAGGGGCAGCGGACGGGCTGGGGTTGATGGCGGGAGCTGGCCGGTGCTGCTGGGTCCGGTCCGGAGGGTCGGGGTGGCGTGAGGTGGCGTTGGGGTGGCTTGGAAGGTGGCTGCCCGACTGGTTTTCTAGAACTATCTGGAGGGAGAGAGAGAGAGAGGGAAAGAGAAAGAGAAGCTGAGGTTTTTATAAAAATTCTGATTTTCTTATTTACTATTTTGCCTTTCGTGATATTTTAATCGTATTTTCTTCGTTACAACTCCGATTCGAGCTTACTTCGTGTCTATGAACTCGTATCGTCGTGCTCTACACAACGGTGTATGTGGAATTGTCAAATTCCTTTTCAGTCAAAAAGTCAACGTTGAGTTCATAAGTGAGTCAAAGGGCAAAATTGTCTTTCCGCATAATAAATTACTAATTACATGTGAATTTTAGGTTTGGGTCTTTACACAGCATTATGGCTTAGGTTAACTCATGATAAGAGGATAAAATGTTTTGGTCAATTTGTGAGCTCTCATGCAACATGCCTAGTGACATATAGTCCCTTCTGTCAAAAATGGGGCATGTTTTTATTTAGCCATGCATCCTACCATAAGTAAGATGTGTCTTACCTTTATAGAAGATTTTTATAGTTTGATTTTTTCAATCGCGAAACCTAATAAAAAAAACTGAAAAATAAAGTACTAAGCCGAAAACTAGTTTGATCAAGAAGGAAAATACACCCACCACTTAACCCCATCAAGTCGTTTCAAATAACTCAAAACAAAGCTACAAAGATATACTAATACTAATGTACTTATGTAAATCATAAAACTATAACTTGTGATCATATCTAAATTTTAACTAAAATGATTGTCTGACTCGTCACATTAAGAGCATCTCCAGCGCAGGGGCGCTGCTAGGGCAAAAGGCCCCCCTCGAGCCCAATGCACTATCCAGGGCAGCAAATGCAGCCGGGGAAAGGCCTGGGTCCCACCAGCCAGGGCAAGCCCAAAGGCAGATCTTGGCTGGGCTTCAACCTGAGGGCGCTGATGACAGGACCCGACCCAATTTCTGCTTTGGAATCCGAGCCGAATCCTGTGCGTGTCCGACACCTGGCGAATGTCGGGCACGAATGACCTTTTACCCTTTCCTTTTTCCAATTTCTTTTAAAAATTTTCCTCAGACTTCTGCCGAAAATTCGGCAGAGTCTCCCCTGTATTTTGACCAAACCCAAAATCTTCCACATGTCAAACAGTCTCAAATAACATACCAACTGCCAGACTAATTCAACAAACAGATCTCAACTTCAGTGTCTTATGTTCAACAAGATATCAGAGTCTTTCTATATAAATTTACATATTCAAGAAAAAGTTATAACGAGTTCCTACACTTTGGTGGTGGGTCGGGAGCTAGGATGATGGCCCGAGTGGTTTCCTTCGTTCTTCTACGGCCTGGGGGCGAAAAACAAGTTAAAATTGTGAGTGGACAAAAATAATGTTCGTAATAACATTTGAGAACATAATAACCCCCGTTTGAAAAACATAGGGATATAAAAACTATGATATGATCATAATCAACTCGAGATATTCAATTAAACATAGATAAATGTAACTACATAAATGTTCACATACTAAACAAAGATATAACCGAGTAACACATGTTAAGTGTCAAAGATACTGATAGAAATAAGTGAAATAACAACTGCACTAAAAAGTTTTAAAAGAATCCTTTTTAACTGCCACCTAATTGTATCCCTGTGATAGCCGTCAATTCCCTGGCAGGTCTCGGGCGTCACACAGGCTATCCGAGCCGCAAACTGGTGAAATCAGGGGACTATGATCAGCCTGATCCGCTGGCAGGTCCTCGATGACACCAAGTCAGCTCGAGTCACTCAGGCAGGATACAGGGGACCGTAGTCAGCCTGATCCGCAATCCTGGCAGGTCTCGGGGACACAAAGTCAGTCGAGCCGCAATCCTGGCAGGTCTCGGGACACCAAGTCTGCCGAGCCGCAAATCCTGGCACTCACGGTTCGAGCGTCCCCGAAACTCGTGAGGCAAGTCAAGTGCACTGACTAACTGAAATAGGACCGGATGTCCGTCGACATCGGTCCAACTCTGGGTAATCACCAAATAGAGAGCGGGTACATGGTGGTCTAAAATAACTATCTCTGATAAAATCTGATATCCTTTGAACTCTTGTAAGTCTGAGCTAAAATACTAATTTCTATATCAAGAATCTCAAATCTGTTTATTCGACTAATTTTTATAAAAATAAAAATATTTCACAATAACATTCACGTTATATCACTTATTCAAGATCAAATATAAAATATAATTATAAAATCTTTTAAGAAAGAAAAGTCCACTCACTGCTGGTCCGAGCTAGCTGGACCCTTCGAAGGTCCCTCCTGTGGGTTAGCTAGACTCCTGGTGCCTGATTATCCAAGAATAATAAATTAATAAACTGCTGGATAAAAAGAATTTAAATTAAATACCCTGCCCCCGGCTTCTAGAAATACGTGCATTTCATCCCAAGTTACTCCTATGCCCACATTATCCCTTTCAGACACTTGGACCAGTTTTGGAAGGTCCGACGCTCAGCTAAGCGATAAACTGTCAGATCGGCCGACCCGGGACCCGTGGGGTCCATGATCTCCGATGGCCAATTTGGGCTTCCCTGTAGGTTCCTCATAGAGAGGGAACCATGTTCCACGAATTTGGTCCGAAACGGACGGTCGGATTAGCCAAAATCGCATTATCGCATAAAATCCAAACCCTAGCCCCAGGGTTCGCAATTTCGGAGTATCCGGGACTCCGATTCGCAATCCGTCGAATCCTACGCGATCCTGAAATCACGTAGACCGACATATCCAAAATTTAGCGCGATCCAATGATTTTATGACACTGCACCCAAGGATCGCGCGATATGGAAAATTCGTTCGGGGCTCAAACGGACTCCGAATCGAGATCCGCGAAATCCTACGCACTCGTGACGACACGAGGACCTCAAAACTGCCCAGATTCATTCCACCACCCTCGCCCAGGCGCCGCCACACGCGCAGGCAGACCGGGTGTCCAAAGCGATTAGGGTTCGTCGAAAAATCTCGGAACCAAGACTCCAAACTCCTATCCTAGGTAAAACACCCCATTTGGAGTCACTTTTGTTTTTGGACCTACCCCCAAAAAGTGGCCGGAAATGGCCGATCACGACGGCCGAAGTTCGACCAATTTTCAAATCGAAAATCGAGCAACCTAGAGGTGAAATCGATCTAAACCCAGCCAGCCATCAGTTAGAGCACGTAAAATAGGTGGAAAACCATACCTCACTCGAAAGATTTGGTGGAGAAACGAAGGAGAACGAATAAGTTGAAGTTTGGATGAAAACCGGCGGAAATTCTCAATTTCCGGCCAGTTCCCTGCGAGCTGAGGTCGGCGACAGGTAGGGGAAGGACGGCGGCGGCGAGGCGGGTCGACTGGTACCAACGGCGAAGGTCGCCGTGACCTGTGGCGGCGGCACGCTCGAGTTGCAGAGGGGAGGAGGCGACGGCCTCGCGTTCAGGAGAAGGAGAGAGAGAGGAGAGAGAAAGGGAGAGAGAGAGATAAAAATCTGACTTTTCCAAATTACCGTTTTGCCCTTCGCGATATTTTGATCGTATTTTCTTCGTTAGAACTCCGATTCGGGTCTACTCCATGTCTACGGACTCGTTTCGCCGTGCTCTACGCAACGAAGAAAGCGAAATTTCCAAATTCTTTCTCGATCAAAAAGTCAAATTTTTCCCCATTAAAAAATGCGAGGGCAAAATGGTCTTTTGGTTAGAATAAAGAAATCTTAATTTTTAGATATTTTGGTTTGGGTTCTTACAGCTGACGTCAGCGGTGACATCAGCAAGCAAAAAAAAAAAAGGAAAAAAAATTCAATTTAAAAAAATTTAAAAAAAAACAAAAAAATTATGGATGTTTTCCTTATAAATACATAACAATTTTATTCACTTTCCCTATAAAATACATAACAAGTTTATATTTTATTGCATTTTCTTTTTTTTCTTTTTTTTCCTTGCCCTTGCCCTAGCCTTTTTGGGTGGAACCACATATGGCAAGGTTGCCACTATTCACGTGAATAGTGCAGCCCTTGCCTTAGGCTTAGCCCTTAGAGCAACTCCAGCAGCAAGCCCAGCCAGAGGCTGGGGCGAGAAAAAAAAAAAAACCCAGTTCCAGCGAGGAGCCCAAGCCTGGGTTAGGAGTGGGACCCACGAAGTCGGGCTGACCCTCAAGCCAGTTTAGCCCGAGCTCAAGTCCGAGGGCTTGGCTGATTTCATTGCTGACGCCAGGTTGGCATCAGCCCACTCATTTGATTTTTTTTTCTGTTGCCATGTGGCGTCGTCTGGGCTCTCCGATCGGATTTTTTCCTCAAATCCAACGGTAGCCAAATTTTTTGCAATAAAATACTGAAAAAATTCAGAAATTTTTTAAAAAATACCCAAAAATTAATGAATTTTTTTCTATAAATACCAGCCAATTTTTTTTAAAATTTAGATGAAATTTGAAATTGAAAATTTTATCCGATTATGAGATATGAATAGTATTGACATGTAGAAACCCGAAAATCTTATCATAAAATATTATCCAAATTAATTATTGAGGTAAACAAATTTATGAAAAAAAATAAATAGTAATTGTCCTTTGCCATGGGAACAGGTGGAAACACAAAATACTATTTATAAGGGCAACCACTATTCACGTGAATAGTGACTGCCCTAGCTCCCCCTTGCCTTGACTAAGGACAAATGAGTGGAATTGCTCTTATGAGTGGAGATACTCTAAAAAAGTTGATCTTCAAGATTTTGGTTGCTCTCTGCATATAGGCCCACACTTCAAAATACTATGCCTTTACTTGCAACACACTCAACAAATTCTAAAAGGACACTTAAAATTAACTATCATTTCTTTAAAATAAAAAAGATTATAAATAACAAAAAAGTTAACAATTACAGGCTTTTTTCTGGGCCATCACAGCGGGAAAGTAGAATCATCTTTAAAAAGTGCACCGGTGCTTCAATCTAAGGGGACACAATGCACACCATTTTCAAGGCCCAGTAATGTTTTTTTAAAAAAATTTAAAATTTTAGTTTTTAGTTTTTAGTTTTTATTTTTTATTTTTTATTATAACTTTTCTTGTTGAGATGTGCTAACTCACGCACACTACACGAATGATAAGACTTGAACCCAAAATCTTTTATAGGGAATCAATAACTTTAAACCACTGCACTAGAGGGTCATTTGCTTTAATTTTATTTTAGTAAAAGGTGAAATCATCATTTTAGTGAAAAAATTTGAAGGGAGTTTGGTTTCAATGGGTAGCTGTGGCAATAAATTTTGCTTTTATAAAGTGTCTTTTTTCCTTTAAAATAAGGGTAGATTTGACATTAAAATTAGGTGTGTTGATCAATTTCTGAATATAACAATGCAAAGACGTGCTTGGATTGGGCCAAAATTTGGGTTGGGTTTGGAATTGCCGTGGAGCCCGTAATGTTAGAGAGCACGCACACTTGCCTACATTCGATATAGAGTATAGACATACGTTTGTTTTATCGGCAGCAGCGAGCAGCAGCAGCAGCAACAGCAACGTCAGCAGCATTACGCCTCTCTTCCTCTAAGTCTGAAGGTGAGTTGGTATATCAGCACACAAACGCACCCACATCTCTTGTTCACATTTGAATCATGTGATACTGGAATGCACTGATGTGGGTTTTGATGGTGAAAACTTAGCATTTATATCCTCTAAGAATCTGATTAAGTTGGTGGGTTGGATATGAATTTCAGTGGCTTCTCTAAGAATTTGCTGAAGCTGTTAGAGGGAGAAGGGGGTGGGGAGATCTGTTGATTTTCGGATTTAGAGTCGTTTGGTTAAGTTGGGTTTTTTTAGTTCTGCCGTTGGTGGTGTTAATTAATTTGACTCTTTGTATTTTTATTTCAACACATGGCATAAGACGTAAAAATTTCAATGCAAATTCAAGCATGTTATGATTCTTGAATTGAGCTGTTTGCATTTCTAGGATTGGTTAGTTTTACTTACTTATGAATTGAGCAGTTTGTAAAAGCATGTTCAGATCTGAGTTGATTTTGTCAATGTCTTAGCATTCTGCTCTGCTTTTTCCCTTTCCCTTTCAGTGTTTTGTTCCATTTTTTTATCTACTATGTGAACTGGATTGGCTTTGTAATGTGAAAAGGATAATTGATTTGGTTACACAGTAATGAAACCCAAGTGGGATTCCTTTAGAATTTGAAAACTCTCAATGGTGATAACAATCCGAATAGCTTTCGATGTGAAATGGATGACTTTGATATTATGTGGTTGGTTATTGGGTTTATTTTCTAGTCTAGTTGAATTCAAGGTTCCTGTTTAAGCTATGCTGACATTTGGTTGTATCTGTAGAGTTGGATTCACATGTACTTTTCTTTTGTTATTTTTCTTCTGCTATCATATGCAGATCAACTTAACTGAACTTGTATTTATTGTACTGAATTTTGATTATGAAACTAAAGTTACCTATTTGCAACTTATGATTTGATGACACAGGAAAAATTCAAATTTTGTTTTCCATTCTTTGAATATGAGCTGAGGAATTTAACAGAATTAGAACTTTTATGCAGATGTTGTAAAGAGAACATATTTGTTGAGCCTAAAAGAAATTCGGCGTGTAGCCTTGCGATCTTTCTGAATTTGAAATACTGTTATGTATATTTAAGTATCTTGTTTGATCATTTTGCTTGCCTTGTATGGCCTGGTCTTTGTCTTTACTCTTTACGGATTTGTTTAGGCCTTTGTTGTTGTGCAGTGGTCTTCCCTGTTTTATTAATTTAAGCATGTATTCAAAAAGAAAGAAAGTAGAAGGGAATTTGCAAAATGTGTTTAGTGTGATTCCAAACTTGTTGGACACTTTCAAGTTCTAGTTTTGCAGCAATCATTCACATTACAGCAGTGTAGTTTTCACAACAAAACGCCCATGTAGTCCTTGATTAGTTGAACTGCATGAATGCGGTGACAGTTATGTGGTTATAGCAATAGCTTAGGAAGAGTTTGTCATTGTGCTTGATAAAGTTGGTCTTCCCCCTAATCTTGCTGCCGGGGTCATTGCTAATGCAAGTTCAAAATTTCAGACAGGATTGAACTGGTTTAATCAAGCCCTCTTCAAAGGAGGTTACTTGAACCAGATTACGGTGACATCCATTGCCAGTGGGTGATTACAATACGAAATCACTGCAAAATAAAAATAAAAGAAGCTCTCTAGAGAAGTTATGATGTTCTATATTTGCCTCATCAGCATGAATCTGTTGTAGAATTATATTCACTTCATATGTTAGTTATGTGACGAGATATCCAATGCTAGGTTAGGCCAATATGTGATTATTTGTTTTATTAGTTCTTACCTTTGCAAGTCTTTTTTCATTTTCTTTTTTTGGGTGGGACTGCTTTTT
Source organism: Prunus persica (assembly GCF_000346465.2). NCBI lineage: Eukaryota > Viridiplantae > Streptophyta > Magnoliopsida > Rosales > Rosaceae > Prunus > Prunus persica. The sequence continues at coordinate 6,620,684 of NC_034014.1, forward strand.
CAAGTCTGATCATTGGGTGAACCTGCTTTTTTATCTACAGAGCATTATCATAAACCTTTCTTTTTATTCAGGACATCATAAGAATCAGAAAAAGGGTGCCGGAAGAATTTCTCTGCTATGGTACTCTCTCTCTCTCTCTCTCTCTCTCACACACACACACACACACACACACACAGAGAACACAGAGACGCCCATAGTACTGTCATTACTCTCATGATTATCTATCTTATTATTGCAGATATCATTTCCTTTGTCTCATTTCCTCTGAAGATTTTAATCTTGAGTACCTCACACCTATTTCTTTAATTCCTAGGTATGTCATTGTGGACTTTTTTTCATGAATGCGTTGTTTTTTTTTTCCTTTCCCTTTTTAGTTCCTTTTTGGTAAGAAATGGCTTCATCTTGTATATGTTGTCACAGGAAGCTTGACATGAATGGCGATTTCACATTTACACTGTCTGCAATCTGTGAGAGTTTCTTTCCCCTGCCGTCCTTCCGTTTCTAACAATTATTGTTATGGTAGAGACAATTTCACGAGAAAGAGCAGTTCCCTTGTCTATGCCTCCACCAACAACTTGGACAGGGACCTTCATCTTCAATCAAAGGTACCTATTTATGCAGTCAGATCATACCCAGACGGTTGTGTTGTGGTACGGACTTACAGGTCTTAAACAGAGAAAAGAGAGAATGATATTGCTGGATGGTTTTTTCTCATTAGCATATCTTGAAGCTGTCCATTGTTGTTCGATACCATCTGGACTGTACGCTCCTTACTTCCAAAGAAAAAGTATTACATAGAAATATTTCTAATAAGTGATACAGAAGGATTCTTCATTGTTTTTATCTTATCTTGATAAACCCATTAGCATTTATAGAATCAATACTGACTACATCTAACCCCTGTTCTTTAGCTGTTTCTCAAATAAAATAAAATTTTGTTACACTGGTTCATTTCAATACCTGTTCTTTCGCATGATTCATCTTCTAGAAAAGTACCCAATGTTCCCCAATAGTTTACGTATAAGTGCTATATTTGGCCACATGTGAACTCTACATACTGACCCCCTTTCTTTATTGTTCATATTATTCACAAATACTTATAATTTTCCTTTTCTTCAGCCAGATATTGTCAATATGTGTGTAGGTAACAGCCAATTGTCAGAAATCAAAACTTACTTTTACAAACTTCTTTCTCTGTGTGTGCATTCAAAAAGACTCAAATTTCCTTTTCTTCAGCCAGATTTTGTCACATATGTGTGTAGGTAACAGCCAATTGTCAGAAATCTAAACTTACTTTTACAAACTTCTTTCTCTGAGTGTGCATTAAAAAAGACTCAAATTTCCTTACATTTTCGAAGCATTCTTAGGAGAGCGCTGGTAAGTGTCTACCATATATTAAATATATATTAAATAGGGCATAGGAGGACCATAAAACCTATTGGCAAAAGATAGGACAAAACTTGAGAACGGTGTTCCTGCTGCTCTAATGTTTTTTGTCTTAACGGTGTTCATCATTCCAGTGTTGTGTTATCAATAATTCCAAAAGGATTTATTTTCGCTCTTCATATTGATTATCTGATAATCAAACAGTCTCAACTTTGTAATCCTTGATTTTTTATACTTGTCTTTTTAAGAACTTCATCATGATCATCTGGCTACTGTTTAAACATTTTTTAATTCATCATTTTCTAAGAACTCTTTTTTTTATTTTTTTTATTTTTAAGAAACAAATTTTATTGCATATAACAAGAAAATACAGCAGTGGTCAAAATGACCACAAAAGAAAGCTAAAACACAGGTATAACAACTAGACGAAAACCAGATGCCACTTCATCTGTTTGATTTGCCACAGATGCCAAGTTTTTAAATTTCACTTGTATTATATTTTGTATTCTTGCTCTTTAATGAACCTTTCAATAAGACTTGTATGGTTTATCTTTTCCATATTAGCATATACTTTATCTTGCCACCTTTGTTTGATTCAGCTGTTTAGTTCTGTTAAACCCGTAGGTTTTGTCTTCTGATTATCAGCCATAACTGCTCCATGTAAAATTAGTTATGCGCGTGGTGACAGATATTGTAGTGCCATATCTCATATTGGTGACAGATATTGTAGGTTTTGTCTTAATTTATTCTGTACATCGTGTTTTTCCTTTTTCTCCATTATCAAGATAGTATTTTGGATATGCAAATGGATGAGACTGTAATATCTGTTAGTATTATTTCAGGTTGAAACAGTGTTAGATAGTGTAAAATGGGATAACAGAGGTTTGGCGGTTGCCATAGCTCAAAATGTTGACACGGGAGCCATCTTGATGCAAGGCTTTGCGAACAGGGAAGCAGTGGCTACAACAGTTTCCTCACGGAAAGCAACATTCTACAGTCGCTCACGTTCAATGTTGTGGACAAAGGGAGAGACCTCCAATAATTTCATTAATGTCCATGACATCTTCCTTGATTGTGATCGAGACTCTGTATGTTGCTTGCTAGTTTAATTGGAATATATTTTTTAATCCATGTTTATGTGCTTGATTTAATTACTTTAACTCAGATTTATTTCTCAGATAATTTACCTCGGGAAGCCTGATGGACCTACTTGCCACACAGGATCAGAGACTTGCTATTACACCCCAGTGTTTGATTTGTTAGAAAATCAACAGGTTTTCAGCATTTAATGAACTAAAAGAGCTTACATATTTTTATCATTCATTCATGAGTCAAATTACAGTGAATTGTAAGTGATTCAGATAGTTTGTGGCAGGACAAAGAAGATAAATTAGCGTTGACCACTTTGTACTCATTGGAGTCTACAATTGCCCAGCGAAAAGGAGAATTAGAAGTCCCACAGAGTGGAAAGCCCTCATGGACCCGACGACTACTACTTGATGAGAAATTGTTGTGTTCAAAAATAAGGTATGATGTTCAAATTGTGTCAGATTTGAGTTGTAATGATATAAGTTTCTCTTACCTTGTGTGATAACTTCTCAAGAAATCAAAGGTACCAAAAGGAACTGGAGAACTCATATGCATTTTATCCTTACTAGAGAACTTTGTTAGTAAATGAACTATCCTAATTTTCACCAGTAAACCTTTGTTCATGGTTTTCTTTGCTGCTCCAGGGAAGAGGCAGATGAGCTATGCCGAACACTAGAGGACAATGAAGATAAGCCACGAGCTGCCTCAGAGATGGCTGATGTGCTTTATCATGCCATGGTTCTGCTGGCCCTTAAAGATGTGAAAATGGAAGAGGTTCTAGACATTCTTCGACGTAGATTTTCTCAGTCAGGTATCGAGGAGAAGAGAAGTCGCAACTCGCAATCCTAGATTGTGGACGCCATAGTCTGTCAAGTTTAATGATATGCTTTGATCAATTTTCTCTCTTTCTTTTTTTTGGGGATTATATGCACTACCATTCAACGCAGAGACAATAATTTTTGACAAGATCAAACTACATCGAATTCCTAGTTGATTTTTCGATATGGTATTCCAAGTAACTTGTTAATGAGATAAAGCAGTTAAAAATACATGGCAAAAAATCCTTCTCATGTTTGTAGGGAAACTCACTCAAAACAATAGGTAAACGTGGAGACTCCACAAGACAACGTCCAACAAATTAGCAAGTTAGAGGAAAAGTGCACAGTGATAAAAACTCGAACACAAGTAGTGCCTTGTTATTAAACCCTCCTTTTCCTTTTCCCTTGGTTGTAGAGATTGGTGAAGGCAAAGTGCAGTGTCTGTAAAACACATTTGGGCATTAAAACGGGCGGGGGAGATGGCGGCCTATGTAGTGCAGTACTAAGTTACTCCATGATTAAGGTACTTCACTGAGAAACAAAAAATAGAACGGTGACTGTTGAAACAACTTGCTGCGACCTGTGTGATTATGCTTGGTGAATATTGTGGATAGCTGCATTGATGCTTTTAGAATCAAATTCCATTATCTTCATCCAGTTCTCAAAGTCTCCGATTTCCTATGACACAACAAACAAACCCACAAAAGAGTCAAACTATAAGCACATCCCACTCTTGTAAACATCAGAATAAAAAGACCAAAAAGCATGACAAAGGATTAGTTTGGCTCAGCTATGACAAGAAATTTTGGCACAGCTATTGGCTAAAAAGAGAAAAGGAAAATCAAAACAACACATGCTATGCATGAAAATTACATGTGGTTATTTTGGAAAGTTATGCACAAGCTGGATTCTGTTGGGACTCCAGTCCACATTTCTCAAAAGCTAATTGTTCTTTTTTATTTTTTTAAAGTTAAACAAACCTTAATGGCAGTGTTAATAGAACAAGTGAGTGAGAGCCACCGATCAGTCTGTTGGATAAAGGAGGAAATGGTGGCAGTCAATGCCCGTATTTCAAGCTCAGTTCGTTTCTCCTTTATAACCAACTCTTTCACCCCACCGTTCACTGCTTCCACCAGAAGCTCTGCCACACACACTGCCTTTTTAGTGGCTTCATTCTGTGCCTTCTCTGCCACAATCACTTACATTACGCTTAATTAATTAATTAGTAACTAATTCATTCCAATAGTTAAGAACTTTTGCAATATAAAGGAAAAAACCCAAGAACAAGTGTTGGGGGACTAACCAGTGAGATTGTGGATTCTGAGGGAGGCATGGTGGTGCTCTTGGACCAATTGGAGTAAAGAGTCTTCCAGATCACTTGGATTTATCCTGGACGAGGAGGAGGATGCCACGAGAGCATGTGCCAGTGGAAGAGATGCCAGTGAATACATTTGGCAGCAAGCTCTCGTAGAGAGGGTTGTGCTGATTTCTTAACAGCACTGTTGGAGGTGAGCTAAAATGTTATTCTTGCCTAAACTGATTTTCAACCAAATGGCAACATTTTTCGTGATTGTCAAACTCTATGTAGTGATGCAACGGCTTAACTTCAACAGTAAAAGAAGAGCTACTTTTAGAACTCAGTTTATCTGCAAGAATGAAGGAAACACTGGATCAGAGTTTATTCACATCCAATTACGCAAATTGAGTAAGCTGCAAACTAATAACTATCACTCCAAGATAACATACTTCCCAATTCAAACAGATGGAGACTCAACCTGTTCCAATAGATAAAACTTATTACAAGTGACTGATATGACAGGTATACAAAAAGCTTCGTCCAAACACTTGTTACAAAGATTGTATAAATCTTACAGCCAATTAGGCTACAAGTGATTGATATGACAGGTATATAAAAACCTTCGTCCAAACACTTGTTACAAAGATTGTATAAATCTTACAGCCAATTAGGCTACAAGTGACTGATATGACAGGTATAGAAAAGAATTCAAAATTTATACCATTGCTTCTTCATATCCAAATTACCAGATCCACTTATCAACAACCTATTCAGAAAATTTTGCCACACACCAGCTGCCAACCACATATAGGCTCTAATTTAGGCACTATCCCGCACTAACAATACTGGCAGTCCGGTAGATTTGTGGAAGATAACATCAAAGTAATCGGAAAGATGTACTTACAAATGATCAATGACACTACCTGAATTGAGAGTGGGCATTCGAATCTCCATAGTCATCTTCAAGCACATATAGAAGCTTCCTGTAAGTATGCCCATTCAGAAGGTCTTTCTCTTGGAACTCCTTCAACAACCTCATTGCCTCTCCCACCCTTCCTTGTCTGCAGATTTCATCAAGCACTGTCCTATAAGTAATGAATTCAGCTGATCTTTGCTTCTCAATCATCTCCCACAAATACTTCACTGCCTCCTCAACCTCTCCATTAAGAGCCAAAGCGTTCACAAGCGAGTTGTATGATTTACTACTTGGGATAAACCCTTTACTCTTCATTTCATTGCACAGCTGCTTAGCATTGTTTGTTCGGCCTTGGGAACATAACCCATGGATGAGATAATCATACGAAAATGAGTTGGGCAAGCAATTATAGACCACACCCATCTGATGGAATATTCTAAGTGCATCATTGACATGAAGGGAAAGTACATACCCCTTAATCATAGAATTCAAAGAGTAAATATCAGGTTCAATCCCATCATCCACCATTTGCCTAAACAGGCACCTAATGGTCTCCATGTACATGTGATTTATGTAAGAATTAGATCCCCTACTCAAAAAGGCCGTAAAAAGAATATTATACGTCCTAATTGAAGGCCTGCAATTCAAGTTTCTGCTATTCTGCATGTGTTTAAATATATTGACAGCTCTAGTCAACTTCCGAGCTTCTGTGAAAAAATAGATAATGGAATTGTAAAGTGCCTCAGAACCAATGTAGGAAATAGCAAGCACTTGATTGACAACATCATCCATTTCTTCATACATTTAGCTACCCCAAGTTTCTTTACGTAATGTGATAAGTAGAAACATCATGTTTGAAGCGTGGCTGTTGTGATGCCCAATTGAACAACTCTAAACACACAATAGGATCGTCTTGCTGAGTTATAACATTGCAAAGTTCTTCAGGTGTGAATCTAGGCAACAACTGGGATATGGCCCTTTGAAATTGGACTTCATCAAGAGTTGATTTACTGGATTTGACTCTTTTATTTTCTCTCCTTCTAAAAGATCGCGAAGGGGGCTTGGTTGAGTAAAAGTTATACAACAAAAACCGGTCATATATACCCAGAAATCCATTTGAAGCAATTTTGGGAACTGGGTCAATTTGGGTTTGACTCAAATAATGTATAGGCCTCAAAGTGCTATTAATTGGATTCGAACTATATGGAGAAACAGCCATCCTTTGCGGGTTAGACAAGTATTGATGAAACGAATGTTCATAACAGAGCCTACTGAAGTTTCCGTTCATGTAACTATTTCTAAAGCCATATCTACAAACAGAAATCATTTTACTGAATGATTACCAAAAGATGGGAAGCACCAATTTTTTACTGCTGAACTTGTTAATTTGGTTGAGCCTCCTAATCCATTATGGACTTTCACCAAGAAAACTGAAATCACAACATACAAATTATCAAAGCTCAATCAGACAATTAGTTTTATTATAATTAAACTTATACACAACAAAGGGCATACTTTCTCAGATTATCAAACCATGGCCGTTTCATCAGCAGATAGATAAATACAATGCATGGACAGAAGCTCAACCATAAATAAATAAATAAGTAAACAACAACAAAGATATACAGTTGCTCCTGCAATGATCTTCCAAATCAAATATGAAAAATAAAATTTCAGAGTGATTTCCAAAGGGCAACACCTATTCCTATTGGTTAAAGGGAACGACTCATATGAAACTAATTCAATCAAGACCAGAAAACGAAGCATGAAAACAAAAGCACCTAATTTTTGAAACAAAGAAGAAACATAAATTAAATTCAAAGCACCATTTTATTATTTTTTTTCTTTCTATAATCACATACGCGATTGTATTCAATCAGCCAAAAATCACATACATCAAAGTACACGTTTTGATTTTATTGATACTAATAAAAGATGGCCTCCAAGTAAACATGAGAACAAAATCAAGCCGACCCAGAATCCAAAATCTCAAAACTAAACCCAGAAAACAAATTTCTCCAACATCGTCTGAGAACTGACAGGAACACCTAAACCCATTGGCGATATATACAGAAACCCAGAGAAAATTGTGTCAAAATCAATTCATTTCAGTCGGACAAATAACAAACAAAAGGTTGGGCTTTCAACCAAAGAACCACACATAGAGAAAGCTGAGAGCTGAATCAAACATAAAGAACATAGCGTGTTTTTTTTAATGACAAAAGCCATAACAGAGAGATACGAACCTGAGCTATAACAGAAAAATGAAAGGGGGGCTGGTCGACTTGAGCGTTCGTGAAGAAGAGCGATAGGAAGCTCGAGCTCTAAATTTGAAAATTAGCAAAAGCTCCCTCTTGTGTATTGAAGAAAGAATAATTTTTATGTATTGGAGTTATGTTGAAAAGTAAAATGTACATCGACCAAACTTGAATTATGGAAATATTTATTAACCTGAATTAAATTTGCTAAAATAAAAAAAATTGTATTTAATCTTGTGGTGAGCATTTTTGCTAAATTTGGAATTTATAAGATAAATTACGAATAAACTCTCTTAATTTTTTTTTCTTCTTAAAAATAATCTCTCTTAACTTGAATATGTAAATCAATGTTTAAGCACTCAACTTTAATTTGAAAAAGATGTCACTCTTAAATCATGAGTGGTGGCAATTAAATTGTTAACATCCGTTAACTTCTATTAAAAATAGTTAACCATGTGCAAAGAGTTAACACATGCACATTTATGGGTTTAGCCAAGTTGATTAGAGTATATGTGTTTCCCACTCTGCACCCGAATTTGAATTTAATTCTAGTCTTAGATGGAATTGCTAATACCGGGCCCACCAAAAACACCTCCTTAGGAGGGGACTACTAATCCCATGTAGAAAGGGAGGATTAGCTAGTCCTATATTTACCAATGTATGAGATGCATATATTATATTGTAATACTAGTAACATATATTACTATTATTATTATTATTACATACACATATACTATAATGTACATATATACATGTATATACACATATACAAGTATATATATATACACATATATACATATATAATATAGTATAAATACATATAGATATATACACATATATTATTATTATAATATACTCATATACACATACATATTAATATTATAATAATAGCATACATGTATACATGTATATATGTAATATATATTATATTATATATTAATGTACATATATACACGTATATACATGTATATATATAAACACATATATACATATATAATATATAAATACATATATATTACGTATATACACGTATATATGTAATATATATTATTATAATACATGTATATAAGTATATATACATATATGTGTATATATTATACCCATGTATGTATTATAATATACATATACACACGTATATAGACATATATATTATATATTTATACTATATGTATATATATATTATAATATACATATATACACGTATATACATGTATATTATTATTATAACATACCCATATATATTATCTATTATAATATACATATGTATATGTATATGTATTATACCCATGTATATATTATAATATATAGATACACCTATATACATATATATTATAATATAATATATAATATATATACATATATTATACATATATTATATATACATATGTATTTTATAATATATATAATATATGTATATATACATACATATATAATATACATATATACACGTATATATGTATATTATTATTATTATTATTATTATTATAACATACCCATATATATTATATATTATAATATACATACATATATATAAATATATGTATATGTATTATACCCATGTATATTATAATATGCATATATACACCTATATACACTTATATATATGTATGTACGTTTATATTATTTAAAATATATAATATTATTATAATATACTTATATACATGTATATACATATATATTATAAAATACATATATACATATATATAGATATTTTTGAAAAAATAAAAAAATTATAGTCCTAGTCCAAGCATACACCAAACGCAGGATAAGTGTTATCCAACTTAGACCAAGCCAAGCCAAGCCAAGCCAGTCCCTAAGCATAGTCCATGCCAAGACAGTCCTGTGTACCAAACGAGCCCTTATGGGTTTAGCCAAGTTGATTAGAGTATATGTGTTTCCCACTCTGCATCCGAATTTGAATCTCACTATCCGTAATTTAAATTAAATTAAAATATAATATTATTTGTATAAAAAAATAAAGTTAACACATGCTAGTCACAAAAGGTTATTTGTCACTCATTCCTGGTTTAAATGGGCCATTATTCAAGTTAAATATTTATGGAGTAAATATGAAACCAAGGTCTGACGTGGATAAATGTTTATGGAGTAAATATTAAACCAAGATGGCCTCCAATTTAAATGGGCCATTATCGCTTAATAACTGTTATCTTGGTTTGTAGGAACAACTTTATGATTTTCAAACCTGTACCATATTGGTTTTGCAAGCTTTCATGCCATTTCGAAGTCTTATATGGTATCCAGAGCCTCTAGTCAAATGATGCATTTATTTCAGGAAATAATTTCATGGCATTTCTGTTCAAACTCACGCCAGTTTATGCCAAATTAATCATTCATTTTCTGGCATGGTTTTATCATCCATCCCTTTCTTAATTAGATTCTTCTAAGATAATTAAGTTTATTGGAAGTTGTATGTTAAGTGGTGGGCAGCCAATGAAACTTAAAGTATCAAAAGAGATTTTGTTATCTTACCCAGTCGACCACTTGTTCAGCATGGTGGAGACACACTGATTGCTTCTTTTCGGTTGCACCCTAATGATGCAATGAAGCAAAGATACAGAAATCATTCCTCCAATTTAAATTTAAATGTTCACAGCAGATTGAGTTCCTTGACTATTCATAAGTAAATCCAGATTATCACCATAAACTCTCAGTTTTTTTGTTTCCCCAAATTGAATTGCTTAATCATTCTGTTTAATGATTCTGCTTTCTGAAAACCCCTTTCGTCTATGCTTGCATGCGACTAGGCTGAAGATTTTGGGATTTTGACTTTCATGTTATGCTAATGAAATGTGTCTTGCTCTGGACAAAGTGTGGAAATTAAAGGTTCACTCATAAACTCTAGGAAATTGTCCATGGCAATGAGTACGCGTGCACCATTCTGAGGAAAACTTCATGTCACACATCACACATTTGTACATTTCATCAAGTAACACAAACAAGGGTTCGCTTAGGAGAAGAATCTAAATACAGTTGAAATGATTATATGTAGGGTTCTTTGACAGACAATTGCAAAAAATAACTGCAAATTGCATTTCTGGTTGACAAATTACCAGTAGTCCATGCAAGAGCATAACCCCTGCTCGAAGTGGTGGAAGCGCTTGCGGTCGCGGACGATAATCATGCGTTCATAAATTTTTGAAATCAACTTTAGAGAAGAGTGACAATCTTCACATATGCGCAGGTTCTTAACAATTCGAAGAGGGGTTTGAGGGGCTGTACTGATTAAGCCAAAGGCAGTTGCAATCTTCTCACTGTGATAATGCAAAACACTTTGTTTTTCTTCTTCATCCATGTTGAGCAACACTTGAGTGGTGTCAGGCCTATGGCCTTCTAAGCTCAACTGGTTGGAGATTTCCTCTAACATTGAATGGATTTCTCTGGCTCGGGGATGCGATTCGTCTTCCACCACAAACTCATGAATCACTCCATCAAGCTCAATCGAACTGCCTCCCGGGTCTTTCCTAATGTCCATATCCTTCATCTGCAATCTAACCTTTGCAACCGCCTCCCAATTTCCCAAAGAGGCATACATGTTTGAGAGAGCAACGTATGATCCACTGTCATGAGGAGCCAAGTCCATCAAAACCTCTGCCACTCGTTTGCCCATGTCGATGTTCCCTTGCTTCTTGCAAGCTCCGAGCAATGCCTTCCATGTAACATCATCCGGCTGAATTGGCATGTTTAGTATAAGCTCTTCAGCTTCTTCTAACAGTCCAGCACGACCTAACAGATCAACCATACACCCATAATGCTCAATTCTAGGTTCTAAGCTAATTACATTAACCATGCGGTTGAAGAATGATCTGCCCTGCTCCACCAAACCTGCATGGCTACAAGCACTCAAGATACCAATATATGTTACATCACTAGGCACCACACCAGCCGGTTCCATCTTTTTAAAATAATCTAGAGCATCTTCCACTCGACCATGCATAGCAAGTCCACTAATTATGGCATTCCAAGTAATCACATTCCTTTTAGGCAGTTTCTCAAAAACTAGAAGTGCCTTCTCAATGCTCCCACACTTAGAATACATATCAACAACTCAAGTGCTGCTCCTGCTTACACCAATGATGCAAACCCATCATCACCTCCAACCAACAATTATGCCACACCCACCCATGCTGCTCTATCAGCAATTTCCACTATTGTTACCATCAAGCTCAACATAACCAATTATCCACTTTGGTTGGCTCAAATATGTCTCATTCTTCGCAGTCATGACCTTTTTGGCTATGTTGATGGCTCGGTGCCATATCCACCCAATCATCTCCCAGCAACAAATACTTCTCTACTGAATCCTGTTTATCTTAATTGGATGCAACAAGATCAGACCATTCTCAGTTGGATCAACAACTCATTGAGTCCGGCAATATTGGCTATTGTCGATATTTCCCCCACTTCTCGCCAAACTTAGCAATCGTTGGAGAGTCGTTATGTGTCCACCTCCCATAATCGGATTTTACACTTGTGAAATGAGTTGTTGCGTATTATTAAGGGAGATATGTCAATTTCTGACATTTTGGACAAAATGAATTCGATTTCTGATAATTTGCCTTACAATACCTCACTATTACTCAGCTGGACTTGTCTTATGTTGTGAACCAAGTCTGCCAATTCATGCACTCACCTACTACAACAGTGCACTCGCATGCAGTGAAACGCATTATGTGGTATATGAAGGTCTCGTATGATCATGGGCTTCGGTATCGAACTGGCAAGCTTGAATTAAATGCTTATTCTGATGCTGACTATGTAGGGGATCCTAATACAAGACATTCTACAAGTGGTTTTGTGTCTATTTTGGTTCTAATTTAATTTCCTCAAGCTCAAAGAAGCAGAAGATTGTTTCACGTTCTAGTACAGATGTCGAGTACATGCAGTTAGCTTATACTGCTCCTGAGTTATCTTGGTTGCGCTTCTTGTTACAAGATCTATGTATTTTCTTAACTACGTCTCCCATATGGTGTGATAATACTTCTTATATTGCTCTTTGCTTCCAATCCCTTTTTATATTCACGAACTAAGCATTTAGAAGTCAACTACCACTATGTTTGGGAGAAAGTGGTTAGTGGTGAGTTGAATGTTAATTATAATTGCTCCCAAGATCAGGTCACTGATTTGTTCACTAAAGGTCTCAATTCTTCTCAGTTTAAGACACTTGTTTTCAAGCTTTCTGTTCTCCAAGGACCACTCAGCTTGAGGGGGGCTGTTAGACCTTTGACATGGATAAGTCTATTGAGTTTTTGAATTTGAATTCATCTTGTTTGAATGACAGTTCTTTATCCTCTGGTTCTTTTGAAAGAGGAGCTTTGTGTTGCATATGACTCTATCGCTTAATAGCATATATCCTGGTTTGTAGGAACAGTTTATGATTTTCAAACTTGTACTTATCTATACAATCATTATAAATACATAGCTGCAACCACATTGGTTTTGCAAGCTTTCACTCACACAGATGGAGTTAAAGAGAATTATCTCCAATTCATAAATTTCAAATAATTGCATAATAAATTTCAAATAATTGCATAACGAATTAAAATAAATTTGAACATTTCCCATATTAAAAAAACTCTAAAATGGCATTGTGGGGAAAATGTAGTATGGTCTAGAAATGAAGGGTTTAAAATTAGGAATGAGGTTTTAATTTGGATATATGTGGGTGTAACTGTTGTGTAACGTGTCGGTTTCACACTATCGTTTTATTCATTTGTACTTATTCCTTTTATAATCTTGTGTTTTATTGAGTAATTAGAATGAGAATCAAATAATTACTCCATAAAATAATAAGAATCAAATAACAAAAATAAGAGAATGAAAACAAATAGGCAGGATAAGAGTATGAAAATCACTATACTTGTGCAAAAGAGTAATGAGAGTGAGATATCACTGCAATACAAAAAATGCAAAGAGTGTTGTTGCTTTTTTCCTCGATAATATTTTATTGATAAGAAGAACAAAAACAAAAATAAAATCATTATGATGCCAAATTGTCATTGACTTAGTCTATTAGACTACAAATATATATAGTTTTGTTTATAATACAAATGATATCAAGAGAAAAAGAAGTAATATTTTAAACGCCTGAGCTACAAGCTCTCTACGTAACCTTTAACAGATTTCTATAATTGTTGAAAGTGATATTTTTGGGCAGAAAATAAAGAAAAGTAAAACGAGTGTGATAAATTACAATATTTGATGGATGTTATTCTCTATAGCATTTAATAAATTTGCGAGTGTCATTTTTGGGCGGATTGTATATTTGATTCCCGTTAAGAATTAGTTAAAAAATTATAATATTCAATGAATGTGGTTAGCAGTAAAAAGAGCGAAATGGAATTACCCGAAATGTATAATATGCCAGCGCAGCGCATTATGACACGTCACACGTGCATGGATGACGACATCAGCAGCCTAACTCGCAAGTAAACACTACAGCCGTTAGATCAAATCCCCCAAGATCTAAGGGCGGCGAATGAAACCCTAACCACAGTGACGCAGATTGGCTTCTATTTAAAAATTCACAAGCTCCTCTCACTTTTCTCATCCTCTGCTTTGTCTCGCTCATCACACCAAAGTCGGCGAGAGAGGCCTCTGAATCTTTTTCCAGTTCTTCTCCTCCGTTTCTTCAGGTTCAAATCTTTGTCTCTTTGTTACAGCGTTTATTATTTATTTAATAAATTCAGTTGCGATTCTATTTCTCCGATTTAGCTCTAATTCTTTTTAGATGTTCATGTCTCGAAAGCTTTTGAAAAATTCTCCTTTTGTTGTTTGTTGAACTGATGAATTTGTGAACTGGGTTTTGTTGGTGTTTGTGATTAGATCAGGATTTTCGTATAAACTGCATGTGGGTTTTAGGTGTTTCGTTTTTCTGATCATGTTTGGGATTTTTTTTTTTCCATCTGATTTTGTTTTTGGATTAGGGGTCTTTTCAATCCGTTCTCATGCCTCTTTAATTAGGATTCGGAAAAATGAAAATATTTTGTTTTGATATTTGTTTATATTTTGATGAAGTACAATCATATATCTGAATGATGGTTTGGTATTCTTATATACTCTGTCCCTATATTTTTGAAAAATATTAATCCCTTTTGTTATTATGCTTCATTATCTGGTTTGTGGATTTGATCAGTTCCATGTGACTCGTTCCCTTGAAGCCATAGTAATAGGTGTTGCTTTTTGAAAATATCCCTTAAATTTTTTAAATTATGTTGATTTGGGGAATTTCAGGAGCAACTATATTTTCCCATTACGTATTTTGTTGTGATTACAAAAATGAGAGATTTCTTTTTGAGATTATAGTTGTGAGTTGTTATTTGTTGGAAACAGTGATGATCCTACAGACCTGTAATGATTTGCAGACATGATTGCAAATCTTTATGAACATCTAAGGGACTGAGTTCTGTAATAGTAATGCATCACCCTGTTTTTTTCATTAGTCTTTAAAGTTAGTTGTTTTTTTCGTTCTTATGTTATGCTCATGGCTCTGCAGTGTGTTTATTGTTTGTTGACGAATATCCATGTTGTGATGATCTTGTAGTCTATTCAAGCTAATTTGCTGATTGAGTTTTGGTAATCGGTTTGTGATTTCAGTTATCTTTCTGAAATCCTGTAATGGGTAAAGAGAAGTTCCACATCAACATTGTGGTCATTGGCCATGTCGACTCTGGTAAGTCGACTACCACTGGTCACTTGATCTACAAGCTTGGTGGTATCGACAAGCGTGTTATCGAGAGGTTTGAGAAGGAAGCTGCTGAGATGAACAAGAGGTCATTCAAGTATGCCTGGGTGCTGGACAAGCTCAAGGCTGAGCGTGAACGTGGTATTACAATTGATATTGCCTTGTGGAAGTTTGAGACCACCAAGTACTACTGCACTGTTATTGATGCTCCTGGACATCGTGACTTTATCAAGAACATGATTACTGGCACCTCCCAGGCTGACTGTGCCATCCTCATTATTGACTCCACCACTGGTGGTTTTGAAGCCGGCATTTCCAAGGATGGTCAGACCCGAGAGCATGCTTTACTTGCTTTTACTCTTGGTGTTAGGCAGATGATTTGCTGCTGTAACAAGGTGAGCCTAATGTTTTATATTTCAATTGGTATTGGATATCAGCCATTGTTGTAGTTATTCAGAGGCAGTTCTAACTTGTCACATGACATCAACTATTGTTTACAGATGGATGCCACCACTCCCAAGTACTCAAAGGCAAGGTACGATGAAATTGTGAAGGAAGTCTCATCCTATCTCAAGAAGGTCGGGTACAACCCAGAAAAGATCCCCTTTGTGCCCATTTCTGGGTTCGAGGGTGACAACATGATTGAGAGGTCCACCAACCTTGACTGGTACAAGGGACCCACCCTTCTTGAGGCCCTTGACTTGATCAGTGAGCCCAAGAGACCATCAGACAAGCCCCTTCGACTTCCACTTCAGGATGTGTACAAGATTGGTGGTATTGGTACCGTCCCTGTTGGACGAGTTGAGACTGGTACCCTGAAGCCTGGTATGCTTGTGACTTTTGCCCCCACTGGGCTGACTACTGAAGTTAAGTCTGTGGAGATGCACCATGAATCTCTCCAAGAGGCCCTTCCAGGTGACAATGTTGGATTCAACGTGAAGAATGTTGCTGTTAAGGATCTCAAGCGTGGTTATGTTGCTTCCAACTCCAAGGATGATCCTGCAAAGGAAGCAGCAAACTTTACCGCTCAGGTCATCATCATGAACCACCCTGGCCAGATTGGACAAGGATATGCTCCTGTTCTTGACTGTCACACCTCCCACATTGCTGTTAAATTTGCTGAGATGTTGACAAAGATTGACAGGCGATCTGGTAAGGAACTGGAAAAGGAGCCCAAGTTCTTGAAGAATGGTGATGCTGGATTTGTGAAGATGATTCCCACCAAGCCCATGGTTGTTGAGACCTTCTCTGAGTACCCCCCACTTGGACGATTTGCTGTGAGGGACATGCGACAGACTGTTGCTGTTGGTGTCATCAAGAGTGTTGAGAAGAAGGATCCAACTGGTGCTAAGATCACTAAGGCCGCTGCTAAGAAGAAGTGAACCGGACTGGCTCATCAGATTTCCGCAGGGGAAATCTTATATAAATATAATAATAGTAGTAAAAACTTACCTATTGTCACTATTACTATGGTTTGTTGGTCATACTGTTTTATATGTTATAGTTTTTGGTCATCATTGTTAGGCATTCAGTCCCAGAATTGGGTGCTTGACAGGCGGTGGCGACGTTACAGCATACGGAGTCCTTGTACTTCGGTTCGGTGTTGAGTCTAGGTGCTTTGGATTTTACCCAAGGCGGCTAAATACTTTTGTTGTTGGTTCTGCTACTCTGGATTTTAATTAAAAAAACTATGTTTTATTTTCGTAATGATTCTATAGCCCTTTGGTATTTCACATTTCCTCTCATGTGCTTTGTCCTGTTGTGGTATATGAATTTTGATGTAACATGTTTGTTGATGCCAAATCTTATATCCTGCCCATATCCTGCGATATCTTTCTACAGCGTATGGTGGATATGGGTTATTTGTCTTTTCGGCCTTCGGAGGCATTCTTGTTCTTTGTTTATTCACACTGGTTTAGTTTTATCGTGGAATTGGACTTGTGCTGTGTTGCCTAACAAAAAGGATTAGACTTGTGGAGTCGGGTTAGTAAAAGCATGGTAAATTTGGATTCCGATTAATTCCAATATTCATGTGTTAGTAAACAGATGAAAACCGAAGTAATGTGTTAGTAAATGGAAGAAAATCGGAATACATTAAAAAAGTTAATCTTAAGCAACCATATGTGTTTTTGAATAAGACTTAAATGAAGAGCATAAATACTCATTTTTACTTGTTGTAATCTGATCCAGAACCGACATTTAAATAAAGGGTAGCAAAGTGTGGGGGACAATGCTGATAATTGAAACTTTGAAAGTAGATAACCTAATCTACATAGCTTATAGGGATCCACCCAAACCCTATTCCTCGCATCGCATTTTGGCAGCAATTTTGTCCCCACATCTCCTCGATTAATCACGTATGCATATGCATTCATCTCTTATATTCATTTTTGTAATTGTGAGTAGGGGTGGGCATCTTAAACCGAAATATCGAAATCGTACCATAATCGTATCGTACTATACCGATTTTATATTGTTTCATTTGGTATGGGGAGATATTCGGTACCGTACCGTACCAATAGAATATAATATGGTAGTGGTATCAAGATTTTGGTACCGGTCAATACCGTACCGTACCGAATAGTATTGAAATATAATTTTTGATTCATTTGATAATTAAAAGCTGTTTCATGTATATGGTTTCTTTCATTGACTGTATTAGCATAAATTTCCATGTATGCATCATAAAAATTGACTGAGCTATGTTATTGGGTATGGAGCTGCATAGGACTCGAAAATTCTCCTTCACCATTTGGATTTTAACTATTTTGGTTTGTAAGTCATAAGGCATGAGTTTTAACCATTTGAATTTGATGAATATGTTGATGGATAAATATTGATTTAGTTGATTTGGATATTGAATATGTTGATTGATATTGAATATGTTGATGGATATTGAATATGTTGAATTTTTGAATTTGTAACTTAGGCATCACTTATTTTGGTGAATGAATATATTGAATATTAAATTGGTTCATTTTTTAGTTGTATCATTTTGGTACCGAAATGGTACCGATACCGTACTGATACCGATTTGGCACGGTACGATATCAATTTGACAAACCATAATCCCATACCGTACCATACCAATTTAAATTTCCGATATCGATAGCGGTACAGGCTCAATACCGTACCGTGTCTACCCCTAATCGTGAGGCAACAAAGCCTATGTTAATCAGAAATTTTTGAATGTGCATGACTCTCATATTCTAGTATTATAATATATTCATATTATAACACGTATTTTGTATGTTGACACAGTATTCTAAAACATAAACCCGTCACACGTATATTGATTATAACAAATAATCGTATGATGATCACTCGGTCATAACACGTATTTTGTATGTTGACACAGTATTCTAAAGTATAAACTCGTTACACATGTATTGATTATAAAAATGATAGTATGACCCACAATGTAGTATGACGATCACACTCAAGTACTTTCCGACGGGTCGTAAAGTACTACATGAATGAGAAACATTGGAGATCTTATTCTTCTTATGGGTTTTTCTTCTATGATTTTGTGAGGACCTGTCTTCATTCTGGTTGCTGCCGTGGAGTATGACATAGTATTTACTATTTGTGTGCATTTCAAAAATCTTATATTCAAATTTTGAGGCAAGTTTGAAATATTCTGTAATACTAGATGAATCACAAATGTGAATCTCAGATGGATACAAGGAGGGAACTTTCGCATGCGAGGTCCACAAAAGGACTCTTTCGTCCCATATTGAAGAAACAACGCAGGGCAGAGGCAATGCCCTCTCTCTCTCTCTCTCTGTCCCCCCAGTAAAAAGGAACACTCTTCCATTTAGAAATTAAGGTTTTTTTTTTCTTTTTTCTTTTTTCTTATGACTTCTGTATATGCGTCAAATGCTAAACTCACGGATTATTAGTAAAAACACTCTATATATACAAATTCTGTGGACAAAACCAACATTGGGTAAACCATTGACATATTCATAACTTGTGTTTTTGCGTGATTGTGAATCTTTTTATTTATATTTTGACTCTTTAGTAACACCATACAACAATATGACCATCGCTATGAAGAACCTCTCGATAACAAGCCGACATCATATTCAAATGTAAAAATTTAGGGGCAGCGACTGCAGAATTCTCAGCCTACTCGAAGGGCCAGTGACAAATTGGCTCTTACAGTGAATCTTGTGTTCTTCTTTTCTTGATCTAAACAGTGAATCTCAGCATCACAATCTCCATTCAAATTCTAGCCGGAGACACAATCATTGCTGCCCCATGGTAAAAATTGGTTTACAGTCCATGACATCGAAGACAGGACAAGAGTACATATCAGTGGTGCCTTAATTCGACAGCAAAAGATAGAGATATGTCAACTATGGCGTGACCAAAAAAGTGTGCAAATTGATAAAGATGGGTGTTTGTATTTATTTATCAACAGTGTCAGTTGTTTCATCATACGTACCATTTATGCCCACTGCTTTTAATGTGATGTTTTGCTCATGTCTTCCACCTGTTTGTTCCAACCCAAACCCAAAGGAAAGAAAACCACAACATTATCACTTCATCTTTCTCCAAATTTAACTACACTATACACCTTATTTTGCTTGTTCGGACCAACCCTTTCATTTATTCTAGTAACGCCGCCACTTTTATTTAGTTTACTTCTTTTTTTTTTTGGATACAAGCGATATTAGGAAAGGAAAAATCGAACCTAGGACCTCGAATGCATAGATAAATACTTTTAACCACTTTAGTTACAAGTCCCTTACAGTTTTACCCTTTAAATAAAGAGTGACGCTATTCCCGTCTACCATTCCTATTTTCTTACGTCTCTTGGAAAACTGAGAGACTAATGCTGCAGTCATGGGTGGGTGCCCACCTTCTATGGTAACTCACTTGTTTGAGTGCTGCACATATCTCACAATGGAACACAATATCAAAGAGTATTGAAACACAGCTCCAGCCCTTTTTCACACTTTCCTTTTCAAAATTGTAGGAACCACATTGGACGAATGGATGAACTTCCAACCACTACATTGAATCGCCTACCAATTTCAGTTTAACAAACTTATCAATGGAAAATAAATTTTTCTTTATTTTCCTTTCTTCCTTTTAAAAGCATGTAGGGTTGAACTCGAACCAAAGGTTTATACATGTATGAGTTCTAGGGTTGGGGCTAAGTAAAATGGAAGTGGACGTCGAAGGTGAAGAGGAAGGAAAAAATGCGTGGCTAATAAAAGGTTGAAAAGCTCATGGCTTGTGAGAGGAGAGGACATCAACGAAGAGAATACGTGGCTTATATATTATTCATATAATAATGCCACTCGCTGGTTTTCTTGTTTTACTAATTTCTGCACTGAGGTAATTTCAATGATCTGTCTTCTGCTTCTTTTTCTTCCCCAAAAGATTCTGTTTCCTTTTCTTCCTCAAGAGATTCTTTTTCTTTTTCTTTTTCTTTTTAGGATGAATTGCCTAGAAACTTTCATTTGTCTGTGAACAAGAATTTGAACTTGAACAATGTGTGCAGATAAACAGTCCAAAACAAGAACAATGACATCAAAGCAAGATCACAAAACTACAAAAAGGCAAAAAAAAGCCAATCCGGCCACGGAGGAAACCAGATCGAAGATAAACTCAAAAGATATGAACATAAAAATTAAAACAAACCCCACAGAGAATATTAAACATTAAGCAGAAGTAGGTCCAAAAACATAAATATTTGATTAATTAATAAGCTAAGCGAAGCTAATTAAGCTATGCAGCTTTTGCAGTACAAGCCAAATAACTGCAACACAGATCATGTAGCACACTAGCTAGATCTTCATCAAACCCGCCTTCCCTGATCTCTTCTCCCACGCTTCCACTGCTTCTCTCAAAACCCAGTTCTTGATTTGCATGCAGCTCTGCTCTGGCTTGTGATCTCTGCCTTTTCATGGCCTCCCTTCTGCGATCATGATCTGCCATCCTAAAACAAAACCACCCACAAAAAGAAAAAAGAATAAAAACCAAAAACACATATTCAAGAGAGAGAGAGAGAGAGAGAGAGAGAGAGAGAGAGAGAGATGAAAATATACTCCTTAGAGAAGGTGAGATGATGATGGGTTATCCCTGAAACACACAGAGGAAGGCCAAAGGTGCCGTGGAGGTTTAACATGGATTGCATTTTTTGTTTTATTTTCTCTGGTTTTTGATGGCTGTGGGGAAAAAATAATTGAGGGAATTTTAGATTGTATGTATGTATCTATTTCTAGTGTTGGTTTTTGGGGATTTATTTTGGGAAATGAGTTGGTGTAAGCTCTGAAAAGGTAATTAAAGCAAAAGGGGTTGATCTATCTATAGAGAGCAAATCTGACACACTAGGTTATAGGACCATGGGAGAGATGCATACTGTGAAAGCTTGCCACATGTTAAGGGAAAGGACATGGGCTCTCATTTCTTGCTGTCTGATTACAAGGCAATAAGATTTGCTTCATGCATTTGGGTCTAAACCAAGCCCAACTTGTATGTCAAGTCAAGTCCAGTAAGTGTGTTTCTAAGCCTAAAAGCCCAGATGGTGATGATGCCAAAAAATTTATAACTGAAAAGTAACGGTGAGTTTAGTTTGCAACTTCGTTAGACAAATTTTAGAGAGAAATGGAAAAAATACAACTTTAACCATGCTCCCTGTCTACCTTCTAAAATATGGAGACTTCTAGGAGCTCCTAAATCTGAGAAGAGAGAGATGGACCAATTAAAAAATAGATATATCATTTATGACTTCATAAATTAGAGAGTATGATTGAAGTTAAAATTTTATAGAGAGCTCCTAAAATAGTTTTTTTTAGTATATATTTTTAGCTAAATTTTAACTATAATTGTAGATGCCCTTACGGTGCGTTTGGATGAGGGAAATAAACTTGAGATTTTGACAAAACTCAGAATTTCTAAATTGACATGAACCAATTCTTGTGTTTGGATAAATAAAAAAATATAGAAATTCAGAAATTCCGCATGGGAAAAAACAGGTCATAAATCCCAACTTTAAATTCTATCTAAAAGTCGTTATTTCTAAAATTCTAAAAGAGATTGAGTTTTTAAAAAATATAACTTTACACATAAAGGTTAAATTCCGTATTTTAAATCCGTCACCCAAACAAAAAACTTTACAAATTCTAGAACATTAATTTCCGTCATTTTAAATTCCGTCATTTATGAAATCTTTTGTACTTTTAAATTTTCTCATTCAAACGCACTGTTAAGGATCCATTTGGTTCACGGAATGATTTTCTTAATTGAGTCCCCACTCCTAGAGGATGAGAATAAATGATTTTAATTCCCTGGAAATGCTTGAAAATAGTAACCATGAAATAGACTTTATTCTAATTTTAATATTTGGTTTGTACAATAATTGAAATTAAATTATTATTTTTTCTTACTTTTCCATTAGTACCCTTACCTGGTCATGGTGTTTTTGAACAGCCTTATTGATCTGTAGATGCTTTTTGAATTAATTGCATGCCTTGTAGTCTGTCCCTGTGGCCACTGGCGGACCCAAAAAATTTTCAACGAAGGGGTAATTTTTAAAACGCTAAAAGCTTAAAAAAAAAAAAAAAAATTCCCCCAAAAAGATAGACAACCAAATACCTTAGAATTTCCTATCCAAAAAAAAAAACCCTTAGAATTTAAACAATACTAATCTCATTTGTAATTCATAGGAAAAAAAAATAGAACATTGCAATTAAGTTACAATTGTTCACCGCGAGCTTTCATATCATGAAAAAAATGACAATATTTTATACAAACTTGGTTTCTTTTTTTTTAAAATAATGCAATTTTATACATACTTGATCGATATTAACATTGCAGACTTTATAGATAATTAATATTGCAGCCTTACAAATTTATGCAAGGATAATCCTTATTTAAGGCCCAATTTGTTTTTCATCCAATGACCCAATTGATTTATCATATACTAAAAAGCATGTAGGAAGGAATTGCAGTCGCGCTCACATGTTTATTCCTTTTTTTTTTTTTTGGGCCTTGTAGAACATGACGTCGTTTTGCTCAGAACTTTAAAAACGAAAGGATAGTAGCTGTGATACGCACGTAGCAAAAGAAAGGAACCCAGCAAGTTTGCTTAAGCTTTTTTTCAAACAGTTGGAGTGTAACAGCCGCCAGAGCAGAGGTGCAACTCCAACAGCTTTAATGGAGATTTCTGACGACCGGAGGTGTAGGTGCACCTCCTTGCGCTTGCACAGGTCCGCCAGTGCCTGTGGCTGTGTTCGTTAATGGTTAATTGTCTTTCTGTGATAAAATTTACTTTAAAAAAAGAAAAATTTGCATAAATATCATCTGAATTTTTAGGCATGTGCACAAGTACCATCTTATCTTTTTATTTTTATTTTAACCACCTGAATTTTGAAAGTGTTGCAATTCATCATCTATGTCTAACTCCGTTAAAGTATCCGTTAAGTGTAAGGGTATTTATGTCAATTCACTATAACTAAAATTAATTATAAAAAAACTGAATTAAGAGAGAGAGAGAGAGAGAGAGAGAGAGAGAGAGAGAGAGCTGCCTTATCATTAACCCATCGTCTACATCAGTAGCATTCAACGGGTCTACATTGTCCATGTCCCCAAATTTAATTTGGAACTCATCACTTGCATAGCAGCCAAGAATAAGTTCTTGGTAGTTGGCACGTTGTATCAAACTGCACTACCCCCCGTTTTTTAATTTCCTTGATTGTGCCCAATTTCACTACTTTTGGTGTGAAGTTGCCTATTTAGATCCCTCAATATAAGCGACGATTGTATGAAGGGGATTGTGCATCATACATAGATGATAAATTGCAACACTTTATAAAGTTCAGGTGGTTAAAAATAAAAAATAAAAATTTATGTGATAATAGCACACATGTCTAAAAGTTCAGATAATATTTATGTAAATTTTCCTTTAAAAAAAATTTTTAGTGCTGTGAAAAGCTTTTGAAGATTGAAGATGAAGTTTGAATACCCAAAAGTTAAAAAGAGAAACATTAGCGCCCACCGTGGGGCTCGAACCCACGACCACAAGGTTAAGAGCCTTGCGCTCTACCAACTGAGCTAGACGGGCAACTTGTTATATCGTGGACACTTATGGTTATTAGAAGGCCATTGCCATATCGTAGAAGGAAAATATTTTATAATATGAAAAAAAAAGAGGGTAAATGATTCAGTCGTTAGCCTGAAAATTGAAATGGAAGAAATAATAGGATAGTGCAGCAATTTGCTTTTGTTTTTGAGAATAGACATTGGAATTATCCCGGAAAAGGAGCTAATTGTTGTAAATATTAAGGTGGAGCCCACCTCCAATGATAGGAGCTTAGTCTATATAAGGGCTCACCCTTCTATTTGTAAGATACACAATGAGATTAAGAAAACATTCAATGAGAAACCAGATTTCTATTCCCTTCTCTCTCTCTCTCAATTTCCTCTCCAATTCAGATAGATTTATAACACGTTATCAGCACGAATTCGCTTTCAAAAATACCAGCTGAATTCTCTGATTTTTCTCTCTGCTTCTGGTTTCTTCTCTCTGTTTCTTCTTTGTTTTGTATCTCAGAGGCACAACAGAGTCGGTCAGTCAAGAAGACAATTCATAAAACCCATTTCCTTGATTTCACGTTCATTCTCGGCAAGTGCATCCACCGGCGTTGATTGGGATCAAAGGCTTCCCATTCAAGTAGGTGGCAAGAAAAATAAATCCAGTGCTCAATCACATCATTCTGCCTCCTCAGTTTATAGAGCTCCCCAGTCCTAACTAATGAGCGGAAGCTCTTGTTCAAACAGGCAATCAGTCCATAAGCGGACCTGGAGCACCGAATCAGGCAGCTGATCGAGTTGTCCCGACCAATCCGATGTATAAGGGAATCTGAATCCGAAGGAACCCCAGCTTGTTGCTGGTCCTCGGATTGCTCAGATGAAGACTGGGTCGTCCCCAGCTTGTTGCTGGTCCTCGGATTGCTCAGATGAAGACTGGGTCGTCTCCACCATCTCACAACAATTCCTTTCTCGACGCACTTGGTCATCTTCCTGGTGATATCGTCGAATTGCGAGTGGGAGACAAAGTCCGATGGCGAGCCTATGGCGAGCCGCGACGGGCCAGACGAAGAAGCCCAATGACTACGACGGAGTGGAGTTCACCGTAGCCACCACCACCACCGTAGCCGCTGCCTGTACGTCCTTCATCAGAATAACCACCAGACTGAGGGTAGTCTGAGGTTTCAATGGGTCTGTCTTCATCCTTGTGGTAGTAGAAGAGGCCGTGGTGCTGCTGCTGGTGTTTTTGCCCTGGTAAAGAAATTCCAGCTGTTCCACCTCCAAGGGAGCTACAGACCCAAATGAGCGAGCTCTCTGCAAGGCTATGTCAAAAGCTTTGATGATGTAGTGGATGACTGTACCAATCACTTCACAAAAGCA
Source organism: Prunus persica (assembly GCF_000346465.2). Classification (NCBI taxonomy): domain Eukaryota; kingdom Viridiplantae; phylum Streptophyta; class Magnoliopsida; order Rosales; family Rosaceae; genus Prunus; species Prunus persica. The sequence goes on from NC_034014.1 coordinate 6,646,575, forward strand.
GAGAATATGCTGTCGTTTGAAAATAAGGGAATGTTGGCACGCTGTGTCTGCACCAAACAAAACCCACCGAAAGAAAGCAAAATTAAAAAAAAAAAAAAAAGGATCACTCAGCAAGGGCATAAGCGAAAGAATAAGCGATAAGATCTCTGCTCCCTTATCTTCCCTATTATTTCCTATTATATTTATCTGCTTTTCTTTTACTAACCTTTAACAAAAATAGACCCTTGGTAATACTAAACATATTATCAGTGGGAGACCGTTACTAAAACTAACATTTTTCTTATTTTATTCGGTGGTGGTTTTAACCCCATATTTATTTTATTTACTGTATGGTGTAGGTTTATTACCCATACAATAGTATTTATTTAAAAGGGTGGTGCGGGTTTATCGTCCACGCCTTTGCTTTTATTTAAATGTATGGAGCAGAATTAGTGCCCATACAAGCACGTTTACTTTATCGCAAATTTACTTTTACTTAAAGTATTATTTATGGTATGGTGTAGGTTTATTACCAATACGGCAATATTTATTTAAAGGGTGGTGCGGGTTTATCGTCCACGCCTTTGCTTTTATTTAAATGTATGGAGCAGAATTAGTGCCCATACAAGCACGTTTACTTTACCGCACATTTAATTTTATTTAAGGTATGGTGCGGGATTAACGTCCATACAGCAAGCAATTTAATTTATGAATTTATTTTACCGCATATTTACATTTATTTAAAGTATGGTGCGGGTTTATCGTCCATACCAGTAATTTATTTATCCGTAATTTATTTTATGGATTAATTGTGCTGTATGATGAGTTTTTTATAGTATGCAGATCAGGACCAGAAGTTCCTTGATCCTCATCATACAATTACATCAGGACTTGAAGATCCTTGATGATGATATTAATATGAGAGCTGGCAGTCTCTCCGGTACTATATTTGTAAACATGTGATCGGACTTAAGGGTCCTTGATCCCTGACATATAAATAAGGACCTAGAGTTCCTTAATGATATAACAGTACCGTATTGGTTCATAGTGCCGTACACATTGATGATAACTGTACTGGCAGATGAATAGATACGTATTCATGACTTGATGAATAGTACTATTCATATGAAGTGACGTATGCATAAATATGAACCATTTTGGGTAAACCGTCACTATATAAAAAAGGGAACCTGCAGTTCCTTAAACTCATGGATGAGCAATTAAATGAGATGCCAGAAGTTCCTCAAAATATGGACAATTATGTAAGGGCTTGAAGTCCCGAAATGTGTACAGAAAATTGTAAAAATGTCCATACCATGAGAATATGTGGCTTTGGCCTGAAGTTCAAAATTTAACAGTGTTGAGAACCTGAAGTTCCAACAATTAAATGGACAACCCTTGAGGTATTATTGTAAATTGTGGTATGCCACATATTTCTTTGGTATAAGAAGATGATGAATTTAAAGTTCGATTTTGTTATAATCGACACCTCAAGGAAGAAATATATTTTGTGAATTCCGGTTGTTAAGAATACACCGCGAAATGAATAATATTAATATAAACCTCAAATAATGAATTGAGGCTCCCCACATATTTTGTTATATCTGGGCCGGAAGCCCATGGATCCAAATATATGAGAGATCCTGAACTTGAAGTTGTGGGTACATAGTAGTTAATGCTCTTCACTACTATATTGCGATATTATCATGGCTTTTACTCAATTCATATTTCATGTCCATTTGAAAAGGGCAAATAAATTCTGAGTTTGTGCCCAGGCCAAAGGCTCCGGGCTACCATGCAATTTGGGAGAGACAATGTGGTTATTTGAACCTATAAGGCACAAGGTTCCAAACCGTCATTTTGAAAAGACGTAAAAACCACAGGTGCAAGTTTAAGAATGTGCGCAATTATTATTACAGGAACATACAACAGATAGATTTTTTCCACCTGCAATGAAGGTGCAGGCCCTGTAAAATCTATAAAATTACATTATGTTCTGGAAGCCTCTGAAGGAAGAGGACGGCGCCTCTTAAGCTTGGCCATGAGCTTCTCGTGGTCTCCCAAAATTCTTTCATTGGAGACCTGCAGCATGTCTAGCCTTCTCAGTGTATCAACGGAGTACGAACTCACCAGTTTCAACAAGAAATTATTCTCTCCTTTAAGTTTCTCAACCTCCTGTTGAGACTCATGAAGCATTCTTTGAAGAGACGAATTTTCAGTTGTCAGCTTCTCAACCTCGTTTGCTCTAGCACGCAAACGATCAGCCATGTTAGAAACAGAAGCAGCACTCTGAATGCTAAAAGCCATTGAGTCATCAATAGCCTCTTCCTCAGACCTCCCTGTTAACAGCATTTCATCCATTGGAGTAATGAAATTTCTAGCTACTATGACAGCAGTAGCATCACTCATCATCACAGAATCATTAACTGTGAGATGGCGATTTTGGAATACAAAGGATGGACGCCAAACTTGGGCATCATTGGTAGTTGTGGGAGCATCATTTAAATTGAAATAATTTGGGCAGGAAGAAGAGGAAGCCATTTTTAAGAAGGTTTCGAAGAAAGTCTTAGGAAAACTAAAGTTTCAGAAAATGAAGAAATTTGAGTTGAAACGCAGTTGCTCCAATCAAGTTTTGCAAAGGCCATATCTATAGGAGGAAATATGGCTACTGTTTTTCAGGACCCCAATATCTTCTCGAATCCCCATATTATCTTTTTCTTTCCCAGAGTCCAAAACTTCACGTGGCCTCTAATAATGCCTGTCGGCACTTTCGGCGTTTTCAAGTATTATTTTCAAAGCCGATCTTGCTTTACGGATTTCACGGAGCTACTTTTTCAAAAGCATCCCGAGAATCTCGCAATTTTCCTATGGTTAACTTAAAATTCACCGGTTCTACCTATTCATTGTATTTGTGTATAAATGTGTTACTAACGAAATTTTCTTTGCAGAAGACATCCAGTTTACTCCATACCTAGTGATGCGATATCTACTTGTTTTTCTTATCAGTAAGCACTCAATATGCCCGAGAAGCAAGACTATCTCTGATCATCCATTCAGGAAGCGAGACTATCCCTGATCACGTTTCCGCTGCATTAGGGAACTGTGAAGGTGACGTTATGCTCCAATCTCCTGAGGTCTTTCTAGACTAGGAGAAATGAGAGCTTGTTGTTTGCTCCCACCAGCTTCCTTCCTTGATTGCTTACCTTACCTTGCAATCAATATCACTATCTTTTTGCATTTTTTCTCTTTTTATAACTCTCTGTTCATAAGAGATTTTATTTCTTTAGAATGAACATCTGAAGAATGAATCCATGCAGTGATCCTAACTCTGAGAGTTATTTGTTTTTAACAGAGAAACGAATTGTGATTTTTGCTCTTGCAGGATATAACAAGATCATCAAGCGATACTTTATATTTACTGGGCCGATACGAGCTTGAATGATACTTGAGAAAAGTTTCTCCCACCTAAGGATGTAAGCAATACTTGTGTTATTTTATGCTTATATACCTATTTGATATTTTATCTTGAAAGGTAACCAAATGGGGAGATAAGTCCGTTCCAAAAGAATGGCTTGTATGTATCCATGAATTATTAACGCAAATTTTACAGATTGCAAGTTGGATATATTGATAATACACTGCACAGATTAAAGTCCCATAAGAACAAAATATGGGTATAGCAGTGATCAATATGATGCACGCCTGTTGCGTAGCAAATGATGTGGATTGAAGTCCCGAAAGGACAATCCTTTGACATGTCAATATTGATATTATGCACGCCTAATGCGTAGCAAATTATATGGGTTAAAGTCCCATAATATGGGTTAAAGTCCCAGAAATTAATTGACATGTATGTATTAATCTGTGGCATGCCTGCAGCATGACAGATATATTGGTCCTAAATGTTCCAACTCTCTAAATAGAGATTATCCACGCCCTATTGTAAAATAACGCTCCATTGGAGGTTATAATCCACATTCTCACATAATAAAAGCCCCCTGAAGTGGCTTGGGTACCCAAAAGCAAAGAAATGCTTATAATTGATGCATGCGCATGCACATGAGAATTGTGAGATTATGAATTGATGAATGACAATTTTTGATTTTGGAGTAGCTACTCAAATCATCAATGGGCTGTGTTGATTGGAACCACGTTCAATTATTAAATGTCGACAATATCATTGGCCAAAATGGAACGAGGTAATTCCATTATAGATGAGAATGAACGTGAATGAACAAACCCACAGTGCGAACCCCAAAAGATATGTTAATACTGAAATTTATACTTGGATGTTCGGAATAAAAGGGAATATACCTACTTTGTATGACACACTGTTTCTAGCAGAAACAAGGAATGTTGGGTTTTCTCCATATTTACAGATTCAATTGTGCCCCCCCCCCCTTATTACACAATTATGGAGACCAACATATTATCTTTAAGGGTTATTAAATGCACGGAGCATATCGCCAGAAGCGATTTCCTAAAGATGTATAAATAGCTGGGTTAAAGCTATATAATGTGTCATAAAGTTTAATCCCTTTTAAACAAAATCCGTTGAGAGGATTGACATTGCATAAAGCAAGTCCGTAAAGGACATGTGCTTGAAGCACAAAATTTGTACTCAATATTAATGTGCATAAATTACCTCAGTGAGTACATTGATTATAATGTGATTGCAACACATTAAAGCTTCTGCAGAATTCATGAAATATTTGTCTCGATCGAGCATTATACCAACGAGATTCTTGCTTATACTAAGAAAGTCTTATCCGTTGGTCCTTAAATGTTTTTCCGGAAGTATACTAGCCAGATAGAGCTCAGCTCCACACTAACTCTTTTTCCTTCATCCAGGTTTTTATCCCATTGGGTTTTTCCTGGTAAGGTTTTAACGAGGCAGTGTCGCTCTAGGGTTTAGGGTATACTATGAAAAAATTTTATGGTCGCTTACTGGACAAAAGCTAGTCCTAAATTTTTCAGGGGGAGATATTCATCAGGGGGAGCATGGTTTTAATAAAGACCTTCATACACTGTACTCTTTTTCCTTCATCCAGGTTTTTTATCCCACTGGATTTTTCCTGGTAAGGTTTTAACGAGGCAGTGTCGCTCAAGATTGACTCACAGAAGCAGTGCCAACTACGATATTCAGAAAGCTGATCAACAGTATGACTTAAAGATATTTTGCCAAACATCAGGGGGAGCGCGCTATCAATAAAGATCTTCAAACACTGTACTCTTTTTCCTTCGTCCAGGTTTTTATCCCACTGGGTTTTTTCTGACAAGGTTTTAACGAGGCAGTGTCGCACGCGCGTCAATATACATAGAATTTTATGTTACACATGATTATGTACTCTTTTTTCCTTTGACCAGTTTTTGTCCCACTGGGTTTTTACTGGCAAGGTTTTTAACGAGGCATATTCCGTATCATTTGTGGTCTCCAAGGGAGAGTGTTGTAAATATTAAGGTGGAGCCCACCTCCAATGATAGGAGCTTAGTCTATATAAGGGCTCACCCTTCTATTTGTAAGATACACAATGAGATTAAGAAAACATTCAATGAGAAACCAGATTTCTATTCCCTTATCTCTTTCTCAATTTCCTCTCCAATTCAGATGGATTTATAACACTAATAGATTTTATGCTTGTCCTATGATAATGGTTTCACAGTGAAATGCAAACATTTGACGTCTAGCTAGATCCAAAAACATAAATATTTGATTAATGGCTTAATTGTTACAGTGCTCCTTGAAGTATTGGTGAATTTTCACTAAACTCCCTTAAAGTTAAAGTGATCCACTTTGCTCCCTTGACTAATATTTTGTGTTTTAACTTTGCTCCTCATCGTCAAGTCTGTTAAAAATGCGGACATGACACCAATGGAACCCGCTATTTTGTTAAATTAAATGCCATGTGCATGTGTGAAAAAAAAAAAAACATTGCCTTTTAAAAAACTTAATTTAATTATTAAAAAAATTAATAATACTATAAAAAAACTTAATTGCACAGCGCCTGATACTGAGAGAGAAAAGAGAGGGAAGATAATTGATCGGAGAATGACGTCGGATGGAGCCACATCTGCGGCGACGGTGGCGCTGAGGAAGCAGTCGTGGAGGGAGAGAGAGAACAATCGGAGGAGAGAGAGCCATGGCTGCGAAGATATTCGTAGGGCTCCGAGGTCAGGGCAACTTCAATTTGCCCAAGCATTGCGACAACAATGAGGTGTTGAAAGCTCTTAGCTCTCTGCCTCCAAGTTGGCTTGACAGTCGAAGACGACAGCACCACCTATCGCAAGGTCCCACTTCCCTTCTCTTCTTCAATTCACTTTAATTGTCCTAATTCTTCAATTTTTTTTAATTTTGAATTATTTTTCCATAATTGTCATAGCGCAGATCAAAGGAAAAATCCACCTAAAAATTAATTTACTGATGAATTCTAATAATGTGATGGTGGTGTTGTTGTACAGGGATTGAAGCCAACCCAAATTGATACACCAAGTACATCAACCATGATCAGCCCTTACTCTTCTCCAAATCCTAGTCCAATCCCATCCTACCAAGCCAGTCCTTTGTCGTCTTCCTATCCAAGCCCAAGCCGTTTCCATCCCAGCATAATTCATCCAATCCCAGTCACTATTTGCGCTCTGCAATTCCTTCGTCTCTCTCTCCTCTGTGAATTTCCAATAGTGTCCCTGTAGCCCCACTGCTCTCATCCCCAACCTCCAGAAACCCCAACCCAATTCCAAACTGGGACTCCATTGCTAAACAGTCCATGGCCTCTTTCGATTACCCGTTTTATGCTATCTCTACTCCAGCTAGCCCGACCTGTCACCAAATCCATTTTCCAACTGCTACCATTCCTGAATGTGAGGAGTCTGATACTTCCACTGTTGATTCTGGGTAGTAAGTTTACTTCCAGAGATTTGCTCATTCTTTGTCAACAATGCCAGCCTGTACCACTTTCAATCTTGTGAAGCCTGTTGTTGCTCACCAAAACTTGCCTGACAGTTAGATCCTAGAGGTAAAGTCGTGGATTGGAGAGAAGATTCATGAGGTGGGATTGGATGATTTGGAGCTCACACTTGGATTTTTTTTTTCTTCACACATGGCATTTAGTCTCATTGGTGCCACGTAAGCATTTTTAATGGAATTTTTAACAGACTTGACGGTGAGGGACAAAGTGAGACATAAAACGTGAGACATAAAACATCGGTCAATGGGGTAAAATGAGTCACTTTAACTTTAAAGGGATTTAGTGAGAATTGACTAATGTTATAGAGGGCACTGTAGCACTTAAGACTTGATTAATTAATAAGCTAAGCTAAGCGAATTAAGCTACGCAACTTTTGCAGTACAAGCCAAATAACTGCAACACATATCATGTAGCACACTAGCTAGATCTTCATCAACCCCACCTTCCATGTTCTTGTCTCCCACGCTTCCGCTGCTTCTCTCAAAACCCAGTTCTTGATTTGTATGCAGCTCTGCTCTGGCTTGTGATCTCTGCCTTTTCATGGCCTCCCTTTTGCGATCATGATCTGCCATCCTAAAACAAAACCCATAAAAAGGAAAAAGAATATAAACCAAAAACGCATATGAGAGAGAGAGAGAGAGAGAGAGAGAGAGAGAGAGAGAGAGAGAGAGAGAGAGAGAGAGGAAAATATACTCCTTAGAGAAGGTGAGATGATGATGGGTTATCCCTGAAACACACAGAGGAAGGCCAAAGGTGCCATGGAGATTTAAGACCCATTCCAGGGCAAGGGGGGAGCCCAAGTCAAAAAGCGCGTTTCAGAGGGTCTTTTTTGCCTGGGCTAAGTATGGGTCCCATGAAGCCGAGCTGGCTCGAAGGCAAATCGAGGACGAGGGGGGAGCTGATGTTAGCCATGACATCAACACGCAGTTTAAATTTTTTTTACTGTTGCACGCGCTTTTAAATTTCCGTGCACTGACGTTAGCCCTGTTGTCCGCCAACGGCTAAAAGACACTTGACGTCGTCTGGGTGCTTCGATCGGATTTTCTCCTCCAATCCAAGAACTGCCCTTTTTTTTGCAATAAAATTATGAAAAAAATTTGATATTTTTTTTTAAAAATACCAAAAAATTCTGAATTTTTTTTTCTTCTATAAATACCTACCAATACTCTTCACTTTCAACACCAAATCCTCATACATTTTCTTATACTTATACTATTATTCACTTTCTACTCAACATTTTATTTACTTTCAAATTATATTTTTATTTATCATCTTATGCTTCTTCTATCGAAACCAGAGGGGTATGGAGCACCATGGAAGCTGTTTTGTTGTGTGAATCTTGGGTCCAAAATAGTCATTGTCCCGTCACGGACAATGAGATGAAATTCGCTCATATGTGGAAAAAAATTCATGCCGAATTTTTTGAAAGATCAGGGTCGACTCGTACGGAAATGACATTGTCTAGTAGGTGAAAAATTCTCAATAAAGAGTTAGGGAAATGGAGAGATGCCTTGACAAAAGCGAGGGACAACCATAGAAGCAAGGAAAATTTTAGCAATGAGGTAAATTATTTGTAATTTTCATTTTATTAATTTTAATGTCCTAATATGCTTTTTAAAAAAAATGTTTCTTGCATTTCAATATTTTGTTAATATTTCTTGCATAAACAACATTTTGTTAATATTTATTGCATTTCCAATATTTTGTTAATATTTCTTGCATTTTCAATTTTTTTAATGTTTCTTGTATTTTCAATATTTTGTTAATATTTCTTCATTTCCAATATTTTGCTAAAATTTCTTGCATTTCCTATATTTTTTAATGTTTCTTGCATTTTCAAAATTTTATAAATGTTTCTTGCATTTATAATTTTTAAATTTTTTTTAAAAAAAAAGATTATGCAAGCACAAATGTGGTTTGGTGCTATTGGGCAAGGCAAAAAAACTTTCAACCATGACCAATGTTGGGAGGTGGTGAAGAATGGTTTGAGATTCTGATTTATTCCAACGGGTGCGACCGTTCTGTTGAACGAGACGCCACTCCATGATTTACTGGCATTGGATTCGCCTATGGATTCTCCGATGAGTCAAGACTCACCCATTGAAAACGAGCTGCGGCTTATTGGCCAAAAGGCAGCCGAAGGTGAAGAGAGAGAGAGTAATTCTAGCAATAATACATCAAAAATTTTGGAGGAAATTGCATGGCACAGCGCCATGAGAATTGAAATAGACATCAAAATCCAAGAAGATGAGAGGGCAATTCAAGCAGAATATGCAAAAGAAATGGAGTATGTACGCAAAGAAAACATTGACAAGAAAGATCGGAAAACCATGGCCATGGATAGAAGCCATATGTCCCATGAACCAAAACAATTTTGGAAGTTAGAACGAAGGGATATTATGAGAAGAAGACTTTTCCGTGATGATGGACCTAGCAACACAGATTGGTTAAACGATCAAAACCATTAAGTTAGTTTGCTTGCCTTTTCTTTTATGGTATTTTAATGTTTTGATTTAAAAAATAGTTGTAATTCATGTATTTTATTTAATTAGTAGTAATTATTAATTACTTGTATTGGTTTTCTTTGAGTGAATAAAGAAAGGATTCAATAAAATACCTTTTATTCAAAAAATTCTATACATCAAACAAAACATAATTAAAAAAACCACAATCAAAGCCTAAATTAAAAAAAAAACCACAACCAAAGCATAACTAAAAATAAAACATAACCTAAGCAAAATTAAAAATAAAACTTCTTGACTTCACTTCATTCATCGTCATTGCCTTTTACCGCCCATAAATGCTCCATCAAGTCAACTTGACATCGCTCATGAATATAGGATGATTGCATCTTCGTATATCAATTAATCATACGGGTCATGACACGACCGTCCCTAACCAACGGTTCATGCTCCAATGGTCCTCCATGTGGCCCATGAGCTTTTCATAAATTCTTGTAAAGGCCGTGTTCACGCGATCTGGTTTGTACAAGTCTGCAGTATCGTAATCATATTCATACTCATCCTCCACAATCATGTTATGGAGGATGATGCAAGTCATCATTATGCTCCTCAGCACCTTCTCATCAAACAGTCACACCGCACCCCTAATAATAGCTAACCGGGCTTGGAAGATACCAAAAATCCTCTCCACATATTTTCCATAACCCTCTTGATAGGCAACAAATAATGTTTGTTTCTCCGATCGGGGATGTGGAATTGATTTCACAAATGTAGTCCACCTCAGGTAGATGCCGTCTGCTAGATAATACCCATTCTGGTAGACGATATTGTTGATTTCATAGGTGATATTCGGGGCTACACCTCTGAAAAATATTGTTGAACACCGGGGATTGACCCAGCAAGTTCAAGTCGTTTTGAGATCCGGAAACTCCGAAGAAGGCATGCCAAACCCATGTATCGAATCGAGCAACGACTTCAAGGATGATAATTTTTTGCCCTTTCCTATTTTCATAATCCTTGCCAGGCATTTGGGCAATTTTTCCACTGCTTGTGCATACAGTCGATGCTACCAATCATTCCTGAAAATCATGGAGCTTCGGCTTTTTGTAGGAGCCGTTGGAGGTCCCTGGGCGTAGGTCTGCGCATGTAGTCATTGATGTACAGAGTTTCGACTACGTCACAAAATCTTACCAAGCAATCCAAGTAGTGGATTTCCCCATCCAGGCAATCTCATCCACCTGATCAGCAGATGAATCATACGCCAACATTCGTATAACAGCTGTAAGCTTTTGCTCCAGAAGAAGTCCCAAAATCCCAGCAGCATCACACTTTGTAACAAAGTATGCACCATAATTGCAAACATCATGCATGACTTTATTGAACAAATGAGGTTGCATTTTATATCGCCTTTGGAAATCAACATCAGAGTACAAAGAAGTTGGGATAAAATAATCTTCGAAAAGATTCTTACCTCGAGAATGCCTATGTCTGTCCATATTTGGGCCACAGCTGACTTGTGAACCATGGCGGCGACCTTGGTTTTCTTCATCAAGCAAAGCCACTGCTATGGCAACTTATTGATTTTGTTCTCTTTACACCCTTTTGCCTTCAACTCGTCTACGCCTTCTTTCATTAGTTTCTCGCTCTTGCCTCTCGATCTCCTCATGTCTGGCATTGAGAATGAAGTATGAATTTTAAAATCAGAGAAATGAAAATATAGAGAAGATCTGCTGTGAGAGGTATGAACTGAACCTCTGGTTTTATAGAAAAATTTAGGCAGATAGGGATGACATGTGGCGCAATTTTAGAGGCTGAAAATCTTATCTGAAATTTGAAATTCATATGAAATTTGAAATTTATCTGAATTTTGAAATTTATCCGAATTTTGAAACTAAAAATATTATCCGATTATGAAATATGAATTTATAATAAATATTGACACGTATGAACCCAAAAATCTTATCCGAAAATATTATCCAAATTAAAATTTTAAGTTAAAAAAAGTGAAAAATAAATAGTATTTGCCATTTACCATGACAACGGGTGGAACACACATTGCTTTTTGTAAGGGTAGCCACTATTCACGTGAATAGTAACTGCCCTAGCTCCCCCTTGCCCTTTGCCATGGCAAATGGGTGGAGTTGCTCTAACATAGACTGCATTTTTGTTTTCTTTTCTCTAGTTTTTAATGGCTGTGGAGAAAAAATAATTGAGGGAATTTTAGATTGTATGTATAATGTATGTATCTATTTCTAGTGTTGGTTTTTAGGGATTTATTTTGGGAAATGAGTTGGTGTAGCTCTGAAAAAGTAATTAAAGCAAAAGCGGTTGATCTGTCTAATTGTATTGAGAAAATCTAACACACTGTAGGTTAGAGGACCATGGGAGGGGGAGTTGCATTCTTGGGTCTTGGTGTCACATCCCAGGATTGATTCCGCCGTAGCACGATATTGTCAGCTTTGGGCCCCCTTTCTGCCCTCATGGTTTTGTTTATGGAAACTCACAAGCAACTTCCCAGTAGGTCACCCATCCTGTGATTGCTCTAGCACCAACTCGTTTAACTTCAGAGTTCTCATTACTCCGAAGCCAGTGAGCTCCCAAATGGCCTTGTGCTAGATGGAGGCGGGCATATACAGATAAGGCACATCACCCCATCTCCGTTAGTTGATGTGGGATGTTACAGTTTGTGCTGAAACTCTAGAACCTATGGAAGCCGCCAATGCCTGGATTGATGAAGGGGGTCGAAACTGCAATGGATATAGGCCATTCTCACATCTCCCTTAGAAAAGCATCCTCTGGATTTTAAGGTCCTTGTTGAGAAAAAAAAAACATTTAATCTTTTTAAATAAATTCATTTAATTTTTTGAACAATTTGACCTTAAAGAATTGAAATTTCATAAATATATATTTATTTGAGAAATAGGTGGGTATTTATAGAGTTTGGAGTGAGTTTTGGGGTTTGATATGATTTATATTAATTTAAAATATTATTTTAACCGTTGGATTTAAATTTTAGCCGTTGAATCTTTTTTTTATTTATTATTTATTTTTACAGTTAAAATAACTTGGATTTAATATGGATTGTTGATTTTGGTTACTATTGAAATATTAAAAAAAAGTGCTGCAACACCAGCAGCCCGGGCCCCATTGTTTCCTCCTTGCACATGGGCTGCATCATGGCTAAGTGAGCTCCACACAAAAATTCCAATCCAGGCAATGGCTGAACTCGTATTCCGACCAACTTTGGGTTTTCACAAATTTTAGCCCCTTACTTTTCCTGGATTGAGAGAGGAATGAGGCAAAAATTTAGTATATTTTAGATTTGGCCTAATGGATTGTAGATGGCCTTACCCTCCTTCGAGCAGCCCTAACTCAACCCTTGCCGAACACCATGTTAACAAAATGGTAACATAGTTGACGAAACAAAAATTCAGGGGGTATGTGGTCATTTTAAAATTCAGGGGCGAATTGAGAAAAGTTGGCAGTATTTCAAAAAATTCTGAGCATAAAAGTGGTAATATTGACAAACGACAGTGGCCAAAAGTAAATTTTTGCCGAAGTTTAACGACCGAAAAAAAAAAACACTACCTTCGCTTACTTAACGACCAAACCCTACCTTCGCATTCTCACAGTTCGTATGTGAGTGCTCGTCTCGTTCCAAAAACCCTAAAGAATCGCATTCTCACAGTTTGTGTGTGAGTGCTCGTCTCGTTCCAGAAACCCTAAAGTGCCAATTCTTTAGAACCAGTTGCTATGACAGACGCAATCCCTTACGCATCTTTCGAGGACGAGACGAAGAAGAAACGCAAGAGAAAGAGAGGAAAGACACCATCGGAATCGACTGGTGCAAAAGAATCTGAGCTTCAAAACCCTAAGGAGGTTTGTTCTTTAAAACCATATCTCATAATAGTCAATTTCGTGCCTTGTCCTGATAATTCTTTTCCCGTTAAACCTGCAGGTTATAGATCTTGCTAGCTTGTCATTGAGAGAACCTATCTTTATTGATGTGGATGATGGGAGAACTAAGGTAGGAGTCCAGCTGGTTTTATGTGTTCCTCCTTTTACATTTGTTTTATGTTCATATCTATCATTTACTCTGTATTCGTATCTAAATACATATGATTTTGCCGTCATCTTTAGAATCTGACAAGATTGTGTGCACTATAGGCCATCAATGCAGGGCTGCAACATGGCTATTGTATTGTGCCTAGTGAAAAGAGATTCATTCTCCTGTATTCTTTTCTGATGAAGAATCAGTCGAAGAAAGTGGTGGTCTTCTACTCTTCTTGTAAGTCAGTCAAATTCTACTCTGACCTTCTTAGATGCGTTAATGTGGATTGCTTTGATATCCATGGAGGGCAAAAGCAGCAGCAGAGGACAACTACTTTCCTTGACTTCTGCACAGCAGAGAAAGGAATCTTACTTTGCACTGATGTTGCTGCGCGTGGGTTGGATATTCCTGCTGTGGTAATATATTTGCCTTTTCCTTTTGCGATTTGCCTACAATTTTGAAATTTATTGTTCTCAATTTTTTTTTTGGTCGGAAGTCTGTTAAAGAAGAAACGCTCATAAGTTTTTTTGTTCTGAGTCTGTTAAAAAAATAATCCAATTTTGTATGTTTTACTACCCTCTTGTAAGAAATCTGTTCTTTTGAAGGCATAGTATCATTGAATTGAAAACGAAAGGGTTTTTTCAATAGTATTTTATCCATTAATAACTATCCTGACGTTAGTTTATCCAGTTTGAACATCATGTTATGCCAATACGCTTCTTTGCCCCATTAGCAGTATCACAATAAGCAAACGCTCGTGATAAATCTAATGCTTGTTTTTTCTTCGCTTGTAGGACGTGATTGTGCAGTTTGATCCTCCAGATGATCCCAAGGTGTCTAATTTTCCTTCTTTACTAACATATTTCAATTAATTTTGGTATCAAGTTAATTCTTCTTTAACCATTTTGAATACGGTGTCTCATGGGCGTTGGGTTTTCCAGCCCATGATGAATATATCCATTCCTGAGTTCCGTTTCTTTTTCCCATTCTTAAACGCTTTCACAACAATGGCATATCTGCTTGCAGGAATATATCCACAGGGTCGGTCGAACAGCTCGAGGGGAAGGTGGAAAAGGAAAGGCATTTATTTTCCTCATTCCCGAAGAGATGCAATTTATTCACTATTTGACGGTAGGATTTAGTCAAGAAGAAGAAAAAAACAGAAACAACCAAACCCCACTTGCGCACACACACACAACAAGTGTCAGGCTTTCTTGAAGGGTGTCTGTATTTAAAGCAAGTGTCAATCGCTTTTGTTTAGGTTGCTACGTGCGGTGCATGTTCTCCATTTCAACTCTTTATTATATTCTGTTTTCAGGCAGAAAAAGTCCCCGTTGCAGAACAACAAATTAGGAAGAATAGGCTGAAAAATGTGCAGTCTAAACTGGTAATTTCCTGTTTGTTGTTCAATTGTTACCTATTACTACACAATAACTGGTTCCAAGTACCTTATGTATTGCCGTGCTGATGCAGGAGAAGATGGTTGAGGGCAACTACTATCTGCACCAATCAGCAAGAGAGGCATATAAATCTTATCTATTAGCATATAATTCACACTCTATGAAGGACATCTTTAACGTTCACCGTCTCGATCTACGGGTACCCAACTTTTCCTTGATATTGCAAAGGAAATTATTTATATTTTAATCTTTGCTGTTGTGGTAAAAATATGAAAATTTAAGCGTAGCATGGTTATGTATGCCAAAATCATGGTTATGTAGTTTCCTTCCTAGTTTCACTGTGAGATGACGATTCTCTGACATGTCTGGAAATATATGATATATTTCGGTAGGGAACATAGCAAAAGATATTTGTAATAATTTGGATTGTGGCCGATCCTGATATCTAAATGTTTGGCATTTTAATGAAGGCGTAAGCCTGATGTGTAACATTCCACATCGATTAACGGAGAGGGGTTGATGTGTCTTATATGTATATGCTTGCCTCCATCTAGCACGAGGCTTTTTGGGAGCTCACTGGCTTTGGAGTCATGGAAACTCCGAAGTTAAGGGAGTTGGGACTAGAGCAATCTCAGGATGGATAACCCACTGGGAATTTGCTCGTGAGTTCCCAAAAACAAAACCGTGAGGGCAGAGAGGGGGGCCCAAAGCAGACAATATCGTGCTACGGCGGAGCCGATCCCGGAATATAACTTGATGTCTGAATGTGTTTCTGAATTGTATCTTCATCTATGAGAAGTGATGTAGGAATTATATTATGAGAAACAGAACAGCATTTTCTCTTCTAATTGGTGCGAAAAAGAAAAGGGAGAACATCAGCATGGAATGTGTTTTAGGATCACGGGATGCAATGACTTAGAAAAATACTTGGTACTTGTGTTTCAGTGTATAGCATCTCTCAGTTCGATAATTGATATATTTCTTCCAGCATTTAATTTCTCTCAAGTCCTTAGGTTTTATTAAATTTCTCTCAATTAATTGCAAAGTGTTGTTGGACTTGGACCTACAGGCGGTCGCAGCTTCATTTTGCTTTTGTAGTCCCCACAAGGTGAATTTGAACTTAAGCAGCAGTGCATCAAAGCTCCGGAAGAAGATGCGCATGGGAGGAAGTTGAAACGGATTCAGCGAGAGCAATCCTTATGGAATGCAAAAAGGTGGAGAGAACACTAACTGCTGAATTCTTGTAGCTGAAGCAAGAGATTGAGATTGTAAAACCAAAGCAATTTTTATTGATGGCTAAGGCTTAAATGCATATCTCCTGCCTAGTTACTGCGGAAATTAAAGTTGCATATCTCCTGCTTCATTTGAATCCAACTCTTTTAGGAATTAGAAGTATACGCAACGGCTATCATGCATGCCTGTTATCAATCAACTTTCTCAAAACTGCTTCAAATTTAGTGATTTGAAAATTAATTTGTGATTTTTGCATTCATGTGTATTCATTCTAATTCTCATTTTATATTCTCTTCTTTTTATATTGGAGAAAGGGCCACCAATTTGCCAATGTGAACAAAACTATATCCTGCTAAAGGAAGAACCAAAAGATGCAGTCGAATTGAGTTGACTCTTGTTTTTTAATTTTAATTTTTATATATAAATATTTGGGCACTGCTTCCCTCCTTTCTGGTAAGGAGGCATTCCTACTTCCTGCAAATCACAGTTTGACACATGCATAAACAATGCATTAAAAACATAAAAAGAAAAATCTCTACACACATGTCAAACTGAAGACGACGAGTCGTTGTCGTTGTGCAGTACTCTGGAACAACCGGCGAGTCCTTGACTATCGTTTCCGCCCAGACGACTTGTCGAGATGGAGATCGAGGTTCCTTTGATATCACTGTTAAATTCCACCATAATCTCAATACCTTCGTCCACAAATCTACAAGCAAAAACAAAAAGATGAAGAAGAAAGTATAGGAGAACGAACTTGGAGAGATCAAGATCAAGATTGAGATCGAGGTAATCCGATTTGGCGAGCTAAGGCTTGGACCCTTGAAAAAGTGTCAGAGCCATCAATGGAGAGGAGAGGAGGCATAGACATCCGCACAATCCAAAAAGTCCAAAGAGAAATATGATTTCAAAACAAGAAATGGAGAACAAAAACTGAAAAATTGGGGTTGAAGATGAAGATGAAGATGAAAGACTAGAATTCCAATTTTATGTTAAAAGTGTAATAAATGTATAAAATTAAAAAATATACAGTTGTCGATTTTTGGGTTTTTTTTTGGGTGTGTTTATAGTTTTTAAATGGTATAGTGTTTCTTTATAAGACTATGTCTAAGATTAGGTATATGACTAAATTTGTATTTATTTTATGGGGGTGGACTGAGTTAGTTTTAACTAGGGGTGGTTGCGGTTAGGTAACTGTGAATTTTTACCCAAACCGCAAACCGACCGACTATTTGCGATATAGTGATTTTTGTGTTACAAAAATCCAATCTTCCACATTTTAGGCCGAATTTTGATGCCTTTTGATTTCAAGCATACTTCAACCAAAAAATATAAATTCACAACCTCAACTTCTCAATCATTCACAACCTCAACTTCTCAAGCATTCACAACATCAACTTCTCAAGCATTCCAATTTCAAATCCTTTAAAGTTACAAACCAAAAGGAAAATGCAATACAAAATGAATTAAAGTTACAACCCAAAGGAAAAATCCAAGTCAAAGTTAATTAAAGTTACAAACTAAAAAGAAAATGCAATGCACCAATGTTAAAAATTAAAGTTACAAACTCAAGTGTTGGTGGTGGTGAGTGGATTTGAAGGACCACGTTGTGTTGTTTGAACACCAATGCTATCTACAAAATGTAAATTTTTTTATTAAAAAAAATATAGTCGTGGTTTGTGGTAACCGCAACTGCAAATGCGGTTCGATTCTTCATACCGCAAATGCGGTTCGATTTTCCGCAATTGCGGTTCCATTACGGTAAATTATCGGTTAGTTTTTGCGGTTTTTCGATCTAAAATGCCACCCCTAATTTTAACTAGTGCTAACTCCAGACAAGTCAAGGGCTTGGTCAACTGGGGCCATGTTTCTATTGAATTTTGGAGTTCCTTGAACGTATAGGAGAGAGATGCAGATTTTGGGTAAGTTGTATCAAGTCCCTTGTCCTAGTCAGTTACACAATATTCCTTTCCTTTTTTTTTTTTTTCACTCCATGGGGATCGTCACATCCAGTATAAATAGCCCCTCTTATTTGTCTCTCGTGCTCTGTAACTTGTAAGAGAAACAAAAGGTTATTGCTCAGTCTATTTTTTTCTTTCTTTTTTTCTGGCGTGCCCTTGCCATTCCTTTTAAAAGAAAGAAACTAAAAAGTTCCCGCCTTTCTTTTTTCTTTGTCAAGGAGAGGATGAAGAAGCAAGTTAAGAGTTTCAAGAATGCTGGTATCCTCCGTTACACAGCAACAACCGTCAGACATGTATTCTTCATCAGGACTCCACCTCATAGCAACGTGAAAGTTGAAGTACTCATCCCATGCACCATTGACAAGAGAATTAGGGAGTGGATAAAATCTGCTGCTCAATGGCGAGGATTTATGTGGTCTTACCGTGGCAAGGGCAAGTTGAGAATCCTCATCCGTAACCGGTGTGGTCGAGAATCCTCATCCGTAACCGGCGTCGTACGTACTGTGTCACACGGTGGGGAAGGATGCTCGCTAACGTTCTTGGCCACTATCAAATGGCTCAAGTGGCCAAGAACAAGGATGATTTCGAACTGATGCACCAAAGGTGTCAATTCGTGTGCAATCGTCGTGGTTGGAAAACCGAAATCGACGAGTGGTTGGCCGAGGTTGAATCGCACAAGTATCTCACTGCTCATAAAATCATTGTGCGGTCATTCCACGACCTGCACATGTATCCGGACGGGTATGGACTGGAACAACCACCAAAAATCTTTTTGGTGCCTGAGGATGTTACTGATGTTGAGTACGGTCGAATCGCAAACGTCGTTTCTGACATTCTAAAATGTGGGTTGCTCCGTTTATTAGGTACGTATTTATCTCAACTTTTTACGCTCCATATGACTTAATGGTGCCTAGTTTAGGTAGTGTATGATGATTTCCGGATCCGCACATTGATTTTCTTTTTATGAGAGCATATTGTCTGGGCTGTTAATTGCTTGCGAGATTTTTACGTTCATTAAGAGCTTGTTTGGTTATTAAGTTTCCGCGTGTACTTCTTTATATTCATTAAGGACTCGTTTAAGGGTGATTCTTGACAGGCTAGAATTACTCCCAAACAAGCCCTAAGAGGCTGCCAAAAGCATTGCATAGTGCTTGTAGAACCGTGACTTGTTGGTATGACTTTAAATAGTGGAGTTAGGAACTATTGTTGCTACTGTAGTGAGTTTGTGTATTCATGTTATAGAATATATTAAACGCGGTCTTCTTGCTTCTGTAGTAGAATTTTCGAATAGTATTCATTAACTAACATAGCGGTTTTCTTTTGTTTTCATTTGCTCCCTTATATGTTGCAGAATTGTAGTGCAGCAATGTCTTTGCATGGAAATGCCTGAAGTGACCGAGTTGAGGAGATTTCTGAAGTGAAGTGTTTGAGATGCTTGAAGTTCTGGTGTTTTTGAGATGATGACTGTAGCTTTTCATGTAGTGTGACTTTTTATTATGTAGTTTTTCCTGTAGTATGTGACTTTTTCCTACTTTTAACATCATAATTGATATTTGACTGCGATTCTTCCTTCTTGCGGGCTCTCTTGCAAATTTCAAACCAACTCATTTTCTTTATTTTCCTTCGTAAGTTTGTCCTATATCAAACCCCTTCACTTGTAAAGAGCTGGAGTTCTCCAATAAAAAATAATAAAAAATAATAAAAAACAAGATTATGAAATCAGAATTAGAATGAATATACATGAATGCAAAAATCACAAATTAATTTTCCAAGTACGTAATTTTCACTAAGTTTGAAGCAGCTTTGAGAATGTTGATTGATAACTGGGCATGCAGCGAAAAAAGAGGCTGGGGGACTATTAAAGAACTATATGGTTCTTGCTCTTCTACACTGGCGGTGACTGATCACCGAAGGAGAAGTGTTTGCATTCCCCGTTGAAAAGGTTCTCCAAGAGCAAGTGGTAACAAATCATTAAAATTATCCCCCGGGAGAAACCGAAAACAATGAAACATTTAAAAACTCAAAGTAAACTTAAATCCTTTTATGTAAAAGGTAAAGAGCGAAAGACGATGTATTTAGATTGAAAACTTGTAAATTTGGCAACTTGACTAAGTTCATGTCTACATCTGCTCTAGCCAACTTGACAAAGACTATGTCTGCTAAATTTGATATATATTTTGGTTAGCTTTATTTGAATTCAGCTGTTTTTTAAGTATACCCAACATGCATGAAGGACACTCCTTCCTGCAAATTAAACTTTTGTAACAATAGAACCAATTATTATTTTTAAAATAGAAATACCCTAATGATTCAACTTTCCCCGTAAGATCCTTTTCTATAATTTGTGTCATGACGAATATGATCAGTCTCAAGCTTTTAACAGCAATGATAATGAACATAAAACTAACTAGAAAACACTAAATAAACCCTTTCTGATGGTTTTAGGACTCAAGTGAATGCCACTTACAATTAATGGAACAAAAAACCATCTTAAAATCATTAAGGTTGTTCAAAAACAAAGTACACATGACCAGGTTTACAATAACCCTTATGCCATTAAGCGAAACTTCCTACATATCATCTCGCCATTTTATTGTTCTAGTAGAACCTTTTCAAGAAATTAGAACCCAATTCTTCCACGACCCCCCACGAATCAGGAGCAAAAATAAGGCTATAATAAAATACTTTTGCGACCTTCTCCTTCAGTGCAGAAGACCAATAAGCCAAGTTAATCAGCACATCGTTCAACAAATTAGATTGGTTACTTAATTTAGACGAATTGAGTTGACTCTTATTTTTCTTTAATAATATTTTATTTGATGGGGATGGATTGAGTTAACTAGTGCCGACTCCATACAAGTCAAGGGCAACTGGGGCCCATGTTCCTATTTAATTGGATTTTTTTTTTTTTGGTTGAATCGAATTGGAGTTCCTTGAACGTGTAGGAGAGAGATGCAGATTTTGGGTAAGTTGTATCAAGTCCCTTGTCCAAGTCGGTTACACAACATTCCCCTTTTTCTTTCCTTCACTCCATGGGAATTGTCACATATCCAGTATAAATAGCCCCTCTTATTTGGCTCTCGTCCTCTGTAACTTGTAAGATTTTGAGACAGCAAAACTCTAACCAGAATAAAGAGTGCATTCAAAGGCAACTATTCTCTTACCTTGCTTTGGGCTTCTCTTTTTTTCTTTTTTGTTTGGTTTCTTTCTGTTTCTGTGTCTGGCGGTTGGTTCCTTCTTCTCTATTCGTGCGTGTCTGCTCCTCTTTATTTTTTGTTCTCCCCTTGTGTCCCTTTTTTTCTCACAAGCCCCTTCTTTAATAGGAGAACCCTATCAAGATGGAGAAACTAAATCAAGTGGCCAAGACAAGGGATGCTTTCCCTGCAGTAGCTCGATTACTCTCTTTAGATAGGGACGTCCTGCGAGATATACTAAGTAGGCTGCCCGTTAAATCTTTGATCAGATGCACCTCCGTGTGCAAGACATGGATACCAATAATCAAAAGCCAAGACCTCATCCGTAAACACCTCATCCGAGCACTCAACTCTAATGACCTCCTTCTACTCCACACTGTTTCTGGTGAGGAATGCAAGACTGTCCTCCACAAAACATTAGTAAAAGAACTGACAGAAGAGGTTTACTCTGTGCGTTATGATGCCGAAGATTTAGGCCTCTACTGCCCGATAGAATTTCCAATTTCCCACAAGAAAAAACTCCACAATTCTTTTCTGCGTGTGGTTGGCGTTTGTGATGGGCTGGTATGCCTTGCAGATGATATCTTCCGTTATGGTAGCACCTTCATCATATGGAACCCATGCATTAGAAAGTCAGTGACCCTTCCCAGCCCTGGTGTTACCTTTAGGAAGAATGGCGGATATGATGCTACTATTGGGTTTGGTTTTGATGCTACCACCAATGACTACAAGGTTGTGAGACTCGTTGTGGATCAAGTTGGGAGTCCTACCATAGCTGAGGTTTATTCACTAGCCAATGGCTCATGGACCAGTCCTCGTCCTGTCACTCCTGAATGTGAAATAGATGGAGCCGCATTCCAGGCTTCTGTTAATGGTGCTCTTCACTGGCCTGCCATCCCTCGGAAGACAGTTGATGATCTTTGCTATTTTATATTGGCATTTGACTTGGGCAGTGAGTTATTTCGTGAGATGCCAATGCCAGAGAGTTTTGAATGGCATACTTCATTGGGATTGCAATTGTCCGTTTCAGGAGACAGAAAATCAATTGCCCTGTTCGTGATGGATCACAGGTGTGCAAACTATGAAAACTATTTTCTTGATATATGGGTGATGAAAGACTATGGCATATATGAGTCTTGGACCAGATTGATTCGTCTCGGTCCACAAGGTCCAGAGAGACGTTTGCCCAGGGCATTAGGATTTAGGAAGAGTGGGGAAGTACTGTTGTCCCTCTGTGGAGAAAGGAATCATGTTGATGGCAGAAGCCCGAACGAGTTAGGTTCACTGGACCCTGCGAGCAGAGAATATATAAGTACTGAAATTACGGGATATGACTATTGCGTTGTTGACTCTTACACAGAGAGTCTCCTCCTACTGGACAAAGTTTCTAACAAAGAGAAAGAACAGGTAATGTTATAGCACTGAGGCAAGGACATTACTTGTCAATTGCTTACGATATTTTTACGTTCATTAAGTGCCCGTTTGTTTATTAAGTTTCCGTGGGTATTTCTTTATATTCATTAAAAAACTGCAGAGAGCATTGCATGTCGAACTGCTGTGGGGTGCTTGTAGAATTGTGACTTGTATAATATCCACTTTATATGACTTTAAATGGTGGACTTAGGAAAGGAACCATTAGTGTAGTGATTTGGAGTATTTACTTCTTCAGGCAAGGTTCTGGGTTCGAGTTCTAGCATCCGTGTTGTGTGTGTGACTTTAATATGCTATCGCCCCTTTCAATAGGAAAGGTCCTAAAAAAAAATGGACTTAGGAACTATTGCTGCTACTGTCATGAGTTTGTGTATTCCTGTTATAGAATACATTAAACACGGTTTTACTTGCTGCCGTAATAGAATTGTCAAATAGTTCTCATGCATTGAATGCCTTTCATTTGCAAACTAGCTAACGTTGTGGTTTTCTACCGTAGGAAATTTCTTTTTATAATTCTTACGTACTAGGACTATCAACAACTTAATCAATCGGTCCAGACACTCAGATGAACTGCTGGTGTTTACATCAAAGTTCAGGAAGAAGAAGAGCAAAGTAGAAGGAAGTCGAAATGGATTCAGTTGGAGCAAAGGCGAAGAGATGGAGATGAAATTGGGTTCGGCTATGTCTCCTGCCCTAAAGATTTTTTATTTTATTTTTTGCTATTGTATTTGACAAAAAAAACAAATTTGTCCATTGAGCAAATGTTGAATTTTTCTTTCTGTGAAAGTTACGGTTCTCGTTAGTTTTTCTATTCAAAGTTATGAAAAAAAAAGTCCAATTTTGTATGTTTAACTCGTGGCACAGTTACACAGCGGCCACGAGGGAGGAGTGATGCTCAAATCATGGCATGTTGGTTGCTGCTATCTAAGTGATAATCGGATTTAAGAGAAATGGATTTGTTCTTTCTTATTTCCCGCTGGAAGAGAAACTGTTGGACAGTCGACTTAACGTTAATTTTAGGACAACATTTGGCTCACTCTTTTGGAGAGTTTGCAGGAAGGAGTGTCCTTCATACAGGTTGGGTATACTTATAAAACAGTTGGATTCAAATAAAGCTACCAAAAAAATAAAAACTTTAATTTCTGCAGTAACCAGGCAGGAGA
The DNA here is from genome assembly GCF_000346465.2 of Prunus persica. Classification (NCBI taxonomy): domain Eukaryota; kingdom Viridiplantae; phylum Streptophyta; class Magnoliopsida; order Rosales; family Rosaceae; genus Prunus; species Prunus persica. The sequence continues at coordinate 6,670,414 of NC_034014.1, forward strand.
CATGCATTTAAGCCTTAGCCATCAATAAAAATTTCTTTAAATTGGTTTTACAGTCTCAGTTTCGTGCTTCGGCTACAAAACTTCAGCAGTAAATGAACAAACAAGAAACTATTACACGAGAAGAAAAAAAATAAGCAGTATATACACATGCTACACGCAGGCTCCTCTATAATGCCTCACAAATTGTCGAATTTCATCTCTACCTTTCTGCATTCCATAAGGTTTGCTCTTGCTAAATCCATTTCCACTTCCTCCTAGTTTGTGCATCTTCTTCCGGAACTTTGATGCACTGCTGTTTTAAGTTGAAATTCACCTTGGGGGGGACTAGAAACGGCTACAAGGATCTCAAGTGGTCAGTGGTTACCCTAAAGTAATAATGCCGGAATCCACGAGTGATCTGGAGTCCACCAGAAAATAAAGAAAATCTCTAAATTTGATTAATAATAGGAATAAACTGACAAATGCAATGCCATGAGTTGGCCTAAAATAAAAAACAAAGAACCCCTAGTTTCTAGAATATTCATAAACTGAGCTAACAAGAAAATAATAAAAATCCTAGGTAAAATCATTTTAGGAAAATAATATCCTAATAGATCTATATATATAAAGCAAAAGACAGAGAATTATGAAACTTAATCAAGCAACCCGCAAAGAGCGCTACTATTTCCACTACCCTATCCTATTTCCCCATCCACCTTATCTGCCCACCCACAATGTAAATTTTAAAAAACACAATCTTACCTTTTTACCCACTGTTATTTCTAAAATATCCTTAAATTATTATTTTCTTTTTGTCAAACGTAATAATTTAAAAGGAAAAAAAGAAGAAGAAGCCCTAATGGAATAACAACGTGAAATTAACTCCTGCAATCGTTATTCTTCTTTTCTATTTTCGTTCTTCTTTCTTTCTCTGCAGTTTCTCCACCCAAATTCCTTATCAGTTTAATATCTGATATGTGGGCCACGGCCCACTTGACATTATATATTTAGATTGAAGAAAAGGTAAGATGACGTCTTGTATCATGCCAGTACCATAAAACTCCAAACCCTAAAACTTCATTCTCACAGTTTCTGAGAGAGAGCTCTTCTGAGAACTAGTCGCCATGACAGACCCAATACGTCACACATCTACGGACGACGAGACGAAGAACAAGAAGCGCAAGAGAAAGAGAGGGAAGAAACCATCGGAAGAATCAGAGCCTCGAAACCCTTATCAGGCCCAACAAAACGAAGAAGAAGAGAAAGGAGAAGGTGATGATAACAGTAAGGAGAAGAAGACGAAAATATTGAAGGGAAAGGAAGAGGCCAACGAGGAAAACAAAGAAGACGAAGCAGAGGGGGTGGAGGAGGAGAATACGAGGAAGAAGAATGTCAAGAGAGGTGGAGGATCTGGGATTATGAGCACAGACTCTTTTGATTCATTGAATTTGTCTGCCAACACTTTCAAGGCCATTCAGGAACTAAACTTTCAGTATATGACTGAGGTAAATTTTCTGGCTGAACTTGATTGGTTATAAGTTGATTAATAAGGCTTTGGCCTTTTATAGTATTGATCGGAAAAGATTTACACCTGCAGATTCAAGCAAGAGCAATCCCATCACTATTGATCGGAAAAGATGTCCTGGGAGCTGCTAGGACAGGATCCGGGAAGACTCTTGCTTTTCTTATACCAGCTGTGGAGTTGCTATATCACATAAAGTTTACTCCTCGTAATGGAACGGGTGTTGTTGTTATTTGTCCAACACGGGAACTTGCAATTCAGGTGAAACACTGACATATTCTCGTCATTCTTCTCAAATTGATCTCGCTCCGATTCAAGAACGCATCGTTTTGATGCCTAAACAAATTGGATTTAATTTTTGCCTTCTAAAGTACTCGCGAGCACTTTATTTTTTTCATTGAACATTAAAGCCTACTTCTCATCGAATAATGATCCCATTATTACTGGGCTTAAATATGACAAATTCTCAATAATATATATACAAATTCTCGAAAAAGAACGAAAGAAATTCTCTAAATAATTGATGAAGCTGACATGACTATGAAAGAATGAAGCCGAAAATGGAAATATTTGTGTAAAAATTTATGCTTTATTACTTGTTATGTTGTATTCTGAGATTTACATTTGATCCCCTTCTTTCTACCCTGACTACTTTTCCTTTCAAATAATTCAGACCTATGCCGTGGCAAAGAACCTTCTGAAGTACCACTCACATACTGTTGAGTTGGTTATCGGTGGTGCAGCAAGGAGAGGTGAAGCAGAACGTCTTGTAAAAGGAGTAAATCTATTGGTTGCAACCCCTGGTCGACTTCTTGACCATCTCCAGAATACCAAGGGATTCATATATAAGAACTTGAAGGTCATTCGCATCTATTCTTTGGCAATATTGTTGTAGTTTTTCAAAAGTATTTGTATTTTCTTATTGAAAGAAAATTCTACGTAATGTTTCTCAGACATTTGAATATTCTTTGTGGTTATTGATCCTTTGGCCGAGATACTGGAGTCCTTTTGCAATTTCGATTGTTGTGTTAGAGACGAAATTTATCTTGTTTGACGATCCTCTGAATATTCTTTGTTTGACGAAATTTATCATTTGATGATCCTTAGCTTAATTGTTCTCTTGGACTTGCAGTGCCTCATAATTGATGAAGCTGACAGGATTATGGAAGCAAACTTTGAGGAAGAAATGAAACAGATTATTAAGCTTCTACCCAAGGTACAGTATTTGAGTTAATAATCTATGTTGTGTTACAAAGACTCTAGGCTGCGAACAGTAGATGCATCCAGCTCGCAACATATCTTGGAGTTTTGTTAATTATGTACGATTATAATCGGCATTCTGCCAAGATACATTAATTTTATTAGGTTTTAGTTGCAATTTCAAATGGATTTTACGTGGTTATGTCCTTTGGCTGATTGAGTTGCTAATGGATGTGCAGAAAAGGCAAACAGCTTTATTTTCAGCAACCCAAACTACAAAGGTTTGTGCATCATATTTCTATTTCTATATATATCCTTATTGTTATAGTCAATCTCTTGCTTTCTACATTGTTTTTAAATATTTTTAGCATAAATTGATACGCTACGCAGAGTTAATAGTTCATTAACTTTTGATGCCTTGAGTCTAAGCGCCTGTGTGTGTTCCCATGATTGCCTTGCTCTTAAAATACTTTTCCCATTAAACCTGTAGGTTCAAGATCTTGTTAGATTGTCGTTGAAAGAATATCACTTGATTGATGTGGATGGTGGGAGAACTAAGGTAGGAATTCAGCTGGTTTGATGTATTTCTCCTTTTACATTTATTTTGTGTTCATCATGTCTATTTTGAAATTAAATCTACTTTGTATTCGTAACTAAATATATGTTTTTTCTTCTTGTTTTGATTTAGCCCTAATCTCTAAAATCTGACATTGTGTGCAATATATACAGGTCACCAATGAAGGGCTGAAACAAGGCTATTTTATTGTGCCCAGTGAGGAGAGATTTATTCTCCTATATTCATTTCTGGTGGCGACTCGGTCTAAGAAAGTGATGGTCTTCTTCTCTTCTTGTAACTCAGTCAAATTCCACTCGGACCTTCTTAGATACGTTAATGTGGATTGCTTTGATATCCATGGAAAGCAAAAGCAACAGAAGAGGACCAAAACGTTTTTTGACTTCTGCAAAGCAGAGAAAGGAATCTTACTCTGTACTGATGTTGCTGCTCGTGGCCTAGATATTCCTGCTGTGGTATGCTTCCTCTTTCTTTTTGCAATTTCCCTACACTTTTTTTGAACATCATGTTATGCCAATACACTTATTTGTCGCGTTCTAGCAGAATCACAATAAGCGAATGCTCGTGGTAAATCTAATGCTTGTTTTTTCTTTGCTTGTAGGACGTGATTGTGCAGTTTGATCCTCCAGATGATCCCAAGGTGTCTAATTCCTTCTTTACTAAAAGATTTCACTTAATTTTTGTAACAAAAAGTTCTTCTTTATCCATTTTGTAGCATGGTGAATATATCCATTCCAGAGTTCCGTTTCTTTTTCCCTTTCTTAAACGCTTTGGGATATCTGCTTGCAGGAATATATCCATAGGGTCGGTCGAACAGCTCGAGGGGAAGGTGGAAAAGGAAAGGCATTTCTTTTCCTCATTCCCGAAGAGATGCAGTTTATTCGCTATTTGACGGTATGATGTAGTCAAGAAGAAAAAATAAACAGGAGCAACGAAACCCCAGCACACGCGCACACACAACAAAAGTGCCATTCTTTCCAGAAGGGTGTCTGTATTTAAAGCAAGCGCTAATCGCTTTTCTTGAGGTTTCTACGTGCGGTGCTTGTTCTCCATTTCAATTCTTTATTTTATTCTGTTTTCAGGCTGAAAAGGTCCCCGTTGAAGAGCAACAAATTAATAAGAATAAGCTGAAAAATGTGCAGTCTCAATTGGTAATTTCCTTTTTTCAGGCTTCAGTTGTTACCTATTACGACACAATAACTGGTTCCGAGGAAACTTATGTATTGCCGTGACTGATGCAGGAGAAGATGGTTGAGGGCAACTACTATCTGCGCCAAGCGGCAAAAGAAGCATATAAATCTTATCTATTAGCATATAATTCACACTCTATGAAGGACATCTTTAACGTTCACCGTCTCGATCTGCAGGTACCCAAACTTTTCCTTGATATTGGAAAGGAAATTATTTATCTTTTAATCTCTGCTGTTGTTGTTGGGATGTCAAAATATGAAGATTTGCCCTTTTAACTGTATCAGCATTTATTATACCTACAGGCGGTCGCAGCTTCATTTTGCTTTTGTTGTCCCCCGAAGGTGAATTTGAACTTAAACAGCAGTGCATCAAAGTTCCGGAAGAAGATGCGCATAGGAGGAAGTCGAAATGGATTCAGCGAGAGCAATCCTTATGGAATGCAAAAAGGTAGAGATGAAATTCGACAATTTGTGAGGCATTAGAGGAGCCTGCGTGCAATGCAACGTATTTATATATATAACTTTTTTTAAACCATTTGATTAAACAGTGTTGAAAGGCTCATTGTCTTTGAGAACCAATTTGAAACACAACCACAAATCTAATCTTAATTAATTGTTTGTCAATAAATTTCAATATGTACTAAATTAACCAGATTGTCCAAAGGGAACCGATACAATATTGTGACGTTGTAGGAGCCGTGGTCGTGTAGTTTGAAGTGGGTGGCTCTGTTTGGTCTTTTGCCGCATTTAGCTTACCTTCGCCGATCAAACCCAGGAGCTCCTGTCATTGATGGAAATAGGCATTGAAAAAGTGATATTGTTTCTAGGCCTTTCTGTTAACTCAGATCTCTGCCTAAAGTCATCTCATTTTAAGGCTTATTTAGTGCTCATTTTTTAGTGATTCTAGATAGGTCAAAAGGTGCTTTTCTATATAATCATTTTAAGCGATTTTAAGTGATTATGGGGAGAAGCACATGGGAGGTGTTTCTCCATAAATTCACTTAAAACCACTTAAAGTGATTAGTGGCATATCCAGAATCACTCCAAACAAGCCTTTACTAAAGTAGCTCACTTTGCACCATTGATCAAGGTTTAGTGTTATAGAATGGTACGTTTCCACCCAGATATTGCAACATGTCTTTCAAAAAGGAAATTTAAATGTTTTTTTCCAGCTAGACATTGGGTTTTAATTTTACCCTTTTGAACACAATTTCAAGAAAAAGAAAGAAAACGACTGTACCCAAGGTTTGCAATTCCTCTACCATTTGTTGCCCCCCTCTCCCTCTTTTCGTTCATCTACGTTTCTTTGCCTCCATATATATATATATATATATATATATATATATATACTATGAGTTTCGGTTGAGGGATCCCTCAAGTAAGCTTATATGAGGAACACTTTTTGTAGAAGTTATCTATTAGAATATTATTTCCTAACATGATTTTAGCTAGGATTTTTATTATTTTCTTGTTAGCTAAGTTCATGAATATTCTGGAATCTAGGGTTTCTTTCTTGTTTTATTTAGGCCAACTCATGGCATTCCATTTGTCAATTTATTCTTATTATTAATCAAATTTAGAGATTTTCTGGTGGATTCCAGATCACTCGTGGATAACTATAACACCCCGACTCCAAATTTAATTCCTATTTTAAATTATTTAACTGAATTTACGAATTTACCCTTAAGGTAGGGGTAAATTGGTCACTTTCTTGCCCGGAAAGTGTTTGGGGCAGTGATTGGTATTTTTGGGTAGGTGGTACCGAGAAGAATTCGTAGACATGCGGTAGGCTTGAATCGGAGTTGTAACGAAGAAGTTACGGGCAAAACATCGATAGTGGCAAAATCGTAAATATTTCGAAGTCTGAGTTTAAAATATCTGACTTCTCTCTCTCTCTCTCTCTCTCTCTCTCTCTCTCTCCCGCGGCTGAACCCTCCTCCCCGTTTTCATTTTTTCGCCGGAACTTCAGACAGCGAGAACTTCGCCGTCCGACCACCGTTTCAGGCGCCGTTTCTTGCAAAAGCTTCCTCTCTTCCTCCTCTACCCAGCCCACCCCTTTTCTCCGATCGAAAACCCGGCGAACGGCGGTGGCAACGACGGGAAAAACGGCCGAAATTGCCGACGTCACCGGCGACGTTTCCGGCCGTCGCGAGCTGCGCTGTCACTTGGAACAGGTAGCTCTCCTTCCCTTCTAGCTATTTCCTAGGTTTCACGATGACGATATCGACGGTGGTCGCCGGATCGAGGCCGTGAAGTTCCGGGTTAAACCGTGAGTTTCCGACGCCGATTCCGGCCACTTGCCGTCCGAATTGGACTTTGGTGTAGTTGAATAAAGTGTTCCACTCGTCGAGTAGAATCTGTAGCCGAAAGGGTGAGCTCGGGTGTGGAGTTTTTCCGTCGCCGGAATTTCTCTACACACCCACGCGCTGCCGGCGCGTGCGGCGGCGCGTGGGCGAGGCTGGTGAGGCTGTAAATTAACCCGAAGAGATCCTTAGGTTGTCACGAGCGCGTAGGATTTCGCGGATCTCAATTCGGATGTCGTTTGGCTATCGAACGGATTTTCGCATATTGTGCGTTATCTGGGTTCGATAGGTTCCGACCGTTAGATCCTTTCCGAATTAAAATATGTTGTTCTAGGTATCCCTAGGATCGTATAGGAATTCGCGGATCGTGAATCGGAACCCCGGATGTTCCGATTCAATAACTTAAAGTTTGTGTTTTATAATAACCGTCCGATCGTGCGATCGTAAGCGATCTAACCGTCCGTTTCGGACCAAACTTGCGAGACGGGTATCTTAGACCTTGTGAAACCTTTAGGAACTTTCGGATTGTAAAACGGAGGTCGTGGGTCCCGTGGGTCCCGTGGGCCCGGTTGACCCAAATTGGAAAGTTTGACCGCTGGTTGACCGAGTGTCTCCCGAAGCAGTTCCATCGTCCAAATTGAGTAGTTGGACCTTAGAACGTCTCGTTCCTAGTACGTTTACTAGAAACCTGGGAAATTAGAATATTTAATTCAAAGTACTCGTTCCAAACGCTTCGTATTAATCTCGTATACGTATTCTGAATTAGGTACTCCGACTACGCATACGCAGCAGGCGGGACCCTCTCAGGGTCAAGCAGCGTGGGACTACTTGTGAGTAGACCTTGTTTTCAAATCTTATGCATGGTTTTATTGATGAAACATTTGTGTATAATGTTTTTAATGATTTATTGAATATATTATATTCATGAGTTGAGCTTGATGTTTTTATAAGCGCTTTGGTAAAATATTGTGGGTTTAGTATAGTTGGGTATTGAAAGTATATTTTATATATGGATTTTGGGAAATATTATGCATGATGTTTTAAATGGTATTTTGAATATATTATTTATGAAATTGTTGAAAGTGATATTTTTATGAGGCACTGAAAATATATTTTGGGTTTTGACGTATTTGAGTATCTTGAGTATGAATATATAGATTTTGGGGATTTCTATATATATTTGGCTATGTGTGAGGTACTTGGGTTGTTGATATGAGATTGTGGAAAGTGGTGAGTATAGAATGTCAGTTGGTGTGCGGTAAGCACTACCCTATGTACCTCCCCTGATGTGGAACTTGGATACGGAGACTTGGGATACTTGGATTTGTCGGGACCCGGGGCATTCTTGACGGGATGTTGCTGTAGACCCTTAATTGTGTAGTCTGCGCGCGTAGGACTGTTCACAGACGTACGGGTTTTGAGGTTATCGACGGTACGTTCTGGCTGAGAGTTGGTCCCCCAGTTGGACGGCTCGTTCCCTAGTCACATGGTGGATTGAGGACTCATCACGAGGACTCTGCCAGGGTGACTAGTCAAACAATCCCCTGGTTGGATTGTTTCCTCGGTACAACTAGGTGATGGTTATATTTATACTATATATATATATCTCTTATATTATATATTTATATCTATTCATCCATTCTTGTTTCTCGGTGTGGATACTTCCTTGCCGGTCGTGCCAATGGGTACGCTTTCGAGAGTTTGGTTGTGGGATTTATAAGTTTTTGGATGGTGGGTTTGTAAAGCGTTCTTTATGGATTTTGGATTTGGCATTTGGTATTGATTTGTTTTTATATATATTATATATATACATATATACGTGAGTATGACGGTTTTGAGATGCATGGGATTTCTTGCATGGTTTTCTAAACGGTGGGGTTATATTACGTTGGTTTACGCTGAACTGAATTTATTTTTGTCCACTCACAATTTTCTGTTTTGCGCCGCCCAGCCAGTAGTTGACTGAGCTCCGCAGCAGAGCCGGATCGTGAGCTTCCGAGCCTTGAGCCATCGTAGGACTCTTTCTTCCTGTTATTTCCTTTGTACTCTGTTTTGTTGAAATTGAAGTCCTTAGACATGCTCTGTTATCGCCCTGTTAGGGTTTGAATTGTGAGGCCGGAGGCCATTTTGTTGTAAACTGTTTATTCGCTTCAAAGCATGCTGCTGGTTGGGTTTATTCTGTATTTTTATGCAGGTTGAATTTTGTTGGGTTGTTCAATTCATATGGGAGACTGCCAAAATTTTGGTAGAGAGTCTCGGTTTCTAGTAAGTGGGCCCGACATCGGGGTGATGTCGGAACATAGACGGGGTCCGCCTCGGTCTTGGGAAAATTCCGGGGCGGGTCCTGTCAATAACGGCATTATTACTTTAGGGTGACCGCTTGAGATCCGTGTCCCCGTACTTCTCTGCTGTGTCACTCAGTTTGATAATTTTTTTATATATATTTCTTCCTGCATTTAAATTTCTTTGAAGTCCTTAGGGCCCGTTTGATAACCATTTCAATTTTAATTTTTAGTTTTTAGTTTTTGGTTTTCATTTTTTGTGCTAGTGTATAGAGAAAAATGAGAGTGAGTATGAGATTGAGAGAGGAGGATGGAGGAGGAGTAACAAAAGTAAAAACAAAAACTTAAAAGTGAAAACAACTTCAAATATATATAAGTTCTTAGTTTTTGTTTTCACTTTTGTTACTCCTCCCTCCCATCGTACTATTTCATCTTCCCTCTAAATCTCATCTCCACTCTTATTCTCACTTTCATTCTCCCCCTTGTTTCTCTACACTTTAGCACAACAAATAAAAATTATTAAAAACTAAAATTGAAATCATTATCAAACGGCCCTTAGGTTTTATTAAAATTCTCTCAATTAATTGTAAAGTGTTGTTGGACTTGGACCCATATGCGGTCGCATTACTACAAAAATGGAAAAAGACAACCAGAAAATAACGACGGAATAAATAAATACTGTCATTGTGTTTAGAAAGACGACGGTAATAGAAAACCGTCGTGGATAAGTAACTTAAACAGCTCGAGATCCGCTTGGGTATTTTTAAAACACGAAGCCTCAAACTTACAAAACGTCGTCTCATTAAACATGTTTTCTCCATATGTAAACTCTTAACCCCAAAAACAACGACAGTAGGTATGAAGTTACCGACGTAGAAAATAAAGAAGACGTTTTACCAAAACTGCCGCTGTGTTAACTGCTAGTTAAACACGACAAACTCTTCGTAATTAGCGTTGTATAATTTCATATACCATGACGATAAAAATAAATTTCTTGACGTCTTACGTCCTCATGTACTACGACGGTATTTATAACATTACTATCGTATAGAGTAATTGCAAACCACGACACTAGTAGCGTAGATAACGACGTCTAAATGTAAAAATATCCACGTTGTATTTTTACGATTTTAAGACATTAAGTTAGTACACCACGACGGTTTGTATAAATAAACGGTCGTGGTAAATGTAATTTATCACTTGATTATTATAGAATATAGAGTTGGTTGTTTGTACCTAACCAGGTCAGTTTCTTCACAATGAGCGTCATATAATATTATAGGAATCCACGTCGTTAATTGCAAAATTACCGTCGTCTCTATTTCCTTTATACAACTGTCGTTCTGTGACTACCGTTGTCTGCAATTTGTATTGCTTTTTAAGATTTATTTTCTAAATTTTAGTAGTCTATGACGGTAGATCAACAAAATGACAAGTATGGAGTAAAAATACGACGGTTTATATAGAAAACTGTCGTTGGGATATAATTTTAGGCTTATTTACTAAAGGAAATCGGCATAGAAATGCAAATGAGATCCCAAGAGATATGAAATCTTACCTGTGGGAGCTATGTTCCTCATCACAATCAAACCACAATATGAGAAAGACAATATTTTGGAAGTTGGTGATGTGTGTGTCATCAATATTTTGGACCTTCAAAGAGGTGAGAGAGACACACACATACCAACATCCAAATTATTGCCTCCCACCCAAATTCAGACCTTCAGAGTGGTAGAGAGAGCCAAGGGCGTATGAGTAACATCCCGACACAAATTTAAAGGATTCAATAATTTAATTAATTTAATAAATTTTGAAATTTCAATTTTGCCCTCGGGGGTAGAGGTATTTTGGTCACTTTATAATCCGAAAGGATTTTGGGGAAATAAGTGGTACTATTATGTAGATTGTGCCGAGATGAGTCCGTAGACACGTAGCGGACTCAAATTGGAGTTGTAACGAAGAAGTTGCGATCAAAAGAAATTTAGTGGCAAAATCGTAAATAATTCGAAATGGGTTTATTAAAAATCTGAAATTCCTTCATCTCTCTCTCTCTCTCTCGTGCAAACAGCCCCCCGGCACTGTTCGTCCGAGCGGTTTTCTCACCACCGCTGCCATCTCCAACCACTAAACTCGACAAGGTTGGTACCTGTTGAGGCCTAAAAAATCAAAGATTTGGCCCAAATATATTTATAGCTCAGTACGACACCTAACTCGGGAAGAAACTCAACTTGTATACGCAAGAGTTCATCATATACACTTGCGCACTTGTCACGTCAAGCAAATAAGCAACACGCCACGCTACAAGCTTAAGTGGGCTCAAGCCACGCGAATGCTCGGGGCTTGCTTGAGTGGGTTGTGGTATGAACGGTAATGAATTGTCATGAGGCCCATTGATGGGCCGAGAAATGAAAGTCCCGAGTTGCTTGGGAGCCTCTTGTGAAACCCGGTATTTTTAATATATATATTATATTTCAGGACATTAAATATTTTGTTACATATTTAGTTTATAACTTATATATATAATTGTTTTGGTATGTGCTATATTTTTAGATTTTCTTATTAGTTATTTAAAAAATAGTAGTAATATTATAAAATAATTATATGTATTGCTTTTAACAACTTTATCTCTTTGTTTTCTTGCTAACCCAGTTGAATGGCTTAGATATTTTTTACAAACACACTTTAGACTCCAAGTGTCATTCTACTGAGGTGACTAAGCTTTATTTAGCATGAGGTGTTGGCAATTTGATGATAGCTATCCTAATCTTGGAGACCAAGTTCCCACGTGCTCATCACCTCCCCACCAATTAGAACAAATTGAATCCTCATGAGTATTACTATAAATAGGACAATTCCTTTGTTTTTTAAAGCATTTAACCTTGCATGAAAGTTCATGCAAAGAGAGAAAAACGTAGAGGGAGAGAGTAGTGAGGAAATTCTTGCATGAGGTATAGGGCTTAGCTTGTATTTTTTTAAATTGGAGCAATGCTTTGGAATCGAGGTAGGGGTTTCTTGACACTACTACAAAAAAGCAAAAAGACGACGGTAAATCACCGTCGTGTATTTGGTTTTTCAATGGTCGTGGAATCCACCGTCATCTTTTCCCTCATAAACCACGACGCTAAATAACCGTCGTTGTTAAACAATACAACGTCATCAAAAAATACAAAACGACGTCTTTGTACTGCAAAAAGATCTAAAAAAAGCAATCGATGATGATAATAGACGACCAATTCTCTAAAAAGACCGTCGTTAAAAAGGGAAAATATGACACATATTAAGAGAACAAGGCCGCAAGATAGACATACAACGACGACAATAAAAATACGCCGACGTTAAATATAATTTTCACGACAATAAAAAATATGACGTCTTTAAATACATTAGAAGACGACGTTATTGATACCTACTACGTCGCACATATAAACACAACCGTCGTACAATTAATTTTCCACTTCGATTTTTTGATAAAAGATGACGTGGAAATAGTTGTCAGTGTCATTATTTACGACGTATGTGTTTCTATAGTAGACGTTGAAAAACTAAACAACGTCAGTTACAAATATATGAGAGTCGTATTAAAAAATTTATACGTCCTATTTTCAGAAACAAACAACGACCATAAATATTAGACGTTGTTAAATACAACAACGTCGGAAAACAATAAAAACAGACGTGTTTATTCTGCTAAAGTTCTACAACGTCTCTTATTTACAAAAAACCGTCGTGAAATAAATTTTCCACTTCGATTTTATCTAAAAAAGATGACGTGGAAATAGTTGTCAGTGTCATTATTTACGACGTATATATTTATATAGTCGACGTTGTATTTATATGTATTCATTACTCACGACGCACTTAATAATATAGACGACGTTGAACGTCTAAACAACGTCGGTTCCAAATAAATGAGAGCCGTATTACAGAACATATAGACGGCGTAGATTATGATGGGAGCCGTATTACAAATAACGTCGTTTAATTGTTATTAGACGGCGGTTATAATGAATTTCCGTCGGAATTAATTTCGTTCCTCTTCGTTTATAAAAGAACTTGCGACGTGGAAAATGTATGATGACGTCGTATTTTTTAACGTTCAGATTACATATCTCGTTTTTTAGACGTCGGTATTATGGGATTGGAGTCGTGTTATTTTGAATTACATGGCGGTTCTTTATCCTTCACCGACGTGATATCCTGAATAATTGCTTCACAATAGCGTCGTGGTTCTTCATTGTTACGTTGCTTTAAGACGTCGGTAAATATGCTGAATAACTGATTCACAATAACGTCGTGTTTTATTTGAACGTAGAAAGTGAAGAAATCACATTACAATATATTACAAAATTAATGTCATACACTGCCAATTACATAAGCATCATTCAATCCATATATCTTCACACCCATCTCGAATATTTTGACCGCCTAACTCACCTACCAGTTCATCAAATGTGTCAACATTTGGCATCCCTCTAGTAAATGGCTCACACTCAATTATCACATCACCTAATACTTCATCACCAATAACATCATTATATTCTCTACTAGGCATTGATAACACTACCGACCAACCACGATGCATCGGGTCGTCAACAAAAAATATTTGTTTGACTTGAGAAGCCAAAACAAATTGGTCATTCCTATGTCCAATTTTACTCAAATCTACAAGGGTAAATCCAAGTTCGTCGACTACAAGACCAGAACTATCTATCCAATCACACCTAAAGACTGGGATTGTAAACTTTTGGTAGTCAAGGTCCCAAATTTCTTGAATGACACCATAGAAACCCATATTTGAGAGAATTGGGTTTTTATCCTTGGCACTAGCAACTTGCATGGTATGTGCAAGTAAATAAACTCCACTATTTTGAGTTGTCCGCACATCATCTTGTGCCTTGATATTGAATTTAATACCTTTAATAAGATAGCTCCTATATAATGGCACTGACATGTTTGGACCAGCTGCTAGCCACCTTAAATTTTCTGATACGCCATGATTGTCTTCCTCAACTTCACTTTGAACCTGCAAATTAATCATATCTTAATTCATCCTAACATATAAATAAGAAGAAAATTAAAAGAGAAATACGTTATTCAACAACATATACCTTGAAGCGTAGCCATTGAATGAAAGTGCTATTGTGCTTATCCTGCAGCCACTTTGTTCTCTTTCTAAATTTTGGATAAGCAGTCTTGATGTGGATCATATGTTGCCTACATGACACGAAAAATTCAAGCATTACGGTCCCAAATATATAAGATAAACATAAGAAATAATTTTAAATGGAAACTTAAAGAATAAAACTCATACGTACTCGATATAAGGTAGGACTTCCTCCGTATTCTCCAAGACATATAGATGTGCTTGATTCAACAGGTCCTGATCAACTACGCTCACTGTGCAACCTGATAATGGCTTTGAAACTCCCATCTTTTGGCTTGAAGGCACTCCAACTGTACTAACATCAGATAAATGCTGAGTACAAAACTCTACCGCTTCTTCAGCTATATACCGCTCAGCAATGCAACCTTCGGGACGAGTACGATTCTGAACATACCCCTTCAGCACTTTCATATATCTTTCAAACGGATACATCCACCTAAAATATACTGGCCCACATAGACGAACTTCTCTGACAAGATGTACTACTAGATGAACCATGATATCAAAGAATGAAGGGGGAAAGTACTTCTCAAGCAAACACAGAGTAACTACTACATCTTCTTCCAACTTATCTAGCTTGGAAACATCAACAGTCTTTGCACATATAGCATTGAAGAAGAAGCACAAACGAGTTATTGCATACCTTGCAGGCTTCTCCAAAACAGAACGAATTGCCACAGGGAGCAATTGTTGCATTAAGGTATGACAATCATGTGATTTAAGGCCAAGAAGTCTTGAATCTTGTACAGATACAAGATTTTTAATATTTGAAGAATAACCTTCAGGGACCTTCATACCATAGAAAGAATTGCAAACCTCTCTCTTCTCTGCTCTTGACAAATTCCAAGGCCCAGGAGGCAAACGAGTACGTCTTTCTCCATACTCGGGTTGCAAATCAGTTTTGACCCCCATGTTCAATAAATCTAATCGAGCAGCAATCCCATCTTTATTTTTTCCAGGGATCTCCAGCAATGTACCAATGATACTATCGCAAACATTCTTCTCAATGTGCATAACATCTAGGGCATGCCTCACAGGAAGGTATTTCCAATACTCGAGATCAAAGAATATTGATTTCTTCTTCCAACAAACTCTGTCACCATTTTCAACCATATGCAGCACTTCTTCTCCGGTTAATGGCTCTGGAGGTATGCCATATTCAGGTTTCCCATTAAAAGCTGCACGTTGCCTCCTATATGGATGATTGATTGGTAACCATTTTCTATGCCCAATGTAACAAATTTTGTGGCCATTTTTCAACCTGTGACTAGGTGTATCATCGCCGCATATTGGACAAGCTTTATATCCTTTAACAACACAACCAGATAAGTTTCCATAGGCGGGGAAATCATTAATTGTCCACATTAATGCAGCTCTGAGTGTAAAGTATTCTCCATTATGTGCATCATACACTCCTCTAATCCCAACCCACAAGGATTTTAAATCATCAATCAAAGGCTCCAAGTAGACGTCTATATCATTTCCGGGTTGTTTAGGACCGGAAATCAATAAGGTTAACATCATGAACTTTCGTTTCATGCACAGCCATGGAGGGAGATTATATGTAACTAAGATAACCGGCCAACAACTATATCTGCTACTTAGAGAACTGTGGGGATTGAATCCATCAGATGAAAGAGCCAATCTCAAGTTTCTCGGCTCATTACCAAACTCAGGCCATTTATCATCAAGAAGTTTCCAAGACGGGGAATCCGCCGGATGAGACATCTGACCGTCAATTGATTTTCTAGCAACATGCCACCAAGTCAAACTCTTAGCTGTCTCATGTGATTGAAACATCCTTTCAAACCTTGGAATTGGGGGAAAATACCACACCACCTTCGCTGGCACACCCTCTTTCAAGATTGCATCTTTGCCTTCCTTCCACCTTGAGATACCACAAGTAGGACAATTAGTTGAATCCTCATACTCCTTCCTATACAAGATGCAATCATTGGGGCATGCGTGCATTTTCTCATAACTCAGCCCCAATGCACACAAAGTCTTTTTAGCCTCATACATGGAGGTTGGTATTGTATTTCCTTCTGGAAGCAAATCGCCTTGAAGTATCAATAATTCTGTAAAACAGACATCACTCATCCCATGTTTTGCCTTCAAATTATACAACTTCACTAATGCCGATAACTTCGTGTACTTTCTACAACCAGGGTACACTGGTTGATCTCCATCCCCAATCACATTGGCAAACTCATACGGATCCGAACCAAAATCACCAAAATCATTATCATCCATATCAATTTCTTCAGACACAAAACTGTACCTACTATGGCCATCATCTTCTTCAACATTTCTGCTAGCATTAGTAGTTGCTTCCCAAGGTTCTCCGTGAAATGTCCAATTCTTATAGCTTTGGTCAATTCCATTAAAGTATAAGTGATCCCTTATAATTCCAACCCCAAACAACTTCAAATTAACACATTTAACACATGGACAACGGATATGTGTTGTAGTTAGAAGATTTTCTACAGCAAAGTTCAAAAATGCTTCCACCCCAAACTCATATGCCTTCGATCTTCTATCCGAGTGCATCCATGACTTATCCATCTCCGACACTATAACCTATTATCTATAATAAAGTGAAAATACAGGCAATGACCATCACTATAGCAGATTATACAATGATCTAATCGCAAGTAATAAACAACAGAGACGACGGGTTTTAATCAAAAACAGACGTATTTGGCATATATAGACGACGGATTTTCAACAGACGTCGTCTATTATACGTAATACAAACGACGGTTTATGAAAAAACCGTCGTGTATAAGTAATACAACGACGGTAGTTTAAAAACACCGTCGTGTAATCGTCGTCGTACGCCTTAAAATTCGTCGTGTCTCAGTTTATTTTCAAGAACACAAAACCCATTAAGAACACAACATATATATGAAACCAAGCAAGAAACCAACATATACATGAAACCAAGCATGAAAACAATAAATCCATTCCCAATTCAACATAACATAGGGTGATTAAAAGATACGACAAAATTAAATCCATTCCCAATTCAACATAACAGATAATGTAATCCATGAACCCATTAAACAGAAAATCCATGAACCCATACCTATAAGCATTGGTGCACTTTGCACCTTCTCCAGAGCGGAAAATGACAAGATCAAATAAAGGTGTCCTTTTGCTGGAAATCATTTGGAAGTTGGTGATGTGTCTTTTTGTGTTGATTTCCAGCAAAAGTACACCTTTATTTGATCTTGTCATGAACCCATTAAACAGAAAATCCATGAACCCATACCTATAAGCACATTATTAACAGATCACAAAGCATATACCTAAAACCCTTTAACAAAACAACCTAATATCATTCAATGAATTTACAAGGGGAAGATAGGGTTTGTACTTACAGGTTGGACGAGCTCACAGATTCGACGAGCCTGGAGAGTGCAACTTTTAATTAGAGCAGAAGTGAGAGAGCGAAATGTTATGTCGCGTGAAATCTGAAATTTTAGGTTTCAGGGATCAAAGTATAAGACTAAGAGCCAAATCTAAAAAAATTTAGGTCGCGCGAAAATTTTTAGAGCGCGCGCGTTATAAAACGTCGAAAGAAAAACCAAGGCGAAAGTTCTACAAGTACCGACGTAAATTTAATATTCCACGACGGAAACTTCATTTTTCGGATTAAGAACGTAAGGCCGTTCATTTTTCGGATTAATTTTAAATTTATTTTGAATTTTTTATATAACGACGACTGAAAAACCACGTCGGTGTTAAGAAATTAAAGACGTTGTAAATTATATAAACCGACTTACATATTAAAATAACGTCGTTTAAAGCGTAAACCATGTCGTATGTTTTACTGTACGACGTAAAATATGTATTCCACGACCCAACCACCGTCGTTAAAAATTAATACACTAAACCCATAAAATTAAATTATACAATTTAAAAAATTAAGTTTATAAAAGGTTTTATGGTTTTAAAGCCTAACATATAACATAGACTACCCAAAAATTATACTTTAAAAATAAACCCCAATAAATAACAACACTAATCTCTAAACCCTAGACTCTAAACCCTAAACCATTAAACTAGAAGTGATTTTATGACTCATCAAAACAATTTTGTTTTGGATGGTCATTTTAAATTTTTGTTATTCAAAATGAATTTTTTCAAGGTTTATGTGGAAGAAAATATATCAATGACTTCATAGGAGTTGACTTTTCAATTTTCTGATTTATTTTAAATTTATTTTGAATATTTTGATATAAAAATAATAAAATATTCTTACCGCAACAACAAACCACGTCGGTGTTAATAAATTGTAGACGTTGTAAATTGTAATAGACTACTAAGTCGTTAAAATGACGTCGTTAAAATGAGAAACCATGGCGGCTATTTAACTATACGACGTAAAATATATATATCAACGACTTAACCGCTGTCGTTACATAAACGTCGTCGATGATACCCTGAACCCTTAAGAAATTGAAGATGTTGTAAACCATAAACGACTCAATTGTTCAAAGAACGTCGTCTAACTATATTTTTACGTCGTAATTGTTTAAAACACGAAACAACAAAATACGACGGTTTGTGACTTTATTAGGTCGTTGGAAAAGTATTACACGTCGGTTAAGCAATTTGTATGTTTGTTTTTTTTTTAATTTAAGAAAACCTCAACAAATTTTTACATTACATATTATAGAGAAAATTTGTACATTATACATAAATATCAAGTGTTCAATAATTGCCCTGTTTAATAATTTGGAAAACAAACTCTGCCCATTCATTCCGGACTTCATCAATGGCTTCTTGGGGGTATGAAGCTTCCTGGTTTCCCTTGGCATACTGCATAAACAATGACTATTAGGGTTTATAAATAAAAAGAAATTCAATCACAGACGACGATATTTTTCATAACCGACGTAGTATATCCATTCAACGACGTTAATTTTACACGACCGTCGTTGATAATACAAAAAACGACGTGAAATGTATGAAGGTAATTTCTTCTTACCTTATTCTCAAACCCCAAGGAAGGATCCATGATGATGTCCCTCATGAAGCGCATTACATAATACCCGCATTCGACATTGCTGGGTTGCTTTGGTGTGCCTGAGAGAGTTTTCCAAATTACATTTTTACGTCCTGCTCGGGCTATGTGGGTATTATATATTTTTAAAGCACTGTTCACGATGTTTTTGGCCTCTTCATCGACCACACGATTTCCTGGCAGAGGATCCAGAAAATAGACGGTTTCTCTCTTTGCTCTTACAATCAGCAAAATCCAATGACGGCTGCACAAAATTAATATAAAAACGACGGTTATTTACAAAAACGACGTATTATAGTATTTCACACGACGAAATAAAGTAGCTAACGACGACATTATATATTTATCACGACGATAAATAAATACCGACGTGGTTAGTAGTTTCAAACGACTAAATAAAATAAAACACCGACGTGGTTAGTTTATAAGCTGTCATTTATTGAAAATCATAAAAACAAAATCCTAAGGAGACTAACCCTGGATTGTAAGGCATCATGAAAATCTGTTCACCGTCTGTCTTCTGAAGTCGAGCTGCTACGAGTCGTGATCTTTCAGTTATTGTGCCAGAGTTGGCACTAACTGTAGCAGGGTCGATAAAGCCAACCATACTGCACATATTGGCTTTTTTCAAAACATCGTGTAAGTACCTAAACAAATAAAATAATATAAACAAGTCAGCACACAAAACACGACGGTTATGTATAAAAAAACGACGTATTATAATATTTCACACGACGTACTGAAATAGATGAGGACGTTATAATATATTTATCACGACGGTTGTTAGTTAAGACGACGTGGTTAGTTAGTTAAGACGACGCAATATATAAACCAACGAGTTATTATTTTAGAAGTACAAACCTCATATATACAGCCAATACAGTAGCTCCAATTTCTTCCATGCCTGCAAATTGTGTAATATCTTCAGGCAGGAGGAAGGTATCGCGCTCACCACCAAACACCTCCTTATCAATTGTAAATTGGACTGTCTTATCCTCAGGCAGGAGTGTCGTTTCCACAAAACGACAAAGGGTTTTTAAAGAAGATGGCGCCTCCATTTTTGAATAAGCACCAACTTCAATAACCTGTTTAAAGAAATAAAAAAAATGACGTGGTAATTCAATAAAGACGACGGTTTAAGTAATAAAACGTCGTCTTAAAAGTATTTAAACGACGGTGAAAAAACTGTCGTGGTAATTCAATAAAGACGACGGTTTTATGAATAAAGCGTCGTCTGAAACCATTTAAACGACGGTGCAAAAACCGTCGTTTAAATATTTTATTACGTCTTAAAAAAATTCCGCCGTCTAAGTTTTAAACAAACGACGGATTAAATAAAAATATCGACGTCTGAAATTTTGAAAAACAAATAAAAAAGGCAAAGTTATGTGAACATACCTTG